>NC_080386.1:56493811-56853468 GCF_014773155.1 Arachis stenosperma
CGATCCCATGAATTCATTGTTAGTTTTCATTTGGGTTTGTACTTAGTAGTTGTGACCATAACAACTGGGAATAAAAATGACAGTTGGCTCTTTATTTTTGGGTTGGGACATTTGTATTATGTTTATTTATATCGGTTACCGCAGTACTATTAGCTTTGACACTAACGATCGGGTTGCAACTCTGCAATTAAATCGCTTGCTCATGCAACTTCCAATTGGTCCGAGAGAATGATTCTGATTGGGTGAATAATTTCTTTGTAAGATAAGCTTTTTTATTTGGGCGCTTTAGATAGTGTTATTGTAACAGGTTTTTAAATTATCAGAAACTAGATTAGCCTCTAATCACCAAAAAAAAAAAAGGAAACTAGATTAGCCTCCGGTGATGTATACTTGTTTACACGAATTAGGCAGAACAATACACCCAAGACATGGATATAATGAATAGATTGTAATGCGTATACAATATGCAAAAAATACTACTGACATAGCAGAATCTCTAATACATGAATAAAAATATGGTTATTATCAATTAATTATGTATTAAATTATTTTTAATTAATAAAATAAAAAGAACTCCTATAAGAAAACTAATTTCACCTCACTACTATCATCACTCCTCCACTATTGTTCTTCCAATTCTTCACTCTATGCCTAACCCTCGACCGCCTTAAGCAAAATAGAGAACAAATCTTAAAATCCAGAACTTCAACATTTTTCATATATGATACTACATAATTGAATGATAGCGTTGCATGTAAACTAAAACTAAATATTTAACATGATTTCCCCAACTTAAAAATTCTTATAAATAAAACTATAAAGGCATGTGATTAAGTGATTATGAAAACGTGTTTCGCACTTACGAGTATTAACGCCAATTACTAGTATGAATAAAGTATCGTTTTTGTCCCAACGTTTTTGGGTAAATCCTATTTGTGTCCCAATGTTTAAATCGTCTTATTTGTATCCCTAACGTTTGTAAAAGTGATTTAATGTTATCCTTTCGTCAATTACACATTATTAAAAATCTCTTCTTAAAGTTAGAAAACAAATGTTTGGAATAGAATCGATGATCCACTCCAAAAAATAGCTCATTAAAAGTTAAAACTAATTTCTACAACATTTACATAATTCACTTTTTTAGGGGCATAATTGAATCTAAACACAAATAGTGGGTATAATATTAAAATCAAATACATCTAATTGAGACCTAATTGAGAATGAATACATCTAAGATAGAATAATTGAAAAATATAATCTGATTTGTTAGTATAATTGATAGTAGGATAACATTGAATTACTTTTATAAACGTTATGGATACAAATAGGACGATTTAAACGTTAAGGACACAAATAGGACTTACCCCAAACGTTGTGGACAAAAACGATACTTTACTAATATTTATGAACTTTTTATTTTTATTTTTATTTTTTTGTTAATTATTATTGACATCAAATTAAAATATGCAACATAGATAATTGTGATTTTAGTAGATATTAAATATGGAAATTGAGACATTTTATTTAAAAGACAACAGACTTTTAGTATTGATGGTACATAAAAATCAAATTTATTTATTTTTACATGAAAATCAATTTTATTTTATGTTTTTTATATATACACACACACCAAGACATTATATATAGTTATATTTGTGTCTTTTTAGTATTATGTTTTTCTTAGAATATAGAGTTTTTTTTTTGGTTGTATACTTTTTTTTTTTTTGGACTTGGGTTGTATACTTGTATCTTAGAATAGTTATGAAATTCTTTTATTTCTTTTTGGGCTTATAATTGGGGTTGAAGCCCAAAATCATGTATAATCAGTCATGGCAGAAAGATGTACTCACTTACAGAAAAGGAAATAGAGATGCCTAAATATCCAAGGGGAGTCTCAAAACTAACTTAGGGCATATGTGAATCAACTCACAAGGAACTAGCTCAAATTATCTTTAATGATGTCCGACGGAATTTAGTGTGGTTTGGATTGATTTATTTTATCCCAAAAAAAATATTAAAAATAAAATATTTTTATTAAGTTTTAAATATATTTGAATATATTTTTTATTCTTATTAAAAAAATAAATTATTCACTTTTTTTTAAGTCAATAATATTTTACTTTTAAGAAGAACAAAAGTAAAAAATATATTTAATTATTTGAATTTTTTTAAAAAAATTATTTAAATATAAAATAACTTTTGTTTATTATTTTTTTAAAAGATAAAAAAATAAATATTTATTTTATCAAAAGCCAATTCAATAGTTCTTAAATGTCTCGAAATGTAGTTTTGTAACCTAATTTTGTTTTATCTTGGGCTTTTAGCCCTATTATTGTCCACATAAAAAAGATGGCAGGAAAGATGCATGAACAGTGGAACCGGTTGCGAATAGGCAATAGCCACTGGAAGTTCAAACAAACGAGGGACCATGGAATTTGAATATTTGATGGAGCACGATTCTTTCTTGTTTACCTGTATGGATCAATGAGGAGAGGTCGTTGAGTGGTGTGGTTGTTTGACACGTGGCAGAGGTCTTACAATAGTAGATGAAAGCTGCATCCAAAAGTCCAATCGAATCGAACCAGTGAACTGAGTTTCAGGAAGAAATGATGGCGGCGGCAAGTTCCTCATGCGTTTTCTGTGAGATCGCCACCAGATCCACCGCCACCACTCTTCTACACTCTGTACGTCTCTCCTCTCTCTGGATTGTGATTTATGAATTGAATCTGATATTAAAAAATTACAGGACGATAAGGTTGTTGCTTTCCAAGACATTAGGCCTTCTGCTTTCAGGTACACTACCTCTGTTGATTACTCGAATCTCAAATCTCAGAGGTTACTAATTCTTTTTTTTTTAGGCATTACTTGGTAATCCCTGTGCAGCACATTCCTACTGTGAATGATCTCCAAAGGAAAACTGAAGACTATGCTTTGGGTAAACAATATCACTCGTAATCTCTAATCACTTTCAATTTCAAGTTCTTTATTTTATATGCCATAAATCATTATTATTCAACAGTGACTCACATGTTAGAGGTTGGGAGAATGCTATTACTTAGAGATGCACCTCACTCTAACCACCACAGGTACTTCCACCACCTCTAGTGTTATTATATTTGGTCTAATTTACATTCAAGAGTTATACAGTAGTAATAATAGATGGGAGATTGAATGTATGTATTTCTTACTTGTAATTTGAATTACTCATATTCATCAATCACATTGTGTTATAAACCCATTTATTTGTGTTCATATACAAGATTATTCCATTCTTAAAAGAGTTACATATTCGGTTTTTAATATGCTAGTAAAAACTTGAGGTTAACTTGACCTGAGTTGGTTGCTGTTGTTAAAAGTTTCTGTTACCTTCTTTTTAATAGATTTGGCTTTCATCAGCCTCCCCTGAATTCTGTTAACCACTTACACCTCCATTGTTTGGCGCTTCCCTATACACCCAGGTATCTCTTCATCTTGTTGATTACTATTTTGCATAAACAGCTCGCACTGCATAGATACTAAAACTTGCTCCACTTTCGAGCTTAAGCAGATGGAGATTCATAAAATACATGCCTTTAGGACCAATTGGCTTCATAGAAGCAGAGAGATTTCTGGAAAAGATAAAGCCATAGCCCACAGGTTCCCTCAAAAAATATAAATGAACGTGGAGTACTTGATTGTTCTTTTGCTATATTTTGCTTTTCCCTCTTCGGAAACATGCTAGATATAGGATCAAATTCAAAATTACATCTGTTCAATTTTTTTATCATTAAAGTGTGTAGTAACAATTATACTCCACTTTGACCTGTAGATCATAGTAGATGATATATAAATATGAATAAGAAAAGGATTACACTTGCCTAAACCCTAAAACCCTAGATCTGAGATGCTCTTTGTTGTTAATATGCTAGCTTTGGCTACTTTTTTTTTTTTGGCTTTCAGAAGGGAGCATACAATGCTTTGATAAAGAATACGCGTTTTAGTGGTTTGCTTACCAGCAATTCTTTAATAAACCTTTCCAAATAAAAGGACTTTCTACTTTGTGGATTTTGTCTTAAAAAAAATCACTTAGCCGGTCCTCATTTAATGGAATTGGAGAACTTTGGGATGTCCATTACAGTTAGGCATTATTTTATATGGTATAGGTAAGTAGGTAATCCTTATAGCATATTTACAGCATATTTTTTCTGCTGGGAAAAAGCATTTGGACCCAAAGATCATCTAGTAAATAAGATGGATTAATTGAGAAATATTTTTTTACATGTATATAAATAAATTTTTTAGTGACATTCTTGTTGATCTTGATTTTTTTTTAAATGTGGTACAAATATAATCAATTTGATAGATAGTGATAACCTGATGGTTGAATTAATAAAAATTATATGCTGGTGTAAATGTGTGAAGTTTTGTATTAGTCTCGATAAATATTTGCGTGTGCTGTGTGGTTTGCCACTTTTAATTATTGTATTAAAATTTTATAAGTCTTTTATAAGTGTAAACTATTTTTATCTTCCAAATTATTTCTGAGTTTGGTCTACTTAATTTTAATACAATGTCAAATCTCATCCTATAATACTATCGAGACATTCTGCACATATTCAATTGGTCTAATCTCACTTCAAGTGACTGTCTATTTTAAGTGTAAGAGAGTATTAGAGTTTAACAGTTTTTATATGTACCAAGACAACTCTTGTTTCTTGAGTTAATTTTGAGTTGTGTGAGCTCCAGTGAATTTAACATATTGTCTCAGGCTCTCATTTTCACATTATAACAGCAGCCATCTCTATCAACATATTTGTATCTAATGAATAAATACATGTAATGAGTGTGTGTATTATATATTGAAATGGTACATATTTTTAAGGTTAACTATTTTGTAAGTAGGTGGAGTAATGAATGTATAGTATTATAACATGTACTCTAGTTAGAATGCATCAGTTAATAAATAATAAATAAGTCACATTTGACACTGGTACTAATGAGTACTGTACAAAAATAACAATTAACATACTCCATTGCATGGATATATAGTAACAAATTGAGGACTTTGTAGTAAATATGCCTTCATGGATTCCTTGGCTGAACTGAATATAGACTTTGTAGTAAATACACCTTCACAGCCTCACTGGTAACTTGGTTGAACTGAATATACACGTTCCCTATTCAATGCCTTGCCATAATATTTTTGAAGATGTTTTGCAATGCTAAACAAATAAGTCAGCTCAATCAAAATCTCATAAATAGCACCCTCCCCCGGCTCCCACCTGATTAAAATAAGATTGCATTTAGGACGGGCATGCTGCTTTTTGGTTTCACAAGAAACAAAACATGGATAACCACTTAAGTCATCGAGTTCAAAATAATATATAATAAAAAAACAATTACCAACAGCTGTGATAGAAACATCTAGAAAATAATTGTCAATAGAAACATCTAGAAAAGAAAAATAAACAAAAAAAAGGGAAGGGGTATAACTTGTTAGTAAAATTCTTTCGCCGAGACGAAACTATCCAAAATATATGGAAATTTAGTGATTAAAAGTTAAAACATCATGAGTTGTGGGCAGTATTATAATATTTTATTGTTACGTAAACAAAGGATTTGGCCCAATATTATTTAATGCGGGAAATGACTTCAAGACCATCCAAAATGACCAGATGAGTTGGATTAAGTCGAGATTGGCCTACACAATAATTGATTCTTAAAAGCTTGTGAATTGTCTATATATTCACCTACATCGCCGAATCCCTTTCTAGTCGTCCTCTACTACCCTTGGAAGCATTATAAATTAAATTTTTAATCTAGTTCCTATACTTTGTAGCAAAAATTCCTCATCTCCTTAACCCCTTATAAATGCTAGTTGACACTTTTGGGCAGAAGCAAACAATGGATATCTACTTTATAGGATTGGTGTACCATCCAATTCCATCCATTAGGTAATGAGTCAATAAACATTAGACGCCTTTCGGTCTTTCATACTGTATGGCCAAAGCAGCCAATCTTGTGGTTGTGTTATTCTGCTGTTGACCACATTAGCATCACAAGAATTATAAATAATAATAAGTTCTTTAATTTCAATAGCTGTGGATACCAAATCCAACTATAATGAAAGGAAAGATGGATATTATACTCACATAAGCTTTAGTGGAACCAAAGCGTGAGGAACTAAAGCAAGGGAAAACTATATGTTATTAGACTCAAATGGCTAACCTCCACTAATGCAATGAAAGCGACCCAATTAAGTTGGTAGGACGCATATATAGCAATTTTAGAAGCCATTATTTGCATCTCCGCGTTGAGGGTGTAGGGTGTCTATTATTTTAGTTACATTATGTGGTGTGTCTCTCAATCAATGGCTTTAGACCACTCCATGATGATCTTGACGGGTTTAATTTGTTCGATAACTAATATTATATACGTGTTTTTAATGATGCTTCATGCTTGTTAGTAGAACAATTTATTCCTTGTGAATGATACCTCGCTTTCAATGATATGATTCATCCTTCTTTTTTTTTCTTTTTTTTTTGGTAAATATGTTTTCGTCATTTGATGTGTTATATTCTCGTTTTTATCTTTTGTCTACTCTTCTCATTTGTACACATTCACTGTATAAAAAAATTGCATTAAAATTAAATAATCATGTTATATATACATCAAAAATAAAATTACCTAATTAATTATTTATATAAATTATATATTAAAATATAAAATATATTAAAAATATGTAATATACATAATAAATAATTTAGTCATTAATTTTTAGAATGCACAGTATTTTAAAAAAATATTCGATAACCAAAATTTTTTTATTATTCATGTATATTTATTTCATTTAAAATTAATAATAATTAAAAACTGTTAGATGATAATTTAGTCAAACTTATTAAATTTTCACTTTATTTTTACCTTATATTAGAATTAATAATGATTTTTTTACTTTTTATCGTTAAAAATATTAACCGAACATTCTTTTCAAAAATCAAATTCTAAAATAAAACACCTAACAAAAGGTTATTGGAAAAAAAAATGAAAAGGTCGGCAGGGAGGACAAATTTTGAAATGGAATGGAAGAAAAGTTGATTTTGACCAATATACGTCATTAGGTTAAGTTAATACATGAAAATAATTGAACTCTGACCCTGATTGACTTGATAACTACGTTGCTTTGAGAGCTTTCTCTGTTCTTTGCAATCTTGCTAGACGCCTCCAATGCATTGGTTCGCACATCGCAGTCAATTTTGACGTTGATTGCATTTTCCACGTTTCCTTTTATTTTACCTTTTATTTTATTTATTAGTATTTCGAAAAATAAACAACTAAAAATAGTGAGTCTTTCACTTATCTATGAGAATAGGACTTTAACCTAATCAATGAAAAGGCTAAACATCATTTTGTACAGTTTAGCCATGCTTTTCAAAAATTAATTCATCACAAATGCTGATTAGCATTTTTCAACTGAAGCATGAAATTTGGATTTAGTTAATTTAACTATGCCAAGTGGCCAATTGAAGTATTTTTCTTCTTTTGAAAAACTTTTAGCATTCTTTGGATTGGAAAATTGGAACCACCAAAGGAAGGTGAAAACAGCAAATCAAAAAATGACTGTCCTAAACAAAACCTGTTGGCAGCAAAACCATCAACAAAATAGCTATCACCCTCCCACATTAACATCAATATACTTACACCCTTAAAAGACATTAAAGTATTATAGTATATCACTATTGAATATTGATTATTCAATTAATTGGGATAATAACATTGTCCTAAGTCCGCAGAAGCGGCAACTTCGTACCATCACTAATGAATTCCATTATAAAACCCGTCCTTCTCGTAGGTCTGAGTCAATTAATTTGAAAATCAAAATTTCATTCTCTGCCTGAAAAGTGAAAAGCAATGGCATCTTCAGCAAGGAAGCTTGAGCTTCTCTGGTTCATTCTTATTTTCATTTCGGTTCCAGCTTCATCATCACAGACACTTGTATTGCCTCTCACACACTCAATCTCCAAAGAGCAATTCAACAGTACCCACAACCTCCTCAAATCCACTGCCACCCGTTCCGCCGTCCGCTTCCACCACCAACGCCAACGTCACCGCCCGCACCAAGTTTCCCTTCCTCTCTCCCCTGGAAGCGACTACACCTTGTCCTTCACCCTGGGCTCTGGCCCGGCCCAGGCCCATCCCATAACCCTCTATATGGACACAGGCAGCGACCTTGTCTGGTTCCCCTGTGCCCCCTTCGAGTGCATACTCTGCGAGGGAAAGCCCAGTCCAGGCCCAAGCAGGACACCAAACATCACACGGGCCCACGCAGTGTCATGCCAGTCTCCTGCATGCTCCGCGGCCCACTCCTCCACGTCATCATCCGACCTCTGCGCAATGGCACGTTGCCCCTTAGACGCCATAGAAACTTCTGATTGCAGTTCATCGGCGTGTCCGCCATTCTACTACGCTTACGGCGACGGAAGCTTAATCGCAAACCTCTATCGCCACACACTCTCTATGTCTTCTCTCGTTCTCAAGAACTTCACCTTCGGTTGCGCCCACACGACCCTCGGTGAGCCCACCGGCGTCGCTGGTTTCGGCCGTGGTTTGCTCTCTTTTCCGGCCCAGTTAGCCACCTTCTCTCCTCAGCTCGGTAATCGATTCTCATACTGTTTGGTATCTCATTCTTTCAACGGCGATCGAATTCGTCGCCCGAGTCCACTCATTCTCGGCCGTCGCGACGGCGGGGACGAACACGGTGAGTTCGTGTACACGTCCCTGCTTCGGAACCCGAAGCACCCGTACTTTTACTCCGTCGGGCTAGCTGGAATCTCAGTCGGGAAGAGGGATATTCCGGCGCCAGAGATACTGAGGAAGGTGGACGCGACAGGGAGTGGTGGTGTTGTAGTTGATTCCGGGACGACGTTCACGATGTTGCCAGCGAGTTTGTATAACTCGGTGGTGGCTGAGTTCGACCGGCGAGTGGGGCGAATTCACAAGCGGGCGAGTGAGGTGGAGGGGAAAACGGGCCTGGGTCCATGTTATTACTTGGACACTGTGGCCCAGGTTCCGGCGGTGACGTTGCGTTTTGCGGGGAATGATTCGAGTGTGGTGCTGCCTAGAAGGAACTACTTCTACGAGTTTTTGTACGGTGAAGATGGAGCCACGACGAAAAGAAGAGTGGGGTGCATGATGCTGATGAACGGTGGTGATGATTCTGAGTTAAGTGGTGGGCCCGGGGCCACGCTTGGGAATTACCAGCAGCAGGGCTTTGAGGTTATTTACGACCTTGAAAAGCAGCGCGTGGGATTCGCCAGAAGGCAGTGCGCGTTGCTTTGGGATAGCCTGAACCGTGAGAAGAACTAGTGTGCTCTATTCTGCACTGGACCACCGGAACTCTCAGTCACGGGTTCGGTTAACTGTAAATGGGAATAAGGCGGTGGCGGGCTTCGGTGCCCACTGCCCATGTCCTTACTCTGTATAGCCGAAATTTGTACTTTTTGTGTTAATATTGCTCTTCATTTTTTGGTTGGTGTATCCTTGTAAATCTTTTCACATTTTTATTTCCATCACTAGGCAAAAACTAAAGTGGACTTTTTACTAATTGATTACATCGTTGATTTGTTCTATTAATATTTTCTATACTTTTAATTTATGTTCTGTTTTACTACTTTTTGTTTTGTCGATCGTATGCGTTATAGCTCTATATATAATTTTACCAACTTAAGTTTGAATCAATCCATAATTGAGAAGTAATAGATCTATTACAAGGTAGCAAATTGTGCAAGTACAAAGCATAAGCTGATAAAAATGTACAGACGAAGATTGAAACCAATGCAAATGTAAGTACTAGGTAGGATCGGCAAAAAGTAAACGATCGAATCATGGAAAATATTACATGACACGACGAAAAGTCAACTTGAGAGTTGTTAACTTGTTATGTCTATCTTTCGCACAAGATCCTATATATAACATATAAGGATAATGGATAATTTAGCTTCCCTTTTACTAAACGTAGGTAAGGTGTAGTAATACTAGCATATTCAGCTTCCACCATACATCAAGTTATTCCTACCCTTCTACTATTTTATTGTTCCATTTGAACATTTATATATATATTATGAACTAATATATTTAATTGTAGTTTAGTCATCCATACAGCAGCATCTAAATCAAATCATTTAAAACTTGACTAATCTAATTTAAAAAATCGTAATTATCTGACTACAAATCAAAACAGCCTTTTGCCCCCCTACTTCTAAAAAGTTTTAGTAGCAGGATAGCACCTAAAATTACATTCTATCATGAACCCTGTTTCTGAAAAATACACACATTTTTGTTAAAGACCGTACATAGATATTATTCTATTAATTTTAAAATAATTATAGTTTTGACCTTTTTTTATATATTTAAAAATTAACGTGTTTAGATGTAGAATAAATTTAAAATAAATTATTTCTACTCATAAAAATTTTATACATTAATAAACCTACTTACAAATAAAAAAAAATTAAAATATTATCTATGAAAGATAGGTTTAATGCCATAAAATTATTTAAATATTAAAAAATTATCCAAAAATTTTAAATTACTTTCCTTAATCTAACCTAACCTATTCTAATCTCTAACCCCTTTATCACCACTCAAATTCTTTTCCAACTCTCATCCATATCTATTACAACTGTCTGTGCCACCATCATCACAATCATCACCGTCATTGTCTCCTTCTCCCTACACCACCACTATTCTCCCAACAATTTAGTTTTTACAAGAGCCTGAAAAAGGATCAATTTCTAACATGAACCTAACTTTAATTGCGCTGTGAACCCTATCCTGTGATGCCATGCCAAGAAATTCCAGCTTTGCGTTTGTTCTTATACGTCCACACGTCGTTGTTCTTCTTCCCGTTCTGAACCTACAGGCTGCAGTGTCTATTCTCTTCATCGCTCGTGGCACGAAGAACAATGCTCTCGACGAAGCCACCACAATTTTCGACAACCCGAGGGAAAGCAATTCTGATCCAGACGTAGAAGCAGCTTTTCCCTTCAGCAAAAACGCCGACAAGATTATGTTTCTCGATGCTGAATCGACATGCTGCAAATAAGGATATTCAAATTTAAAGTGACTTAAATTAAACCATTCATTCAATCTAAATAAAAAACTAATTAAAACCCCACTAAACGGATTAAAATCACATCAGACTTGGAATCGTATGATGGTTCATCATATTATTATCAATTCTTCTTTTTATATGTCATTATTTTTGTTCAAGTAGTTAAGAATAGTAAATAGCGTCCTCCATCAGCCAAAAAATGAATAAATGCGAGCTTTCTCTTTGTTAATTATTACTATAGAGAAATTTCATCATGACAGATAGTAATAACATCCACAAGCTTACATCAACATCCACAAGCTTACATTAATTTCACTTTTATTTGGGTGTAACATCGTACATGCTATAGCACGAGGCACTGCAAATGCGCATCCTCAAATCATAAAATAACAATGTTGACTTGTGCCCACGTTGTTCAATTTGATTTATCTGCATACCCGATTGCGATACGGGAGTAAATACTAAATTGTTATATATAATATAATATTTTGTCTAAAATAATTAAATATATTCATGTGACATGGTTTTATTGATAATACATACATGATACAAGCACAACGGCGGTTGCTAGGTAACACCCGCATGAATACATAAATGACAAGAAAAACTCAAAAAATAAACTGGAGGCCGGGAATTGAAGTATTGTGAGAGGTTCAATTCTTCTCCCCTGGAGAAGCTGCAAAGAGTGTGTATAGTACTTGGTTCGTGTAAACCAGCTGTCCACAGCTCAAACTTATGCCAAGTGCATTACACACAACCCAACGAAACTCTATCAATTCCGCATCCACCCCCACCCCCTCTCTCTAGGAAAATCAATTGCATATCAGAGACAGAGATACATGTATTCATTAATAATTAATTAGAAGACATACAATAGTAGAAAACCTTCAAATAATTTTCATTTCATATATATACACATACATAATTTAATTATTTAATATAATATATATTAATATTTTAATTAGTATATTTATAAAAATATTTTATACGAATAATTATTTTTTTTTTGGTGTCTAAACATACAAAAAAAAAAGATAAAACAAAACACTATCTTAGATCAGAATGAATAATTTGCTGGAGATTAACTCTAGGCTCAAACCAAATAATATGATTAGTATTATTCTTGATTCCATATTTAACCATTCAACTCGTAGTTCTATTTGCTTTTCTGACTATCCATTCAAAGTGAACAAACTAAGGACGAGATAGAAGCTCCTAAATCTTGTGCATCAAATAATATCAACAACTTCAAAATGAAACCCACTAGCAGAATCATGCATGAGGGGCAAGAGATCAAGGCAATCCGTTTTACACACAATATCGTGTAATCCACAATCCCAAACTAAAATAAGACTCCTCCAAACAGCAAAAAGCTCACATCTGACAATAGATCAGGGAGAGAACTTCCAAAACAACCCGAAATCCAACTATCATTAGAATCTCTAATAATACACTCAAATTCCGTTAAATTCAAATCAGAAAACAAAATTGTATCACAATTAACTTTAAAACTATTACTTGCTGGTGATTCCAAACATAGTCGATTCTTGAGAGTTCTAAAAGACGTGCTTCTATTCATATATACCTGTAAATCATTGGTGGTATTCCTTGTCAACGCAACAACCTTGTAGATTGACAATTTATTTTCAAGATTAAAAATGTCGTTACACCTATGTTGCCATACCCACCAAAGCTCTGAGTCAAAGAGTACCTCATTACCAGGTATGATCTTTCGAAACCAATCTTCAAGAGAGGTACCAGTAGCTAAGTCCATGATAAGATGATCTAACATTTGCCAAATTGCCTTGGATCTTGTAATACCCTACCACACAAAATTTTACGCTTAAGTTCGTAAATCAGAGGTGTTGAAGTATTACGACCTCTAAAAGAAAAATGCGTACATAGGAATACATAAAAAGAAGTTTAACTAGGAACCTTAAAAAAAATTTGAGCAAAACAAAACTCGAAACTCGCATCACACTCGAAACGGTTAAGCATAGAAGAATAGATAACAGCATATGGAAGAACAATATACATATGATATAGAGTGCCAAAGATATAAATAACAAGTTCCAAACTCGACCTGCAAAGTAAAGACCGGTCAGAGTATATATATATATATATATATATATATATTGGCAAAGAAAACGCCAAGTGGCAAGTGGTGAGGGGAAAAGCCTAAAGATCTGAAGCTGGATGCTAGCAGCAGGGGAAAGTAGATAGGCATTGCTTCCAAGGGAGGTTAATAACAGGGTTTCTACTTCAATACTGGACTACGGCTCAGTTAGAAGCTAATGTTGCTGAATCCCTTCCACGGCAGAAGTTCCCGGGATCAGTAGATCTTCAGCTCATATATATATATATATATATATATATATATATATAACTAAACATGTTTACCAAAAGATAAAATATAAATCATGTTTCTCCAAGTTAACCTCTAAGAGGGGCAAAATACAAATATATACAAGTGGAGAACCTATATATATATATGAAATACAAAGCATAAAAATTCCAAAGTAGATCTTCGCTTCAGCAGAACCTCCATCACGCTTAGCGAGATGCCTGACGTCCTGCATCTAAAAAATAATAGAATATATATGGAATGAGAATTGGGGATTCTCAATATGTTGAAGGTGCCCGTGTAGATAATAAATAATGTTTCGGGAAGCCAGAGGCATTCCAAAACTCTAACAACCCATATTAAATCCTAGAGTTTTCACTAAACCAGAAACACGGTGACTACATCTAAGGATTCTAGACCAACACTTCATTTCCCGTTCTTTGCAAACCTCCAAATCACCAAGTGGAACAACTCTTAGCGCCTCCTCCAACCACCAGCAGGATATCTCAGAAACAAACACAAACAAGACAGACAAGAAAAACATAAATATGGAACAGATACAACATATAGAACAAGTAGCAGTTAATTACAAATAAGCAATTAGGCAAGCCAAAAATAAATGCATACTCAAATAAAACATACAAGTGCATATGATGCATGCCTGCCCTATGGCCGATGATATCATCTATCAGTTATACAACTAAACTCGACATGTCCAGTAGCAAACCTTGGATAGAAACACCACATCGCGGAGCAAGTGGAACTAGGCCACCACCCTTGCATACTACCCAATTAACCCAGAGCATGTGGAACGTGTAACACCCTACCACACAAAACTTTACGCTTAAGTCGTAAAACAAAGGTGGTGTGGTATTACGACCTCTAAAATAAAATGAGTACGTATAATAGTAGAAGAATTATAATATGCTAGGAGCCTTGAAAAATAGGAAAAATAAAAATCGCAAAATAAAAGCGCAACGCTCAAGGAACGAGTTAACTTGCGTGCTAAGAAAAACCATAACTACTAAACATCAGATAACAGAAGTAGGAATAGAGTGCCAAGGATACAAAATAACAAGCTCCTAACTCAGCCTGCGAAATCAAGTCTGATCGGAGAATATTTACACATATATACATACATACCCAAAATCCAAAAGTACATATACACAATCCTATCTCTCCATAAACCTCTAAGAGGATAAAAAAGAACAAGTTATGCAGAGAGAAAGCCAAGTACATATATACATATATATACATCATAGCATAACAAAGTAACCCAATAACCACTCCGCTTTAAGAGTCCAGACGCCTAACGAGATGCCTCTCGACCTGCATCTGAAAAATAACAACATAGTATGAAATGAGAACCGGAGGTTCTCAGTATGGTAAAGGTGCCACACACATAATATATAAGGTTCTGGGAATGCCAGAGGCAATCCTATAACACCGACACTCAGATTATAGAGCTTAAAGTATTAAACAGAAGCCCTAAGAGGTGGTTTACTAAGGATATTTAAACCTAACTTAACTTAACCTTAAATCTAAATCCCATTCTGCCATTCCTCGTTACCTCCAACTCCATCATGCATTTTCACAGACAACTAAACAGACAAAGGCAAGCACAAGAAGGTTACAAGTACTGCAGATAACAAATATACATTTAACATGGCAAGTACATTTAGGCACACCTAGTTAATACACAAGCAAGTAATTCAAGTAATATGCATATGATGCATGCCTGTCCTATGGCTGATGAGGCTCATCTGTCGGTTATCCAGCCAACCCGACAAATCTGAATTGTACTTAGACGGTCCCCCGACGTGCATCCCCATGAGTCTATGCATAGCTTTATCTCAAATAATCAATATTGCTCAATGAGGGTAACATTCCCGAGAATTTATATAGTGCCCGGTCACACTTACGTCGTAGGGTCAATAGAGTATCGAGTTTTCTACCTGGTACATGTGGTGGCAAGCCACGGCACTTTATCCAGGGAATCTCGTATCTCAGATCATTCAAATTCATAAGCCATGTAAATAATTCAATTATAATTCATCAACATCCACATCATTCTCAATTGCATCTCATTCATCATCATACATTAAACATATTCAATCATTATCCTTCATTATCACACCTCACATTCCGTCCATCAATAGTTCCAATTCAAAACATAATTCATTCTTTTCTAAGAATCAAACTTCAAACTTATAACATACTCATTTTCTTTATAACTCAAAATCAAACGATATAACCTTTAAATCTAAATCTCTTTTAAATAATCATCTAAACAAAATCTCTAATTTTTATAAAATTTCGGCAGCATCTTCTCTAAAACTCAGACTTTGCCACCCTTTTCGGGTCCAAACCTGCTTTCTTTTCAATTCAACATACCCTTCCTCATCATCATAATAGTCATCACAATAAATCTACCTCAGATCGACAATTATACTCATACAATATTCAAATCTAACAACCAAAATTCAACTAAGGATAATAGTTCACTAATCCTAGGCTTCTAACACAAAATACCTTAAATCAATAATTCACCAAATTATTAGTTAATCAACAAGCACCAACCCAACCATGTTCATCAACAATAACATTCAACCATAATTATCTCCAAATTAACATAACAACATTCACCATCCAAAATTAATAGCTAATTATCCAATAAACTTCAACCAAATATATTCATCGACAAATTACTAAACATTAAACATACACCTGCATTCCAACTTATCCTATGATCATCTAGCCTAAGTTTTCACAGAACATTATATATTAAATGCAGAGAAACCTAAACCATACCTTGGCCAATTTCCACGTAACGACCAAAGCAAATTATTTAAAATCAAGGCAGCCCCTCAAAACTCAACAAAGCTGCTTCCTCCAAGTTCCAATATTCACAATTTCCAGCTCCAATTATTTATTCACAACCTAATACACATTCATAACACATATATATATATATATATATATATATATATATATATATATATATATATCCAATTTAATACTCAAAGCTCAAATTCAATGAAATTAAAATAGAATTATCATATCCTCACCTTACCGAAGCTTCACATAAGCAAGAGTGAACGTTTTCCTCAAACTAATTGGATCCTAAAACATCAAAAATCAAAGAAATTCAATACCCCTTCTCAAAACTAGAAAATTGGGAGAAAAGAGTGGCTAAGAATATTTAAGGGCTTACCTATGAAATTGTTCTGGTAGAAATGTAAAGATCGACGCGGTGGACGTGTGGCTGCAAACGGTGCGGCGATCGGAGCTCGAACGGAGAAGTTACGGGAGTTTTGAAACTTTGCCGTAAGGGTTCAGCGTTCCTTTCCTCTCCCTGGAGCTCAGCTGCGTCGTTGATGAAATGAAGGAAAGAAGAGCCCGTGGCTCTTTTTAATGGACTGGTCTGGTTGGACCGACAGTCCAGTTCGGATCTGGTTCAACCGGTTCGATCTTTTCGGTCCAATTTTAGACCGTTTTCTTCGAAATTAGTGTCAAAATTCTCGTTTCGATGAGCTTTACCCTAATTTAATATAATATTTGCGTTTCTAATCCTCCTTATAAAAAATTAATTTATTGACTAATTATCTACCAATTAATCGGGGTTTACAGAACGAACTACTACTCATGTGTAGTACCCATGTGGGTGTTTACAAACTCAACCCGGAACAAGTGAGATGAACTACAACCCTTGCTACTGTCCAAGTGTTTAAATTACTAACCTAGAGCAAATGGGACGAACCACAATCCTTGCGTACTGCTTAGGTGTCTCAAACATTAACCTTAACTCATTATCACTCAATCAACTTCATTCGTCCTCATTTCTCAACATCATAAATGTTCTAAAATACACACCTGATTGCCATCACCATCATCTCATTCAACAATATCATAATCGTCCTTATCACATAACTCGTTGAGCATTATCAGCTCATCTTTGACTCAATTCTTCACTTCACAATATCCCTCAATCTCAATTTAACTCCTTCAATATGTTCATACTCACTCCAAAGCCTAAAAACTAGCTATCGGACCTTAAGCAAGGTTTACAGAGGTTTTGAAAGCTAGATGAATAGTTGAAAACTCAAAAATAACAATTTTCAGCAAAACAAGAGTCATGCGTACACGAGCTTCCTGCCGTGTACACGAGAATTCGCAAAAAGGCAGTGTTACGTATGCATGCACTGTCCGCGTACATGAGTATTTTGAGCAGAGAAAAGGTTGCGTGTACGCATGCACGTTTTTGCGTACGCATGAGTGTGAAATTCAAAATGTCACGTACCCAGTCGTGTTTCGCATACACGAATGTGTGGTAGAGCCTAAAACTCGCATTGCGTGAAAGTGTCGCGTGCACAATCATATGAGATTGCCCAAAAAGTTATGAAGTTCAGAAAAACTAGTTTTTTGCACCAAACTTTCGATGCGCACAATTTTTTTGTTAAAAGTAATTCTCATTCTGTTCTTCAAATGTTATAAACTTCTCAGAGCCAATTTTTATTCAAAGTAAGTTGCACAAGATTTGGGAGTCCAAAAATTAAGTTATGGCCCACCGAAGTTAGTCAAAAATTTAGTTTTTACCAAAGATTCAAAACCTCTAATTTTTCAAAATTTTCAATCCAAAACCAACGAATCTGACACCAATTATTCTTTTACAATATCACATACTCAATATCCAATTCACAATCACTTTAACACCTAAATTCATCGATTTTTTTAACCAATTTTCATACATATTTCTACCAAATTCACCAATCATCATCAGCATCACATTTATACAGTTTTAATCCGTCAAATCCAACAATTTCGAATATTCAAGCCTATCCTATGGCAACTAGCTTAAGTTTTCACGTAACATTATAGATTAACTACATAAAACAAAAACCATATCTTGACTGATTTTTTCCCAAACAACAAAACGCCTCAAGACCTTGTCTCCATAAGTTTTCAAGCCTCCAAAGTCCACTTGACAAGCTTTCAACCACCAGAGTTCCAATTCAAGCACTTTATTTCACCAATTTGACATCAACTTCACATATATTTAACCTTTACCCACAGAGAAATTGGATATAACTCAGCTATATCTTGCATTAGAGCACCCCACTTTGTTCAGATGGATTTGAAGAGTTTGACGAGTCGGTCGTGTGGCCACAAACGGTGTGACGATCGGAGCTCCGGATTAAAAATTATGGAAAAAGAAGATTGAGTTGGGATGAAGGTTAGGGCTTTGCGTTTTGCTTCTCTTCCTCAGCATGCGTTTCATGAATGAAGGCAAGGAGTGGCTGTTATGAGGTTATATATATTGGGCCTTAGGCCCAATACAGGTCTGATTCAATCGGTTCGACCCGATTTTGAGTCAATATTTTTAAAATTAGTGTTTTAATATGCATTCTAATTTTTTTTTTTTACTTCTCTGAAATATAAAATTTAATCTCCTGATTTCTTGGGCTCATAATCAGGATTTTACAAATCTCACACAATCTCTCAGACAATGCTCTATAGTTTCTTGAGCTTCGTTGCATCTCGGGCACATATCCGAAGTAGCTAAGTGACGCCTAAATCGAAAAACCTTAGTTGGAAAAGCATTATGAAGGCCAAGTCACAAGGTTAATTTGATCTTTCCAGGAATATTCTTATTCCACAGCCAGTTCTAATTGCTATTGACATTCCAATTCAATTTGTTCTTTAATAATCATCTATAGCCCTTTTTTGCATGATAATTTTTTGTTGCTGTAGGCCACCAGTTCCACATTGGCTCCACCTGCGCCATATTAGGATGACTCATGCAACGGATAAACTGCTTGATCTCATGAGAAAGTGGCGTAGTAAGTCTATCAACCTCCCAAGATTCATCCTTCCACAAATCAGCTATTACAATATTTGACTCAGAAATGTGCACGTAAGAAACAAGATCGTAAAACTTTTCCAAAAGAGTGCATTCATCATACCAAATTGATTGATGTAAATTCCCAACATTTCATCGAAGCCCTTCCTTAAGAGAATCATAAGCTCTAATAATGTTCTTTCAAGTAGCCAAAGAATTATGTCTGCAGTTGTTGCCTAGATTGGTAGGATTGCAGAGATTTTTATGCTTCATAATTTACACCCATAGCTTCTCATCACTATTATTGAGGCAATCCCAAATCAGCTTGCCAAGAAGCGTCGTGTTTGCACAGTGAATATTCCGAACAATAAATTCTCCTGTCCTTTTAGGAGTTATGGTCACCTCCCACTTAACTAGAGGCAATCCTTTTTCATTCTCCTTGCCTTTCCACAAGAACTATCTTATAAAGGAATCTATCTTATCGCAAGCATACTTTAAAAGAAGAGAAATCTGCATGTTATAAATTCGAATAGAATCCATAAGCGATTTAACTAGGCAAAGTCTTCTCGCCTTATTTAGCAGAGACCCCTTCCAACAGGCAAGTTTCTTCTGAATTTTTTCAATAACATCCTGAGCTAGCTTCATAAAAGTCTTGATGTGTCTGATATTAACTCTCAGGTGTTTACCCAAATCTTGAGAGAATTTGATACTAAAATTTTTTAAGAGAACCTCTTTTCTATATGGTGACTCGTGTCTGTTTAATTTTATTACTCCTAAATATAAAAGTAAAAAATGTTATATATATTAATTATATTTGAGTATATTTTTCTTATAAAGTTTTTGTTTTCTATGTTAAAAATAATTGATAAAAAATGAAAAAGATAAAAAATTGTAACCTATATGATAAAATACAAAACATAAATATACAAATAAATAGCATTTTTAAAAAACATAAAATGATTTTGATTATTAGTAGGGAATGATTTTAGTATTTTATTATTACAAAATTTAATATTTGTTTTTGCTTTTCAAATAAATTTTATATCAACTTTGTTAGGTAACCAACTAAAAAAATTGCCAACTACAGCCAATTAGTAAAAAAAGTCCATTAAAAAAATTGATTTGGGATGTTTTTTTTGTATTTTTCTCTTTGGAGAGAATGTGAATTCAAATTGTCATGATAAACATAAAAAATCAAATTAAAAATATCCAAAATTATTGTAAAACGAATATTCAAAATCTATTAAAAAAACATCTGAAATGTAACAAAATCAACATCCAAAATCTAACAAAAAAATCCAAAATCATTGAAAAAATCCAAAACTTAACAAAAGCGACACAAAAAAATATTGAAAAAAGAACATCCAAAATTATTTAAAAAATCATCTAAAACCTAAAAAGAAAAATCATCGAAAACATAAGAAAAAAACATCTAAAACGTTTAAAAAGACACATTCAAAACTTAGGAGAAAGAATCATCTAAAATCTAAGTAGCTGCCGACGGACGACTGGTGCACAAGTGATAAGCGGTGCGCTGCGATACATGATGGATGAGAAGGTGATAGACAGCATGGTGAGAATTTGGTGAAGAAAGAGAGAAAGAAAAAAAGAAAAAAGACAAAGACGAACATGCGTGATGCAAATGCTAAAAAAATATTTTTTAAAATTAAAAAAATTAGTTTAAATTTATTGCTGTTCTTGTATGGATACTGGTGCACGAAATTGTAATCACACTTTTTGCAATCCGCACAACTAACCAGCAAGTGCACTGGGTCGTCCAAGTAATACCTTACGTGAGTAAGGGTCGATCCCACGGAGATTATTGGTTTGAAGCAAGCTATATTTATTTTATTATTCTTAGTCAGGATATCAATAAAAATTATCAGTTGAAATTATTAGAAAAATAAAAGAGCATGAAATAAATAATTATTACTTTAATAATGGAGAATATGTTGGAGTTTTGGAGATGCTTTGTCCTCTGAATTTCTGCAATGTAATATTCAACTCAATTGTTTGTAAAGTTCCATCTATGGCAAGCTGTATGTAGGGTGTCACCATTGTCAGTGGCTACCTCCCATCCTCCAGTGAAAACGGTCCAAATGCTCTGTCACAGCACGACTAATCAGCTGTTGGTTCTCGATCATGTTGGAATAGGATCCATTGATCCTTTTGCATTTGTCATCACGCCCAGCAATCGCGAGTTTGAAGCTCGTCACAGCCATTCAATCCTTGAATCCTACTCGGAATACCACAGACAAGGTTTAGACTTTCCGGATCCTCAAGAGTGGCCGCCATCAATTCTAGCTTATACCACGAAGATTCTGATTAAGGAATCTAAGAGAAGCTCATTCAGTCTGATGTAGAACGAAGGTGCTTGTTAGGCACACGTTCATGGATTGAGGAAGGTGATGAGTGTCACGGATCATCACCTCCTTCACAATTAAGTGCGAATGAACATCTTAGATAGGAACATACACACGTTTGAATGGAGAAATAACAACAATTGCATTAATTCATTGAGACGCTGCAGAGCTCCTCATCCCCAACAATGGAGTTTAGAGACTCATGCCGTCAAAGTGTATAAAATTCAGATCTGAAAATGTCATGAGGTACAAAGTAATCCTCTAAAAGTTGTTTAAATAGTAAACTAGTAGCCTAGGTTTACAGGAATTAAGTGAATTAAGATAATTGGTGCATAAATCCACTTCTGGGGCCCACTTGGTGTGTACTGGGGCTGAGACTAAAGCTTCTCACGTGCTTGGGCTGTTTCTGGAGTTGAACGTCAGGTTGTGACGTGTTTTGGGCGTTGAACTCCAACTTGTAACCTGTTTCTGGCGCTGGACGCCAGACAGCAGCATGATACTGGCGTTGAACGCCAGTTTACATCGTCTATCTTCGCGCAAAGTATAGACTATTATATATTGCTGGAAAGCCCTGGATGTCTACTTTCCAACGCCACTAAGAGCGCGCTAATTGGACTTCTGTAGCTCTAGAAAATTCATTTCGAGTGCAGAGAGGTCAGAATCCAACAGCATCAGCAGTCCTTTTTCAGCCTAACTCAGATTTTTGCTCAGCTCCCTCAATTTCAGCCAGAAAATACCTGAAATCACATAAAAACACACAAACTCATAGTAAAATCCAGAAATATGGTTTTTGCCTAAAAACTAATAATATTCTACTAAAAACTAATTAAAACATACTAAAATCTACATGAAATTACCCCCAAAAAGCGTATAAAATATCCGCTCATCAGATACCTGAAGGGAGAGCTCAGTCCCTGAGAGTTGACGCCGAGTTGTTATCTTCGGTGACGACCTTCGAGCTTCGTGGAAGTCCGAGCTTTACTTCGAGGGGATGTCCAATTACATAAAGCATGAGCAAGGAACAAGGGGGAGTGTACCTGCAAAGGCACTCCGAAGCTTACGTCAGTATTGATAATTCAATATGTGGCTAAGGATAGGAGACTATACCTTTTATGAGTAAAGACAGGTCGGTTACGTTTCCGTTTCACCGTCTGAATTAAAGAATAATAATTGAGTGATGAAATCCTATGGGATGTTTTAATTCTAAGATGTCCGTTGATACTGTCTCGAATTGCCGAACTATAATGTCAGCTTTCCGAGTAATAATGTGAATAATGTCGAGTTATGATAGATAATACCGAATTATGATGTTGGATGTATAACGGTTGGATCATAGCCCCCAAACTTAGCCTGGGACTGTGTTTAATGAAGCAGGTTGAGCTTTTAATGAGTTGAAACTCAGAAATTTGGGTGAGGAGTATAGTTCGGCGAGGTTTGGGTTGTCCTTGGAGCCCGCAGTTCAATGTGCTTTATTAAACAGTAATTGTAAGTTAGATATGATTAGGAGAGAAAGTTTATTGAATGCTTCATAATGACTTGCATGTTTCCAATGACATTGTGGCACCTGGGGTAACTGAAGTGATTGTATAGTGGTACTGGGAAACGGTTTGTGGGTTTTTAAAGCTTGGGAAACCAAAGGTTTGCTATTTTGCACAAGTGTTTTCAATTTTTATCAGAAACCTTCGAAGGGAAAATGAGCAAGAGAGGTATTGTCCTATTTTCTCTGTAGCTTTCTGCATTCTTTCTTTCTTCTACCTTTCTCTGTGTTTTTCTTTTGGTATCTGCAAATGGGGTTTGAAAAGGAAAAAGAGGAGAAGAAGGAAAAATTGACTGGTCGTATGATTGGGTGAGTGAAGATGTGAAGAAGCATGCATCTTTGTTTCTGGATGAAAGTGCTGCGAAGGAGATAGATATGGGTAGGGTTGTGAGGGTTGGTACTGGAGTTCATTTGGAGTTGCTTCCATGTGTTGATGGTGATCATGTTTTCCACAGGGAGGGTGGTTCCCTATACTTTTATATGTATAGTTGTGTTTTGGAGGAACTGAGGGTGAAGCTTCCTTTTAGTGAGTTTCAATGTCAAGTATTGAGGCAGTTGAATTGCGCACCTTCTCAACTGCATCCTAACGAGTGGGCTTTTCTTCGTACTTTTGAGATTTTGATGGATTTTCTAAAAGAAGCGCCAATATTGGAGTTGTTTTTCTCGCTGTTCCGAGCAAAGGGTGTTTAGAAAGGTGTGTGGGTGAACTTGAATAGTTACCATAGGTTTGCTGTGTTTAAACTTTACAAATTCTCTTTTAAAAATTTTAAGAAATATATGTGAAAGAAAGGAGTGTTGAGGGCGAATACCCGTTTTATATGGATGAGAATTTTGCAGAGAGGTTTCCTATTTGGTGGTGCTCGGAGCCTCAGAATATTCTGGGGCCCGAGGTTATTAATGAAAGAAAGCAGTGTATCATTGAGTATTTAGTTGAAGCTATTGATCGGAAGGAGTTAATTTCGGTGTTTGCATTGCTCCAATGGGACGATAATAGGGAAGCTGTAATAGATTATTTAGGTGAACTGTATAATTGCTGTAGATTGAGTTGAGTGCTATAATTGTGTTAACTGTTTTAAATTAGTTGCTGTCAGGTGGAAAATATCCTGGTGTATCTGCTGCAAGTCTGAGAGCTCGGATGAAGACTAAAGTTCATGACAAATACTCATCTTCTTCAAAAGCTGAGAAGGTCTGTACTGGTAAGGTTGATCAACCGAAGCCGAGGAGGAAAAAGGTAATTTTAAAGAAAAGAAAATGTGATGTGATGGATTTGTCCGATTTTTCTAATGATGAAAGAGGTGAGGTGCCGGTTGAAGAAATTCATAAGTTTTTTGACAATCAGAAGAAGTTACATGGTCATACTGATCAAACTGATTCATCTTCCTTGTGGGGAAGGGATTACCCGTACATGGTTGTTGCTGATGAGTGTTGTCAATCGTCAGTTGATGTGAATTTGGCCGACGAGGTTGGTGATGTTGCTACTGACCAATATATGCAGATGATTTTATATTGTCAGTATTGGTTTTAAGTTTTGATGTTTTTGTGGGTTACACATTTGACAGTGTGTATGTTGTAGGTGGTGGGATTACGGCTGGCGAGTTTGGGGCGCAATCGTGAAAAGATACATCGGAAGGTTGTTGAGAAAAAGGAGGATCCGAGTTTGAGGGAGGAGTTGGCTGTAAAGACTGCTAAAATTTCTGAGCTTGAGGTGAAGTTAGCTGATGTTGAGAAGCATTTGAAAAAGATGAAGGGTAGTTATGCCAAGGATGTTGAGGATTTAAAAAAGAAGGAATCTGACTTATCTGCTCTGAGTACCCATATGATTGAGGTTACTGCTCAATTGAAGGAGGTAGAGAAAAACAAGCAAGGAGAAATTCTTGATTCCTTCCTTAAAGGATTTGAGAGGGCTTCCCTTCAGGCGAGATTCTTGGCTCCTGAGGTGGCTTTCTCAACGATGGATCCGGGTAAGATCGTGCAGGATGGTGTTATGGTCGAAGATGATGGTGCTGCTGAGCAAGGAGATGAAAATGTTCAATAGGATTTTGGTTTGCTTCTGTTGTTTTTTGGATAATTTATTTTGTTGGTAAACTATTTTGCTCCTGTGTTGAGCTTTTGTATTTGAAACTTTGTTTGTTTTACTACTATTTTTGGAATGGCTTATAATGCTTCTAAATGCAAGCTGTGCTGCATGTTATGATTAGAACAGAATATTTATGATAAGCTAGTGTTATCTTGTTTGTTATTGTGGCTTGGAGCCAAATTGGTTGTATAAATGGTGGAGTGGCATTATTTTGGATTGAGATTTGTTAACTTTGAGGGAAGGTCGAGAAGGCTGAGTTTATTATGAGATACCGAGTAATAGAGATAGGGTTTTTCTATTTGAGAGTATTTTGTATAAGTGGATTATGTTTAATGATCGGCGGTACTTTTGGATGAAAGTTTTGAATAGTCAGTTTCCGAGTATTGCCTGACAATCTGTTTGAGTGATTAATTCCGAGTAGTATGATTCGGTGGAAGGTCTATTTGTTTGACTCATAAATTCCGAATGGTAAGTTTCGGATTGAGATCGGCTATTTGATTCAATGTTTTCGAGTGATCTGATTTGGAATGATATCGGCTATGTGCCTAATGATCGGATTCCAAGTTAGATTGGTTAATGTTTGTTTGATAGATTCTGAATGATCAGATTCCGAGTTAGATCGGTTAATGTTTGTTTGATAGATTCTGAATGATCGGATTCAGAATATAGATCGATAGTTTGTTTGAATGCTATTATCCAAATGGTCAGAGTTGGATTATAGTTTGGCTGTAGAAATAGTTCTATAGGTAAATGAGAGATATGAGATGTAAAAATATTTACTGAATGAAATGAGAAATGTATTTATTGGACAACCTTCGATTTCAAAGGTCCAGGTAGGCTAGCCTCGTTAAAACCTCTCTAAGCAAAACCCATTGTGGAAAAAATCTTAGTAGTAGGAAAAAGAGTACTCGCATGTCCCTAATTTTTTAACTGTAATATAACTTTAAAGATGATACATTCCAAGTGTTAAGCAGATCTTTACTATCTAAGGTTTGTATTCGGTAAGCTCCATTGTCGATGCCTTCTGTGATTCTGTAAGGACCTTCCCAATTAGTTGCTAGCTTGCCATGGGTTGATGGTCTTCTTGCTTGTTCTGTTTTCCTGAGCACAAGGTCGTTTAGTTGGAAAGACCTCGGGTGAAGTCTTTGGTTATATCTTTGTGCTATGTGCTGTTGCATGGCCAATTTTTTAACTGCTGTGGACGATCTGAGTTCTTCTACGAGGTCAAGTTTGGATTGCCGAGATATGTCTTGTGTAGTTTGGTCGGCCATTTCAGTGCGCAGTGAGGATTGGGAGATTTCCACTGGTATCATTGCGTCTGTACCGTAGACTAACCGAAAGGGTGTTTCCTTTGTGGTTGAGTGAATGGTGGTGTTATATCCCCATATGATCTCTGGGATAAGCTCGGCCCAGAGGCCTTTTGCATCATCTAGTTTCTTTCTTAGTGCATGTAGTATTACTTTATTGCAGCTTCTGCTAAGCCGTTTGTTTGTGGGTGCTCCACTGACGAGAAATATTGTTTGATTTTAAGTACTTGCAGAAAGGATGTGAATTTTTATTGGCAAACTGGCGACCATTATCTTTGATAATGTGCTGAGGAATGCCGAATC
The DNA here is from genome assembly GCF_014773155.1 of Arachis stenosperma. Classification (NCBI taxonomy): domain Eukaryota; kingdom Viridiplantae; phylum Streptophyta; class Magnoliopsida; order Fabales; family Fabaceae; genus Arachis; species Arachis stenosperma. The sequence continues at coordinate 56,520,674 of NC_080386.1, forward strand.
GACAAATAATATATTTCCAGACAAAAGAAAGCATTTATTGTGATGTGATCTTGGCTAGTGGTTGTGCCTCTATCCATTTGGAAAAATAATCAATTGCTACAACCAGGAATTTTACCCGTCCTGTTGCTGTGGGGAAAGGTCTGAGGATATCTATGCCCCATTGGTTGAAAGACCAACTTACCTCGGAGCAGTGTAGGAGTTCATCCAGGAGATGTGTGATCGGACTGTGTTTCTGGCAGTTGTTACAGCTTTTAACTTTTGCTTTGCAATCCTGTTGTATTGTTGGCCAGTATAATCCAGCTCTAAAGATTTTTTAAGACAGACTTTGAGCTTCGAGGTGTGTACCGCAGATCCCTTCATGTGCCTCGAGAAGTGAAAGCTCGGCTTCTGATCTTCAAAGACATTTTAGTAACGGACGAGAGAATCCTTGTCTATATATGCAGTTGTTATAAATTGTAAAAAAGGAGGCTTGTTGGTGAAAGTGTCGAACATTTTCGACATCGCCTGGAAAGATCCATGTTCGAAGATAGTCCATGTATGGAGATCTCCAATTTGCTTCCTGCGTTACACTTAAGATTTCTGAGTTCAATGCTTGGCTTAAGTAATGTTGATTGATAAATGGATGACCCGTTTGGTTGAGTACTGGCGAGTTTAGACAAAATGTCAGCTCGGCCATTACTCTCCCTAGGTATGTGCTGTATTTCGTTTTTAGAAAAATTTGAAAGTAAATTTTGTACGATGTCAAGGTATTTAGAAAGCAAAGGGTCCTTTACTTGGTATAAGTTGTTTACCTGCTGGACGATGAGTAAGGAGTCACAGTATACCTTAAGTTCAGTGATGTTTAGGTCGGCAGCGAGTCTAAGGCCGGCAATTAGGGCTTCATACTCACTTTGATTGTTGCTTGCTTTAAATGAAAGATGGAGGAAATGTTCGATGATGTTGTCGTGGCTATCATCAAGTATGATACCTGCTCCACATCATTGTGGGTTGGAGGACCCATCGACGTATAAAGACCATTCGATGTAGTCTTCGGCCATGTCTGGTACTGAGAACTCGGCGATGAAGTCAGCCAAGAATTGGGACTTGATAGATGTTCGGCCTTCATACTTGATATCAAATTCCGAGAGTTCCACCGACCATTTTACTAGTCGACTAGCTAGCTCAGGTTTCTGAAGGACTTGTCGTAAAGAATGATCTGTTTGAACATGGATTTCATGGCTCTGAAAATATGGTCGGAGTCTTCTGGCCGAGAAGACAAGGGCTAGGGCCAGCTTCTCAATGCTCGGATATCGAAGCTCGGCATTCTGTAATGTTTTGCTGGTAAAATAGATCGAGAACTGTTGCTTTTCCCTTTCTACAACAAGAGCGGAGCTTACAGCCCAGTTAGTGACGGATAAATATAAAAATAATGGTTCCCCTTTAATGGGGGTTTGTAAAATTGGTGGTTTTGAAAGAGTTTCTTTGATTATTGCAAATTCTTGTTTGCAATCATCAGTCCAATGGAAATCTTTTTTCTTTTTTAAAGTTTGGAAAAAAACATAAAGACTTAAAAGCTAGGCAGGGTAAAAATCTAGAGAGTGCAACAAGTCTCTCTGTTAACCGCTGGACTTCTTTGATGGTTTGTGGGCTTGTCATGTCTAAAACAGCTCGACATTTTTCTGGATTCGCCTCAATACCTCGGCTAGTGAGCATGAAGCCGAGGAATTTGTCGCTCTGGACCCCGGATGCGCACTTCTCGGGATTTAACCACATGTTGTATTTTCTTAGTTGTCCGAACATTTCTGCAAGGTCATTGATGAGCGGATATTTTATACGCTTTTTGAGTGTATTTTTATATAGTTTTTAGTAGGATTTAGCCACTTTTTAGTATACTTTTATTAGCTTTTATGCAAAAAATCATATTTCTAAACTTTACAATGAGTTTGTATGTTTTTCTGTGATTTCGGTTATTTTCTGGCTGAAATTGAGGGACCTAAGCAAAAATCTTATTCAGAGGCTGAAGAAGGACTGCAGATGTTGTTGGATTCTGACCTCCCTGAACTCAAAGTGGATTTTCTGGAGCTACAGAACTCTAAATGGCGCGCTCCCAATTGCGTTGGAAAGTAGACATCCAGGGCTTTCCAGCAATATATAATAGTTTATACTTTGAGCGAGTTTTGATGACGTAAACTGGCGTCAAAATACCAGCTCTCTGCCCTTTTCTAGCGTCAAAACGCCAGAGCTGGCATAAAAATTAGAGTTAAACGCCCAAACTCGCACAAAAGCTGGCGTTTAACTCCAGGAACAGCCTATGTACGTGTAAAGCTCAATGCTCAGCCCAAGCACACACCAAGTGGGCCCGGAAGTGGATTTCTGCATCATTTACCTATTTCTGTAAACCTAGTAGCTAGTTTCATTATAAATAGTACTTTTAGAGATTTATTTTGTACCTCGTGACATTTTACATCTGACTTTGTATCTTCTACGGCATGAGTCTCTAAACCCCATGGTTGGGGGTGAGGAGCTCTGCTGTGTCTTGATGGATTAATGCAATTACCACTGTTTTCTATTCAATCACGCTTGCTTCCGTTCTAACATATTTATTCACATTTAAACATGATGAATGTGACGATCTGTGACACTCATCACTATTCTCAACCTATGAGCGCGTGTCTGACAACCACCTCCGTTCTATCTTAGATTGAATGTTTATCTCTTAGCCTCCATTCCGAAAGATCGGAGTCTTCGTGGTATAAGCTAGGATTATTGGCGGTCATTCCTGGAATCCGAAAAGTCTAAACCTTGTCTGTGGTATTTTGAGTAGGATCTGGGAAGGGATGACTGTGACGAGTTTCAAACTCATGAATGTTGGGCATAGTGACAGACCCAAAAGGATCACTAGATTCTATTCCAACATGATCAAGAACCGACAGATGATTAGTCGTGCGGTGAAAGTGCACATGGACCATTTTCACTGAGAGGATGGGAAGTAGCCATTGACAATGGTGACACCCTACACACAGCTTGCCATGGAAGGAGCCTTGCGTGCGTGAAGAAGAAGACAGTAGGAAAGCAGAGATTCAGATGACAGAGCATCTCCAAAACTCCAACCTGTTCTCCATTATTGAATCACAAGTATCTTCTATTTCATGCTCTTTTATTTTATTGCAAATAAAACCCTTTTCATTGATAATCTCCTTACTAAGAGTTACAAGGTAACCATAGCTTGCTTCAAGTTGACAATCTCCGTGGGATCGACCCTTACTCATGTAAGGTATTACTTGGACGACCCAGTGCACTTGCTGGTTAGTTGTGCGGAATTGCAAGTGTGATAGCAATTTCGTGCACCATTGATCAAGGTGATTGTTGCCGATCTTTGTCTTGGCGACCATATCGTCAACGTAGACTTCGATGTTCCTGCCGATCTGCTTGGCGAAGACTTTATCCATTAGACGTTGATATGTTGCACCTGCATTCTTAAGGCCAAATGGCATGACTTTATAACAATAGTTTCTATACTCAGTAATAAAGGTTGTCTTATTTTGATCGGATGGATGCATTTGGATTTGGTTATAGCCAGAATATGATTCCATAAAGCTAAGTTTTTTATAACCAGAGGCATTATCGACTAAACAATCAATAGAGGGCAAAGGATAGGAATCTTTGGGGCATGCTTTGTTGAGATCGGTGAAATCAACACACATGCACCATTTACCGTTATGTTGTTTTACCATGACGACATTTGCCAGCCATTTTGTGAATCTGACTTCTTAGATGAAGCCGGCGTGAATGAGCTTCTTGGTTTCTTCCAGGGAAGCTTGTTTCCGTTCATGGCCGAGGTTTCTCTTCTTCTGTGTTACAGGTCGGATAGATGGATCTAATGCCAACTTGTGGGATATGATTGATGGATCGATGCCTAGCATATCAGTTGGGGTCCAAGCAAACAGGTCGGTGATGAGCGGATAATTTGTACGCTTTTTGGCATTGTTTTTAGTATGTTTTTAGTATGATCTAGTTAGTTTTTAGTATATTTTTATTAGTTTTTTTGTTAAAATTCACTTTTCTGGACTTTACTATGAGTTTGTGTGTTTTTCTGTGATTTCAGGTATTTTCTGGCTGAAATTGAAGGTTCTGAGCAAAAATCTGATTCAGAGACTGAAAAGGACTGCAGATGCTGTTGGATTCTGACCTCCCTGCACTCGAAGTGGATTTTCTGGAGCTACAGAAGCCCAATTGGCGCGCTCTCAACGGCGTTGGAAAGTAGACATCCTGGGCTTTTCAGCAATATATGATAGTCCATACTTTGCCCAAGATTTGATGGCCCAAACCGGCGTTCAAAGTCACCTCAAGAAATTCCAGCGTTAAACGCCGGAACTGGCACCTAAATGGGAGTTAAACGCCCAACCAGGCATAAAAGCTGGCGTTTAACTCCAAGACAAGTCTCTACACGAAAATGCTTCATTGCTCAGCCCAAGCACACACCAAGTGGGCCCGGAAGTGGATTTTTATGTCATTTACTCATCTTTGTACACCTTAGGCTACTAGTTTTCTATAAGTAGGACCTTTTACTATTGTATTTGAGACATCTTGGTAGCTATCTTCTAATTTTATGCTATCTTAGATCATTTGGGGAGGCTGGCCATTCGGCCATGCCTAGACCTTGTTCTTATGTATTTTCAACGGTGGAGTTTCTACACACCATAGATTAAGGTGTGGAGCTCTGCTGTACCTCGAGTATTAATGCAATTACTATTGTTCTTCTATTCAATTCCGCTTGTTCTTTGTCCAAGATATCACTTGTTCTTCAACTTGATGAATGTGATGATCAGTGACACTCATCATCATTCTCACCTATGAACAAGGTGACTGACAACCATTCTTGTTCTACAAGCATTCGAGGCTTAGTGAATATCTCTTGGATTTCTGATTGCATGATGCATGGTTGATCGCCTGACAACCGAGTGCTCGCCTGGCAAACGAGCCAGCCATTCCGTGAGATCAGAGTCTTCGTGGTATAGGCAAGAACTGATGGCGGCATTCAAGAGAATCCGGAAGGTCTAACCTTGTCTGTGGTATTCTGAGTAGGATTCAATGATTGAATGACTGTGACGTGCTTCAAACTCCGAAAGGCGGGGCGTTAGTGACAGACGCAAAAGAATCACTGGATTCTATTCCGGCCGGACCGAGAACCGACAGATGATTAGCCTATGCTGTGACAGAGCATCAAGGACGTATTTTCACTGAGAGGATGGGAGGTAGCCACTGACAACGGTGAAACCCTACACGAGCTTGCCATGGAAAGGAGTAAGAAGGATTGGATGAAGACAGTAGGAAAGCAGAGAGACGGAAGGGAAGGCATCTTCATACGCTTGTCTGAAGCTCTTACACCAATGATATACATAAGTATCTCTATCTTTATCTTTATGCTTTATTCATCATCTATACCCAATTGAGTCTGCCTGACTGAGATTTACAAGATGACCATAGCTTGCTTCATACCACCAATCTCCGTGGGATCGACCCTTACTCGCGTAAGGTTTATTACTTGGACGACCCAGTGCACTTGCTGGTTAGTTGTGCGAAGTTGTGTTTATGCCATGGTATTGAGCACCAAGTCTTTGGAGCCATTACTAGGGATTGTTTGTGTTTTGAAAAGTATTGATCACAATTTCGTGCACCAAGTTTTTGGCGCCGTTGCCGGGGATTGTTCTTGTGTATGGACAACTGACGGTTCATCTTGTTGCTTAGATTAGGCATTTATTTTTTTTTTTCGAAATTCTTGAAGATGAATTCTAGAGTTTCATGATGATTTGTTGAGATCTGGCTGGCTGAGAAGCCATGTCTAATCTCATTGGACCGAGGTTTCAACTTATCATCACAGAAGCTTGTTGATTTTTTTTATCAATCTTGCTTTTGGAGCAGTGATCTGCTAAGGCTTGGCTGGCCTTTGGCCATGTCTAGTGTTTTGGACCAAAGCTTTCTTTGAAAGCTTGGCTGGCTGTGAAGCCATGTCTAATTCCTGGACCGGAGTCTTAGACTAGCATTGCACTGATTCCTGGAATTCTCATTAAGAATTTTGATGTTTCCACTTAATTTTCGAAAATAAAAAAAAATTCACAAAAACCATAAAAACCAAAAATATTTGATGTTTCTTGCTTGAGTCTAGTGTCTCATTTTAAGTTTGGTGTCAATTGCATACATGCATTCATGTGTCTTAAGGATCTTCAAGTAATTCTTGATGATTTCTTACTCTGATCTTTGAATTCTTTTGACTTGAGTGTTTATGTGTCTCATATAGTGTCAGTAGTATACAAACTGCTAAGTTTGGTGTCTTGCATGCATTGTTATTTGATTCTTGTTGCATTTTGATTATTAAAAAAATCCAAAAATATTTTTAATTTGTGTCTTTTCAAGTCAATAATACAGAGAATTGAAGATTCAGAACACACTGCAGAGGAATTATACAGAAAAAGCTGGGCATTCAAAAATGCCCAGTGAAGAAGGCAGACTGGCGTTTAAACGCCAGCCAGGGTACCTGGTTGGGCGTTTAACGCCCAAAAAGGGTGCATTTTGGGCGTTAAACGCCAGAATGGATACCATTCTGGGCGTTTAACGCCAGGATGGTGCTAGGGGGAAGATTTTGTTTTCAAATCAATTTTTTTCAAAGTTTTTCAAAATCAAATCTTTTTCAAATCATATCTTTTCAATCAAATGTTTTCAAAATCAATTTCTTTCCTTTTTCAAAGATACTTACTAACAATTAATGATTTGATTGAACATCTCTAGTATATTGCCTTTTCTGTTGAGAAAGGTTTAAATGTTTGAATCAAATCTTTTCTTGTTAGGCAAGTCATTAACTTTCAAAATCAAATCTTTTAAAATTGTTTTCAAATCATATCTTTTTAAAATTGTTTTCAAATCATATCTTTTCAATCACATCTTTTTAAAACCAATCATATCTTCTTACCACATCTTTTTCAAAATAGTTTTCAATCAAATCTTTTTGATTTCTAATTTAAAAATCTTTTTCAAAAATCACTTGATTTCTTTTCCACTTTTATTTTCGAAAATCAATTAAGGTTTTTCAAAAATGTTTTCAAAATATTTTAATTAATTTTCGAAAAATTACTTCCCTCCTTCTCACATCCTTCTATTTATGGAGTACCACTCCTTCTCAATGCACAATTCGAACCTTATCTAAGTAAAGTTCGAATTCTTCTTCTCCTTCTTCTTTCTATTTCTCTTTTCCTTTGACACCTCAAGGAATCTCTATACTGTGACATAGAGGATTCCACATTTTCTTGTTCTCTTCTCTTTCATATGAGCAGGAGCAGAGACAAAGGCATTCTTGTTGAAGCTGACCCTGAACCGGAAAGGACCTTGAAGAGAAAACTAAGAGAAGCCAAAGCACAACTCTCTTTAGAGGACCTGACCGAATCCTTCAAAGAAGAAGAAGACATGGCAGCCGAAAACAACAATAATGCAAACAATGCAAAGAAGGTGCTGGGTGACTTTACTGCACCTACTCCTGATTTTTATGGGAGAAGCATCTCTATCCCTGCCATTGGAGCAAACAACTTTGAGCTTAAGCCTCAATTAGTTTCTCTAATGCAACAGAATTGCAAGTTCCATGGACTTCCAATGGAAGATCCTCATCAGTTCTTAGCTGAATTCTTGCAAATCTGTGACACAGTCAAGACTAATGGGGTTGACCCTGAGGTCTACAGACTGATGCTATTCCATTTTGTTGTAAGAGACAGAGCTAGAATATGGTTGGACTCTCAACCTAAAGAAAGCCTGGACTCTTGGGAAAAGCTAGTCAATGCCTTCTTGGCAAAGTTCTTTCCACCACAAAGATGGAGTAAGCTTAGAGTGGAAGTCCAAACCTTCAGACAGAAGGATGGAGAATCCCTCTATGAAGCTTGGGAAAGATACAAACAATTAATCAGAAAATGTCCTTCTGACATGCTTTCTGAATGGAGCATCATAGGTATTTTCTATGATGGTCTCTCTGAACTATCTAAGATGTCCTTGGATAGCTCTGCTGGAGGATCTCTTCATCTGAAGAAGACGCCTACAGAGGCTCAAGAGCTAATTGAAATGGTTGCAAATAACCAATTCATGTACACTTCTGAAAGGAATCCTGTGAACAATGGGACTAGTCAGAAGAAAGGAGTTCTTGAGATTGATACTCTGAACGCCATTTTGGCTCAGAATAAAATATTGACTCAACAAGTCAATTTGATTTCTCAAAGTCTGTCTGGAATGCAAAATGCACCAAGCAGTACTAAGGAGGCTTCATCTGAGGAAGAAGCTTATGATCCTGAGAACCCTTCAATGGAAGAGGTGAATTACCTAGGAGAACCCTATGGTAACACCTATAATTCTTCATGGAGAAATCACCCAAATCTCTCATGGAAGAATCAAGAGAGACCTTAACAAGGTTTCAATAATAATGGTGGAAGAAACAGGTTTAACAATGACAAACCTTTTCCATCATCTTCTCAGCAACAGACAGAGAATCCTAAGCAGAACCCCTCTGACTTAGCAACCATGGTCTCTGATCTAATTAAAACCACTCAAAGTTTCATGAATGAAACAAGGTCCTCCATTAGAAATTTGGAAGGACAAGTGGGACAGTTGAGCAAGAAAGTTACTGAACTCCCTCCAAGTACTCTCCCAAGCAACACAGAAGAAAATCCAAAAGGAGAGTGCAAAGCCATTAATATGGCCGAATTTGGAGAGGATGGAGAGGCAGTGAACGCCACTGAGGAAGACCTCAATGGGCGTGCACTAGCCTCCAATGAGTTCTCCAATGAGGAACCATGGGAATCTGGGACTCAAAATGAGACCATAGAGATTCCATTGGACTTACTTCTGCCTTTCATGAGCTCTGATGAGTATTCTTCCTCTGAAGAGGATGAGTATGTCACTGAAGAGCAAGTTGCTAAATACCTTGGAGCAATCATGAAGCTAAATGACAAGTTATTTGGAAATGAGACTTGGGAGGATGAACCTCCTTTGCTCACCAAAGAACTGGATGACTTGTCTAGGCAGAAATTACCTCAAAAGAGACAAGACCCTGGGAAGTTTTCCATACCTTGTACCATAGGCACCATGACCTTCAAGAAGGCTCTGTGTGACTTAGGGTCAAGTGTAAACCTCATGCCTCTCTCAGTAATGGAGAAGTTAGGGATCTTTGAGGTACAAGCTGCAAGAATCTCATTAGAGATGGCAGACAACTCAAGAAAACAAGCTCATGGACTTGTAGAGAATGTTTTGGTAAAAGTTGAAGACCATTACATTCCTGCTGATTTCATAGTCCTAGAGACTGGGAAGTGCATGGATGAAACCATCATCCTTGGCAGACCCTTCCTAGCCACAGCAAGGGCTGTGATTGATGTTGATGGAGGAGAACTGATCATTCAAGTGAATGGAGAATCCTTTGTGTTTAAGGCTCAAGGATATCCCTCTGTCACCATAGAGATGAAGCATGAAGAGCTTCTCTCAAATCAGAGTCAAGAAGAGCCCCCACAGTCAAACTCTAAGTTTGGTGTTGGGAGGCCACAACCAAACTCTAAGTTTGGTGTTGAAACCCCACATTCAAACTCTAAGTTTGGTGTTGGGAGGTTCCAACATTTGCTCTGAGTATCTGTGAGGCTCCATGAGAGCCCTCTGTCAAGCTACTGACATTAAAGAAGCGCTTGTTGGGAGGCAACCCAATGATTATAATCTATATAGTTTCTTTTGTTATTTTATTTTTTTTGTAGGTTGATGATCATAAGAAGTCACAAAATCCATTGAAAAAGCAAAAACAAAATGAAAAACAGGAAGAAAAACAGCACACCCTGGAGGAAGATGCTGCTGGCGTTTAAACGCCAGTAAGCCTAGCAGTTGGGCGTTTAACGCCCAGTCTGGCACCATTCTGGGCGTTTAACGCCAGAAAGGGGCACCAGACTGGCGTTAAACGCCAGAAAAGGGCAAGAACCTGGCGTTAAACGCCAGGAATGGGCACCAGCCCGGCGTTTAACGCCAGAAATGGCTCAAAACGTGATTTTGAGCAACATTTGGTGCAGGGATGACTTTTCCTTGACACCACAGGATCTGTGGACCCCACAGGACCCCCACCAACCCCACCACCACTCTCTCTCTTCTTCCCCCATTCACCAATCACCTCAATACCTCTTCCCCAAAACCCCTTCACCTATCAAATCCCATCTTTCTTTTCACCACTCACATCCATCCTTCATAAAACCCCACCAACCTCACCCTTCAAATCCACACCACTTCTCCCCCTCCTTGGCCGAATACACCACCATCTCCCTCTTCCTCATTTCTTCTTCTTCTACTCTCTTCTTTCTTCTTTTGCTCGAGGACGAGCAAACATTTTAAGTTTGGTGTGGTAAAAGCGTTGCTTTTTCGTTTTTCCATAACCATTATGGCATCCAAGGCCGGAGAAACCTCTAGAAAGAGGAAAGGGAAGGCAAAAGCTTCCACCTCCGAGTCATGGGAGATGGATAGATTCATCTCAAGGGTGCATCAAGACCACTTCTATGAAGTTGTGGCCTTGAAGAAGGTGATCCCCGAGGTCCCCTTTTCACTCAAAAAGGGTGAATATCCGGAGATCCGCCATGAGATCCAAAGAAGAGGTTGGGAAGTACTTACCAACCCCATTCAACAAGTTGGAATCTTGATGGTTCAAGAATTCTATGCCAATGCATGGATCACCAAGAGCCATGATCAAAGTATGAACCCGGATCCAAAGAATTATCTTACTATGGTTCGGGGGAAATACTTGGATTTTAAGTCCGGAAAGTGTGAGGGTGGCGTTCAACTTGCCTATGATGCAAGGAGATGAACATCCTTATACAAGAAGGGTCAACTTTGATCAAAGGTTAGACCAAGTCCTCACAATCATATGTGAAGAGGGCGCACAATGGAAGAGAGATTCAAGAGGCAAGCCGGTTCAATTGAGAAGGCATGACCTCAAACCCGTGGCTAGAGGATGGTTGGAGTTTATCCAACGCTCAATCATTCCCACTAGCAACCGGTCCGAAGTTACTTTAGACCGGGCCATCATGATCCATAGCATCATGATTGGAGAAGAAGTGGAAGTTCATGAGGTTATAGCCCAAGAACTCTACAAGGTGGCGGATAAGTCATCTACCTTGGCAAGGTTAGCCTTTCCTCACCTCATTTGTCACCTCTGTTATTCAGTTGGGGTTGACATAGAGGGAGACATCACCATTGATGAGGATAAGCCCATTACCAAGAAAAGGATGGAGCACACAAGAGACCCCTCTCATCATGAGATCCCTGAGATACCTCAAGGGATGCACTTTCCTCCACAAAACTATTGGGAGCAACTAAACACCTCCCTAGGAGAATTGAGTTCCAACATGGGACAACTAAGGGTGGAGCACCAAGAATACTCCATTCTCCTCCATGAAATAAGAGAAGATCAAAGAATCATGAGAGAGGAGCAACAAAGGCAAGGAAGAGACATTGAGGAGCTCAAGCACTCCATAGGACCTTCAAGAGGAAGGAAGAGCCGCCATCACTAAGGTGGACCCGTTCCTTGATTTCCTTGTTCTTTATTCTTCTGTTTTTCGAATTTTTATGCTTATGTTTATCCATGTTTGTGTCTTATGATCATTAGTGTCTTAGTGTCTATGCCTTAAAGCTATGAATGTCCTATGAATCCATCACCTTTCTAAAATAAAAACGTGCCTAATTGAAAAGAAAAAGAATTGCATGAATTTTGAATTTTATAACAGTTTAATTATTTTGATGTGGTGGCAACACTTTTGTTCTCTGAATGTATGCTTGAACAGTGCATATGTCTTTTGAATTTGTGGTTCATGAATGTTGGCTCTTGAAAGAATGATGAGAAAGGAGACATGTTACTGAGGATCTGAAAAATCATAAAAATGATTCTTGAAGCAAGAAAAAGCAGTGAATACAAAAAAAAAAGCAAACGAAAAAAAAAAAGAGAGGAGAAAAACGAAAAAAATTGATGAAAAAGAAAGAAATAAAGTTGTGATCCAAGGCAATAAGAGTGTGCTTAAGAACCCTGGACACCTCTAATTGGGGACTTTAGCAAAGCTGAGTCACAATCTGAAAAGGTTCACCCAATTATGTGTCTGTGGCATGTATGTATCCGGTGGTAATACTGGAAGACAGAGTGCTTTGGGCCACAGCCAAGACTCAATAAAGTAGCTGTGTTCAAGAATCATCATACTTAACTAGGAGAATCAATAACACTATCTGGATTCTGAGTTCCTAAAGAAGCCAATCATTCTGAGTTCCAAAGGATAAAGTGAGATGCCAAAACTATTCAGAGGCAAAAAGCTAAAAGCCCCGCTCATCTAATTAATACTGATCTTCATAGATGTTTTTGGAGTTCATTGCATATTCTCTTCTTTTTATCTTATTTGATCTTTAGTTGCTTGGGGACAAGCAACAATTTAAGTTTGGTGTTGTGATGAGCGGATAATTTGTACGCTTTTTGGCATTGTTTTTAGTATGTTTTTAGTATGATCTAGTTAGTTTTTAGTATATTTTTATTAGTTTTTTTGTTAAAATTCACTTTTCTAGACTTTACTATGAGTTTGTGTGTTTTTCTGTGATTTCAGGTATTTTCTGGCTGAAATTGAAGGTTCTGAGCAAAAATCTGATTCAGAGACTGAAAAGGACTGCAGATGCTGTTGGATTCTGACCTCCCTGCATTCGAAGTGGATTTTCTGGAGCTACAGAAGCCCAATTGGCGCGCTCTCAACGGCGTTGGAAAGTAGACATCCTGGGCTTTCCAGCAATATATGATAGTCCATACTTTGCCCAAGATTTGATGGCCCAAACCGGCGTTCAAAGTCACCTCAAGAAATTCCAGCGTTAAACGCCGGAACTGGCACCTAAATGGGAGTTAAACGCCCAACCAGGCATAAAAGCTGGCGTTTAACTCCAAGACAAGTCTCTACACGAAAATGCTTCATTGCTCAGCCCAAGCACACACCAAGTGGGCCCGGAAGTGGATTTTTATGTCATTTACTCATCTTTGTACACCTTAGGCTACTAGTTTTCTATAAGTAGGACCTTTTACTATTGTATTTGAGACATCTTGGTAGCTATCTTCTAATTTTATGCTATCTTAGATCATTTGGGGAGGCTGGCCATTCGGCCATGCCTAGACCTTGTTCTTATATATTTTCAACGGTGGAGTTTCTACACACCATAGATTAAGGTGTGGAGCTCTGCTGTACCTCGAGTATTAATGCAATTACTATTGTTCTTCTATTCAATTCCGCTTGTTCTTTGTCCAAGATATCACTTGTTCTTCAACTTGATGAATGTGATGATCAGTGACACTCATCATCATTCTCACCTATGAACAAGGTGACTGACAACCATTCTTGTTCTACAAGCATTCGAGGCTTAGTGAATATCTCTTGGATTTCTGATTGCATGATGCATGGTTGATCGCCTGACAACCGAGTGCTCGCCTGACAAACGAGCCAGCCATTCCGTGAGATCAGAGTCTTCGTGGTATAGGCAAGAACTGATGGCGGCATTCAAGAGAATCCGGAAGGTCTAACCTTGTCTGTGGTATTCTGAGTAGGATTCAATGATTGAATGACTGTGACGTGCTTCAAACTCCGAAAGGCGGGGCGTTAGTGACAGACGCAAAAGAATCACTGGATTCTATTCCGGCCGGACCGAGAACCGACAGATGATTAGCCTATGCTGTGACAGAGCATCAGGGACGTATTTTCACTGAGAGGATGGGAGGTAGCCACTGACAACGGTGAAACCCTACACGAGCTTGCCATGGAAAGGAGTAAGAAGGATTGGATGAAGACAGTAGGAAAGCAGAGAGACGGAAGGGAAGGCATCTTCATACGCTTGTCTGAAGCTCTTACACCAATGATATACATAAGTATCTCTATCTTTATCTTTATGCTTTATTCATCATCTATACCCAATTGAGTCTGCCTGACTGAGATTTACAAGATGACCATAGCTTGCTTCATACCACCAATCTCCGTGGGATCGACCCTTACTCGCGTAAGGTTTATTACTTGGACGACCCAGTGCACTTGCTGGTTAGTTGTGCGAAGTTGTGTTTATGCCATGGTATTGAGCACCAAGTCTTTGGAGCCATTACTAGGGATTGTTTGTGTTTTGAAAAGTATTGATCACAATTTCGTGCACCAGTCGGCATTTTGTTGTAAAAATGCTTGGAATGAGGATTTCTCTTCTGGGGATAATGTGGAGCCGACGTAGGTGAATTTGCCCGAGTTTTCTGTGAAATAGATTTTATGCAGGTCTTCTGTTGGGGTTGGTCTTTCAAGGGTTCCTGCTTTTGGATCAAGATCGGCCAGAGCTGGTTGGTCATCCATGCTTCCGATGTGGTGAACATGGGCTTTTGTGTTTGAGTTAGGTCTTTTAAGACTGTTGTTGTAGCATTCCCTGGCTTCTCGAGCATCACTGTGAACGGTTGTGATTGTGTTGTCCTGCAAAGGAAACTTAACACAGAAATGAACTGTAGAGACTATGGCGCCGAACTTATTTAAGAAAGGTCGGCTAAGTATCAAATTGTAAGGACTAAAACAGTCAACCACTAAGTATTGAATATCTAAAGTTTTTGACGAGGGAGACTCACCGAGTGTGGTTTGTAACCACACAGAGCCCATAACCGGGACTCTCTCACCTGAGAAACCTACTAGATCTCCAGTGGAAGGTTGGAGGATGTTACTGCTCAGTTTTATTTTCTGGAATGTGGAGTAAAAGAGAATGTCGGCACTGCTCCCTGGGTCCAGTAACACCTTTTTGACTAGGAGATCTCCGAGCTGCATGGAGATTACGACCAGGTCGTCTAGATTTGCCACATTGGTATTGTTGTCATATGTCTGGAATGTTATCTGAGGAAATTGTGGAAGTGTCCGTTGTTGAGTTTGATCAGCGTCGATTGAAAGCATAACTCGGTAAGATCGCTGTCATGCCAAGCTTGTGATTCCTCCACCTGCGAAACCTCCTGAAATACAGTTAATGATACATCTTGGTTGTTCGGGATGGTTGTTGTTCGGTCGGTCTTTATCTCGGCCATGCAATATCACCGAGCTTTGGTCACTAGAGGGGGGTGCTCGTCGTTCTATGTGGCCGCCGATGTCCTTGTCCAGGTGACCCTGCCGAACTAATCGTTCTAGAAGGTCTTTGGCAATGACACACTTATCGGTAGTGTGTCCGTGCTTTTGGTGAAAAGAGCAGTATTTTGACTTGTCCGCGCCTTTTGAATCTAGGTAACTGCCAGCTTTTCTTGGTGGTTTGATCAATTTTGAATTCAAGATCTCCTTGATGATGTCGTCGCGTTTGGTGTTGAATTGAGTGTAGGACTCATATCGTGGAGTTGGTTTGAAATTATTCTTGTTGTCTCGCGTTTTTCGTCTTCTCTATAGTGAGACTTTTCTGTTTTTTAAGCTTGTCAGAGTTCTTCGATGTCGATCTGACCTTTAGCCTTTTCACAGAACTCGGCCATAGTCTTAGGTTTGGCTACAGCAATAGTTTCCTGGAACTTTCCTGGTCGGAGTCCGCTTTTTATTGCGTGCAGTTCCACCTCGGGGTGGAGGTCGGATATACTCATGGGTATCTTTGTGAAGCACGTCAGGTAGTCCCTAAGGCTTTCATGCTGGCCTTGTTTGATTGTATTCAGGTAATTGGAGTTGTGTAGGTAGATGGATGATCCAGCAAAGTGCTCCTCAAAGAGCTTTAATAGGTCTCGAAAGCGAGAAATAGAACCTGCAGGCAAAGAACAAAACCAATCAAGTGCATGATTGTCTAAGTAAGATGGAAAGCAACGACATAAAACTTTATCAGATGCACCGTTTACTATCATTATGGAGGTGAACTTTTTGATGTATTTCTTTGGATCACCTAATCCATTAGAGGGAGTTAGGTTGGTCGGCAGAGTGAACCTCCTGGGTAACACGAAATTCATCACCTCGGCCATGAATGACCTAGGGAAGCTTTCCTGATTGTCGTCCTCGTTGTTTGGCCAAGCTTTTTCATTATGCTCGGATTGCTCCTCTTCGTGCCAAGTAGTTTCAGAGACGTGTGTTGGCCCTGACTGATGCTCGACTTCCTCTGTCTATTCTTGCCGATCGTTTCGATTCGGGTGTTATTCAAGTTGGCAATTTGATTTGCCATTCTTTGATTCTCTTCGGTCATGCGCTGGTTGGCTTGCCGCAACTCGATCACCATCTGAGAAGTTCGGATGGTGTGGGTGGAAGTTATTCAGCCATGACTTCAAGCAAGAATCTCGAGGCCGATGATATATGGAAGGAATTATATTCTCAGCCCTACGGTGGGCGCCAATTATTCTTGTATGGATACCTGAAGGGAGAGCTCGGTCCCTGAGAGTCGATGCCGAGTTGTTATCTTCGGTGCCGACCTTCGAGCTTCGTGTAAGTCTGAGCTTTACTCCGAGGGGATGTCCAATTACACAAAGCGTGAGCAAAGAACAAGGGGAGAGTGTACCTGCAAAGGCACTCCGAAACTTAAGTCAGTATTGAGAATTCAATGTGTGGCTAAGGATAGGAGACTATACCTTTTATGAGTGAAGACAGGTCGATTACGTTTCTGTTTCACCGTCTGAATTAAAGAGTAATAATTGAGTGATAAAATCCAATAGGACGTTTTGATTCTAAGATGTCTGTTGATACTGTCTCGAATTGCCGAACTATAACGTCAGTTTTTCGAATAATAACGTGAATAATGTCGAGTTATAATAGATAATACCAAATTATGATGTTAAAAGTGTAACGGTTGGATCAATTGCATATACATTTATTTATTTATAATTTTTTATATTATTAATATTATCGTTTAGAATGATAAAAGAAACTTTATATTAAAGATTTCTTAAGAATAAAATATAAAAAAGTAATTAGTAAAATTAGTAGCTACCTGTAGTAACTAATACTTTTAAGATATTTGTTAAAAAATTATCATAAAAAATAGACTATTTTTTTTTTGTTATGAATTTGGAGGACGTATTATGCTTGGATACGGAGAGCTAGTATGTTTTTTGAAAAATGTGGAGTTGATTTTTTTTTAAATAAAAAATACAAATCGAAACCTCAATTTTACAGGAGTTAAAAAATCGAGGATCAAATTTAAGGAATATAAGATTTAGATTAGGGAGTGTACATATCGATGCCTCTAATTTGTGTGGATTCAAATTTTTTTTAGATGGAGCAAATCGTAAGATAAATTTTGGATTAAAAAAATCATAAAATGCAAAATTGAAATCTGTTGATCGATTTTTTGAATTAAAAAAAATTAGTTCATTGAAATCGAAAACTGAGGGTCAAATTTGTGATATATAGAACTTCGCTTCTCGCTTGTGCAAACTTTGTCTTCTTTAATTCATTTTCTTTTTTTTTTGTTCTCTCACTGTGTTCACTTTGTTTCTTTTTAACTTTTACAACTTTAAACTAATGTTGAGGGTAGAAACATCGTTTTAAAAAAAATGAAGGATAGAGTTATGTTAAAATTATATTATCATTGTCAGATATTATTACAAACACTAGAGAGAGTTAGTTTTGTGTGCGAGAATCCATGTGATATTATTATTCCTTTTACAATACCATTTGAAAAATTAAAATGTGTTATTTGTGAAAAAATAGATCCGCATATACTAAAAATAGTATCGAATATTTTGTACCGATATTCTGTACAAATGTTTGATGAGTTCATTTATTTCCAAATAAAATATGTAACTGATAAAAAGAGCATGCAAGAGATGTGGATAAAAAAAAGAGATAGTCTCGTGTCATTGCTTATCAACTCCATTCTTTTCATGTGCAGGTGGTACACGTGGTTATTGACCACAAAACTGAGGGTTAGAATTGTGAAATTCTTCTTCACTGTTGATTATCGTTGATATATTTTTGTCCGTTGAATTAATAAGTGATAAAATCTGAAACTCAAATTTCGAACATCAAATATTTACTGTTCGATCTCCACTCATTTATCTTTGGCCGTCCAATTACTATAAAAATGTGTTTTAATTACAATTAAATATGAGAGACCAATTTGAAAAATATTGCCCTCTAATTTGTAGAACTGTAAATCTAAACTTCAAATTTGTCTTTTGCTGCCATTTACATCCAAAAATTATACACACAATATCAATGATAGTGAAAAATACTATTTCAGTCTTAATATACAAATTAAAAAGTGTACAAAAATACAAGCGAAAATGTGAAATAACGAGTAAAGTAAAATACTTGAAAAAAAAAAAGAAAAAAGAAAAAACTGTCCACGGTGGTGATGACGTGGAACAAGAAGTGTAGTAGTGGACAGAAATAAACGATTTGGTTTTTTCATAAATGACGTCCAATGAATTAAGAGGGTTCAAGTCCCAACAAGGTGCCTCAAACTCTGGATACAGCTAGCTTATTTGTCCTCTCCTCATTCTCCAATCCACACGTGTGTTTCTAGATTTTTTAACTCCGCCCCCACACGACTGTACTAACACCCATCACCATGAGATCAACCATATAAAAATGAAAAAGCTTCATGGATCCTTGAGCAATTCGAATTCTCAACACACATTGCCTTTTGTTTTTGTTCACAATAAATCAATAATACACATTTTGAAGAGATTCATCAGGGACTTGCCCGAAAAGTAGTAATTAAAGCGAAGAAGCATTATATTATTAATATAAAAAAAATTTAAAAACCAACCGAATTTTTTATTTTTTATTAATATTTTTAATTATTAATTTGCTTTTTTTAATTTATTAATTTAATAATATATTTTTAATTTATATTTTTTGATATTATTGATTAACTATGAATTAAAAATTAATAAATTTTTTAAATTTTTTAATATTTTTCTTGATATAAATCCAAAAGACCAAAACCCTAGTAATAACAAACGCACGTTTATTGTGTATATCTTTGGATTATATTTGGAGAAGAATTTAGATTCTCTAAATTTTAAAATTTTATTTTAGAAAGTAAAATATAATTTTTAATTTTTTTATTTTTTTGTTTTATCTATAAAATAAATAATAAAAAATTATATTTTATCTTTTAAAATAAAATTTAAAATTTAGAAGATACAAATTTTTTAAAAAAAGGGCTTAGATAGAAATAATAAATTAGAAAATTAAACTTTATATATTTTTATAAAATATTAATTAATATTTTTAGTATGTGTTTTTATAACAATGCTCATTGTTCACAACAAAGATTCCCATACATTAACTAAATAAGACACAAGTTAGTCCATGCCACGCATCAATACCGTAATGATATGTGGTTATTAAGTGCTGTCATATTCATATACGAAGACTTGACAGTCTTCTCTAAACAGATACTTCCTTACCTTTAGGTGAGATTAAAAAAACAAAACCGCACCTGCAAAATTTTTGCGGAGATAAAAATCTGCTCGCGTGAATAAATGAAGACAGAAACAAAGATTGAGTTATCTACTCTAGGATTTATAAAGTTTTTGCAAAGAAAATTTTATTTAAATGCTCTTACATACATATATATAATTATATAATTTTAATTCATTTTTACTATTTTTAAAAAATTATTTTTTTTAACTTATATGTTAAAGATATCACGTGTGTTGATTATGTTAAATTTATACTGAAAATATTTTTTTTTTAATTCAATATCCGTCAAAATTTGTAGATATCTGCCTCTCTACTCATGGAAGAAAATAAACTGAAATCCGGGATGAAAATAGAATAAAAACAGAAGACATTTTACTAAACAAAAATAAGAAACGAAAAAGGAGTCTCCGCCCCATAAAAACACATTGCCATCCTTATTACTTTCAAATACACCCCACCAAAATTAATCTAACATGTACATTGTACTCTATGGTGCATGTACGTATACAATAGATTTGGTCTGAGTACTGGTCCCCCAATGTGACTGGAAAATGAACCACTATATATTGCCTCCAATAATACTCCCAATAAAAAACCTAGGACCACAATTTATTGTCCCCACGAGGGAATAAAAGTTAGTTGTCATTTTGAATTTCAAACCTCAAACCTATTTTACCAATAATTCATCACTTCAATCCGCTTCACAGTCTATCTTGTTGCTGGATCATCATATAGTGGTCAATCCCACTATTAAAACGACGACTAGGATTTAGTATGAGGCAAGAACTTATATGGCACACTAATTATTGAAATTGTGTAAAGACACTACATATCTACAATGTATGGCTAAATTGCTTTTAATATAAAGTTACCTATAGCCGTAACTTGTACACAGGAAATGAGCCGAGACGCTAATAAAGATACTTATTGATTGTCTCACAAGAAACAAATCATATTATTCAGGTATGAGTATGTAATATACAATATCGTGACTTAGATTTGTTAATATACAAAAGGATATATTGTAAGGTTTAGGATCACGAAAATTGTACGTTATCCGAGGAAGATAAGTATGATTAAGGTTATCCATCTCACCCAACCGCCATGGTAAGATGCGGCTCAGATTAGCTCATCTTTTCTCTATAATCCCTATTCTAAGTTGTTTATTCTTTCTAGTCTCAATGCCATCTTCCCATGGAAAATATCAAATTTGTACTATATTGCCAACATTTGAAATTTTTTCATAGCCCATGAAGATTCAGAATCTTCCAGTATAATAGAGAGAGAACATAAATTTGAGAGTAATGTTACCCAAATTTGTTGGAGAATTGAATTTTAGTAACGATATGATTTATCCAACAAAATAGTTTTTTCTTTTTGGTATTAGACAACAAAATTGTAAAAAATAAAAAAAAGTGTTTGGGCCCGTGCACATTACAAAAAATTAGTATGAGAAGCCCAAGTAGCGAGGGTAAGTGGGCCTTATCCACCGAAAAAAATAGTGTGTGTGAATTGGAATCAGATGCACAACTTGTTTGTTTTTCTTTCCTTTCGCGGTTTCTTGGAAACAAAACCATTCCAATTCGATCCTTCGTTGATCAATCTTGAGAAATTCCCTCGCCCTCTCCTTCATTGTACTGCTGTGGTTCTTGTTCCTCGTAAGTAATAACGTGTCTTCTATGTGCATGTTCTTCGTGAACAATGGCTAACACATATATAGTTTGAGGAAGGTTGATATTTATTTTCAGGGGACATAACATAATGAGCAGTGTGAAGGGAAAGGAGAAAGAGAAGGATGTGGAAGTTGTAATAACAACAAGAGGTGACACTGAATCATTAACTACTTATTCTTCTTCTTCTGGTGAGAGAGCGTGGTTGCATTCTGCTGATGGTAGAACTAAATGTCTTCATCCCCCTATTGAAACGCATTGGGAACTCCCTTCATCAGGTGCCAAGAAGCCTTCTTCTTCGTCATCATCAAGCTTCAAGTCACTCTTCACCTTCCCTCTCACCAAACTCAGAAGGACCAAGAGCATGCAAACCGTTCTAGAAGGACCTCGCGATCCAAAAGATGCCCAGATTGTTGAGTCCTTCCGCAGAATGCTCTTTCTTGAGGGTCTCTTACCCACCAAGCACAATGATTATCATACTCTTTTGAGGTACCTCTAAGGCAATTAATTGCTCGCATACTTTCTGCTTTTTCAAACTCTGTTAATTACTTGCCTTTCTTGTTTGTTAATAAGGTTTCTTCGCATGAGAGATTTTGACATGTTGAAATCCAAAGACGTATTTCTCAATTATCTGAAATGGCACGAGGAATTTGGAGTAGACATGCTTCTTAAGGTGAATATAATATGATAATCACGTGCATAGGAATAGGAATAGCTTCTTATTGTTTTGCTTTGTTGATACACGATGGATCAGGAATTCAAATACCCGGAGTACACAGAAGTAAAGAAATGCTATCCTCAAGGATACCATGGGGTTGATAGACATGGCAGACCAGTATACATTGAGAGACTTGGGATGGTAGACCTTAACAAGCTGCTGCAAGTAACCACATTTGAGAGGTTCATAAAGTATCATGTGTCAGAACAAGAGAAAACATTGAGAATAAGATACCCTGCATGTTCAATGGCAGCTAAAAGGCACATAGCATCCACTACAAGTATCTTAGATGTTAATGGAGTAGTAAGCACATTTTAATTCGGACTAGTTCAATTCAGTTTCTAGCGCTAGCTCCAAATTAATGCATATGGCTTTAATTGGTCCAGGGAATGTCTAATTTCTCAAAGCCAGCAAGGTACCTCTTTATGGAAATTCAGAAGATCGATAGTAGTTACTATCCTGAGGTATCTATGTATGTCTCTCTAATAATTCTTTTTCAAATGGAAGATTGAACTTACTGATTACAAAACAGTTCGCTACATCGATGGTCTTGCAGACTCTTCATAAGCTCTTTATTATCAATGCTGGATCCGGCTTCAAAATGCTGTGGAAAGCCGTTAAGACATTCCTAGACGTTCGCACAGTAGCAAAAGTTCAAGTATGGATCATTATTATATTCCATCATATTATTCCATTTTCAGATATGTTGAACTAACAAGATTCTTATTTCAGGTGTTAGGTTCTAATTATCTTAGTGTGTTACTTGAGGCTATTGATATAAGGTAACAAAATTTCTTTTCCTTTTGTTTAGTCATCGCATTGATAATATAGTGAACCTATAAGATTTAATTATTGTTTGATTATTATACAGTAATTTGCCAAGTTTTTTGGGTGGTAAATGCACATGTTCTGATTATGGAGGATGCTTAATGAGTGATAGAGGTCCATGGAAAAATCCAGATATAGTAAAAATGATTGAGGTTTGGCAGTACTTGAAAATGGCATCTTTTTTAACTCTTTCAACATCAAAAGGGTTGTGCTTTTACTCGGCAAGTATGAATAGTAGTTGAGAGAGATATCTCACTTAATTTTGCAGGTCATATCCTTGAGAGAAGAGACGGATAGTAAAAATGATTCAAATAATGGTGATGTGGCTTCAGAAGATTCTCCCTCGATGCCCAAAAAGGTGTTGAGTTATTCGCTATTGTTCTGCTTTTACTATATGTTCAGCCTTCTTGCATGACATAACAATAACATAATGAAATATGGGGCAGGGTGACATGGGAAACCAAAATGACTTTGGTTTTAATCTAGCTCCACTTGATGAGTCAGCATGTGCTGGATCAGACTCAAAATATAAGTTAGCATTGCAAAAAATTAATGGCCTGGAAGCTGCTCTTGGAGACACCAAGAATGTGAGTTGCATTGTCAAATTAATGCATGTAAATTAAAATAATAGTAAATTCTTATATACAATAATAAACTAATTTAAACCCGGATATATATAACAGAAAATCGAGACACTGGAAGAGGCACTTGAGGACGCCAAGATGGTGAGCCTAATAATGTTGTTGACGATAGAGATTTACGTACTATTCTCAACCATTATGTAAAGATAACTGCACGAGAATTTTTACCATTGTAGAATGTTTCCTCTAGAGTTAATGGAATTGGTAGTCTGATTTTTACCCTTGTTATGTTGTTTTTCTCTTTCAGGCCTTGAAAGAGCTCGCACAAAGTATAATACAGCCGAAGCTATGAAAATGCTAGTGTTGTTGACATTGTTGAAATGAGAGTTCAACAGAGACCACTGTGTGTTCTAAAAATATCGAGGTGGTTTATAGAGAAAGATAAATAAGAAAGAATAGTTTTCCGCAGTTTAGTCGGGGTGGTTTATACAGCAGTGACTAATTGGTTTAAACATGTATCCCATAATGTTCCATGTTTAATATAGGCATATAGCCAACCTGTGTATCACCTATATTGTCTACATTGTCCTTTATAGTCATTATCTTTATAAACCCCCCTTTTCTCTCTTTTCCTCTTTTTCTTTGGACCAATGGCTACATTCTTATAGAGATTCCTCTCATGAAAATATGCATATTTACCTTTAATATCTCATATTGTTAATTATCTTCAATAAAAAATTTTAAAGATCAACTCTATATGCAGTTAAATAGGTCATTTTTCAAAAAAAAAATTAAAATTCTAAAATCTAGTTTTAGGCTCAAAAAAACATACATCTTCCTACTTCTCTTCATCAGAAAGTCTAAAACATCAATTCTATATGCAACTAAGTACTGATTTTTTTTTTAAAAAATTGATTTTAAAATTTTAAAATTTTAAAAATTAGTTTTAGCCTAAAAATAATGCACCTTCCTACTCTCCTTCGTCACTCTTCTGACGTCTATCACCGTTGCTTAGAAGCCGTCAAACCCCAGCTATCATGTGTATTCCACTGGGAACGACGTTGGAAATGCTTGCTGTGGTTACATCACACACAGTGTTCCAAGCTCGCGCCATCCATCACCAAAGGTCACTTAGAAGTCGTCTATCACCAGCATCCATACGTTCTTCACTGTAAACAATACAGGAGAACGTTCTTTTTCGCTACTTGCAAGGACTTGCACTAACGTGATAATGCTATTCTTTCAAGTTCTTTTTTTAGTTAGGTTTTAAATGTAATTTTTCTATGCTTTTAGATTTTTTCTGTTTAGTTTTAGATGTTATTTTTAGAATTATAAAAAAACTATTTAAAATTATTAACAAGAATAATCCAAAATGTAAAACGTCTAAAACATAAAAAAAAACATCTGAAACCTAAAAAGAAGAAACGTCCAACATTATTAAAAATAAATCTAAAATTGAATAAGAAGAAACATCTAAAATGATTGAAAACAAATGCAGCAATCAAAGGAAGAGACGGAACTTTTCAACGTCTATGTCAACATTCTCTCGCTTCTCGACTCTGGAGAGGTGGACACGACGGTTGAGCCAATTGGAGATGACACTGAATATCACGGCTAGGAAAGTGGGAGAGAAGGAAAAGGATTTTGTAGTTGTTTTTTTTAACTGCGAATGAGAATAAAAGTGAAATTATGATTTTTTTATTGGGCTTTTTTTATGATCCATATACTAGTTGGCTACATTTGGCTAGTATCCTAATTGGCTACTTAGCAAAGTTGTATCTTAAATAACTTTAACTAGATTTAGTGCCGGAGAATAAGATGGATATACAATTTATAAAATATATTTATAAAAAAAAGTTGTGATCAACAACTAAATTTTTTAAATACTTGTGCAAAACATTAATAATAATAGAAAAAAAAGAGACATGAAATTATGTGAAAAGAAGAGATAAAGAGGATATGACATATAGGAAAGAGTGGGTATGAAATAAGAGGATGAATTATATTTTATTACTCAATTTATAGGGTTAAGTACAATTTTAGTCTCTAAGATATAGGCTAAAATTTTTTTTCTTTCCCAACTTTTTTTTACATACAAAATCGTTCCAAGGTTTAATGCTATTTTAAAATTATTAATTTTACTTAAATATTATATTTTATGACCAAAATACCCCTAAGTAAAAAAATTATAAAATAAAATAAAAAGGAAAAAAATAGAAAGAGAACGACGAGAGGGAAAAAAAGAATGTGGGGAGAGGGAAGAAGAGGGAAGGGAAGGTGGCGACGCCGCTTATGATGGAGAGGACGGACGTTGACGCTAGCAGATCGGTGAGGGAGGATGTTCGCCGTTTTGCTCCTCCTCACTAACTCGTCGCGTCGCTGTTCTCCTCCTCCTCTTCGCTAGTTCGCCGTGTCGCCGTGCTCCTCCTCCTTCTCGCATGTCACCGCTGCTTTGCTGCACTATTGCTTTGTGAAGGATTAACATGTGTTCATAACACGCAGCGGAAGAAAAGAAAATAATCCTAAAGATCTATTTTGTACTTAAACTTTATTCGAATAATATACAGATAAAATCTAAATACCTTTGGACGCTTTAGTAAAAACTTTATTCTTCAATTGTATGAAGACTTTATGCGTATCTACACTGAGACCAACTTTTGCTGTCAACTCCTTGACCAACAGATATTTGATCTAAATTGAGAAACCTCTTTACAACTCTTTGTACACCATAAAATTCTTCTCCAAGAATTAGACTCACATATATTTATGTGTGTAGAGATAAAGGAATAAAACTCTTGTGTTAGTTTCATCTTTCTCTACTCTTGCCATACATATATATAGTATGGGATTTGTTACTGATTTCAAATTTGAATCTCATTTCAAATTTAAATCATATCTTATCATTCTAAACTTGAATATTTTAAATTTATGAATCATATCATAACTCAATTTGAAACAGAATCAGTTAAAAACTCATCCAAATTTAAAATTCAAATTTTGAAATAGAATAACTAATTATTCTCAAATCTCATTTAATATTCTCAATTATCATACTATTATTATATTCTTGTGCTAGCAAAGAATACAATAATATTTCATTTGAATTAATATAATTATTTATTTGATCAAATCAAAATAATAATTAAATAATTCTACAGCAAAGATTAGAATACTCGTTAATGTGTGACCCCATAGGTTCAATACTAAGCAGGTAGTAAATTAGTCTTACTAAATTTACTAATCAAGGTTGGCGTCTAGCAACACTCCTCAACGATCCAATAGTATAAAGTAATATATTTTTACTAAGAATCTGAGAAGAACAAAGTATAATTCCTTCCATCTTTTCAACTCTTTGGTTAACCCTTAGAGTATAGTTTAATTGTCAAACTCTAACTTGTTACTATTATTATAATGAACTGTGAATGACCTAAGAAACTCATTTCTTCATTCATTCAATTTCTTTGGCCAAGATTTTATTCATCTCAGTCATTATAATCATATAGCTCAAACTCTTTATCGAGAGTTGACGGATTCCTTTTTGATTAATCATTAATTTTACAATTATTTAAATCATACCTAATATCCATTCAACTAGCACCCTAGGAGATTAGGTGTCCGGAATCAAAGTATAATAAATACATTGTTAATTACTATGACAGTCGCAAGTCAACGGAAACTCTATTACTATGTTCATCTTGAAGATATCCTATTGATAAATATACAGTAATTATAACCATTAGAAATTCTTAAATTGAGTTAGTTCAATAGTCATATCTCTGTATGTACTATCTGTATATTTAATTTAATAAATGATATTTATTAATCTTCATCTAATAAAAATTATTATATATATATATATATTGATTTTTCTTGATTATTAATGTCTTTTTTAATAATTCTATGTTCTAGAACAATTTAGATTAAATTATAAAAAATTTTATCTCTCAATATTATGATCATTATCATAATAATAAATATCTAAATTTAATTAAGGATTTTATTATATTAATATTTTAATATAATAATAGTAACAAATTATTTGACACATGATTGATTAGATTGTGGTCATATTATTTATTCCCAATACTTTGAGAGAGGCGTTGATGGAATTTGGGAACGATGCTGACGCCGTTGTTCCTCGCTAGTCATCGCTGCTCCTCACCAGTAATCACCACTGCTCCTCCTTATGGTTCCAATGCTACTTCTAATTTGTTGATTTTGTTAATTACATTGTTGATTCTGCTTCTGTTTCTTTGGTTAATTACATTGTTGATTTTATTGTTACATTGATTCTGATTCTATTGTTATTATTGATTCTGATTTTATTTTGATTTCATTGTTGTTCTGCTTCTGTTTCTTCTAATTTTGAATAGAGAAGGACAATTGAGAAAGAAAATGAGAATGCTGAGAGTAAATGGTATTAAAAGTTTCTTTTTTTGTTGTTGTTCTTTAGAGTTAAGAGAGATGGTGATGGTTTTTTTTTTTTTTTGCTTCTCTTCTGCTGTTGCTGCTAGTTGAAATGAATTGCTGTTGTTGTTGTTCTTTTCTTTCTTTGTTTCTGCTTCATTGTTGTTATTCCTGATTCTATGATGACGAAGAAGAAAAGAAGAGATGTTGTTGCAACCGAGAAGAGAAAGAAGAATAAAAAATGAGTATGTAGGTGAAGAAGGAGAAGGGTATTTTAGTTCGAATGACGGTTTTAAAACTTAACTGAACCTTAGGAACAATTTTGTATGCAAAAAAAGGTTGAGGACAAAAAAATTTTTCGACTTATATCTTAAGGACCAAAATTGTACTTAACCCCAATTTATAACTATTAAAGAGAAATAACATTAATATTGAATCTATATAGTATCTTATATAAAAGTAAAGAGTACGAGAATATAAAAAGAGTAAACCAAAGAAAAATAAATATTATAATAGTGATAAGGAAAATAAAAAAATTCTTAAGTTATAATTTTATATAGTAAATATAAGAAGGAGTGAATATAAAAGAAGAAGATAAATTATATTTATATTTATTAAAGAAATAATATTAACATTGGAGACATAATATCTTATATAAAAGTAAAGTATAAGAAAATATAAAAATTATAGAGTAACTTAAAGAAAAGTAAATGTCATGAAAGTAAGAAAAAAATGAAAAAAATAAAAAATTATAATAATGAGATACGTAAGAAGTAAAAAAATAATAATAATAAAATTCAATTAAAAATAAAAAATAATTTAATTAAATAAATAATAAATAAACTATACTATTTAACTATTTAAATTAATGTGACATAATATGAAAAGGTTAGAAAATTAATAATATATTAAAGAATTATCTTATATTCAATTTATAACGAAAAATTGAAAAGTATACAGCAGTTACATACAGTTCTCCTTATCTATTTTTTTCTCCTCTTTTCCTTTCTCAGTATTTAATAGAAAAATGTTGATTAAAAATTTTAAATCAACTTGCATCATCTCATATGCATTAGATTCTTCATGAAATATGGTTAAAAAATTGAAGAAACAAAGTTTTGGTTGAATACTATAATCATCTATTTACTAGAAGCTAATTGTGTTGGAAATTTGAAGAATTATCAAGAATATTTAAGAACCTTTGCAAATTAAGGTAGTTGGTTATTAAATGATGACAAAACCAAAGTATGCAAGCTGAACGACACACATTGTGTAATGTCCTGAATTTTTTGTAATATTTTACATTTGATTTCTTTTATTACTATCTAACCCTCTAATTTTATCAAAATTCTTACACTACCCTAATTTTCTTTTCCTAACCCTAACCCTGATTTTATCCATAATATCCCTCTTCTAACACTCTCACACATGACTGACAATGAAAGAAGGAAAAAGAGAGGGGGAAAACGAAGAGGGAGAAGAAAGCAAGAAGAAGGAGAAAGGAGAACGACACCAATTAGAGCCATGCTGCCGTCGCTATCGTCGTGGTGGCTACGCGTGGAGGACTGTCATCGTCACTGAGGGAAACCTAAGGAGAGAGAAGAGAACGCGCAGAAGAGAGAGGCGTGATGAACAGAGGAGGGAGGTTCCATCACCATCACTGCCGGAGCCCTAGCCACCGTTGTTGAAGCCAACCTCGCCGTCGTCAAACTACTGTGTTGTAGAGGAGGCCGAAGAGAGAGAGAGAAACTTCACGAAAGGGAAAAGAGAACATGACAGAGCTTGTCGCCGGAAAGACGGGTAATGGTGGTGTGAGCTGCCGCTACTGGGAAAGGAGGTCAGCGTCGAGCTGCGCGCCGCCGTCAGAGTCATTCTTTGCTGGCGCCAATGCTGGTTGTTGCCTCTGCTTCCGGTTTAAGTATCCTATTGAAGCTTCTGTCGCCATAACCGTTGCGGTTTCTGGAAAAACGCCGCCAAATAGTGCCTCTGTTCTAGTCTAGGTCATTTCCTTTAACTTGTCTTGTTTCCACTTTTGCTCTGCTACTATTCCATTTATGCTACATTGTTTCCATTTTGTTTCAGCCGCCATAGCTGTAATTATTACAATGTTGTTGCTGCGGGATTAGTCGGAGTTGTTGCCACTACCTTGATCTAAATTCTAGGTTCTTTCGATCAATTCTATTCCAACCATCCTCACCCTTTAATTTGGCACTTCGGATTTGATCTTTTCGATCTTTCAGGACCAAGTTGTGAGTAGGCTTTACATTTATAATCGTTAACCTTTTGATTTATGCTATTCTGAGTTTTTAATTGTATTTATAAAACTATTGTTGAAGAACTTTGATTTGATTAGAATAATTGATTTATTATAGTTGAATAATTATTTTTATGAAATTCATACCTTAGAAATTTTATATGAGACTATATATATGTTTGATGAAGCTTTATATTATTTTAGAATATTTGATTTTACTCGAAGATATACTTTTGAAGCATTGAAGTATTTGTTAGTACTCACTTACTTTGAAATTGTGAAATGTGATTAACATTTCTTATGATTGAAAAAGTATGATTGTAAGAAATTTTTGTTGAGAAAGTACTATCTGATTTGGTTTAATTCGATATCTTATATATATATTTGAAATTATATGTTTTGAATTGGTTTGGGAGTAGTTAACAGTGGTTATGATGTTAACTTAGATGCCTCTAACTCAGACTCTAGCTAGTAAGGGTGTTGCTAGTCTAACGTGTAGGCCACACGTTGGATCTGTTATTCTGTTAGGATGCACAAGAGGAAAAGGCTACCTATCGAGGTGGAACCGCCCAAGTGTGGACTTTTGATTTGATTCCTGTATGAGAACTCCCTTATTGATTCACTTATTCATATAAATTATTATTTTCTAAATAAAATTATTTTTATAATTTGTTTATATGATCTCATGTGGATTATAGATGTATTGTCTAGTCACTGGATTGTAACACTTATTCTATTTTTCTAAAAATATTTTTTAGGAACAAATATGTGAGTCTTTCTATTCAAGAATAATGATCTACAACGGATACTTATTCCTTGTTGTGTTCCTAGACGTTATATACTCTATATGTCAGAGGTATGATTCATCCATATTTATTTATTTTATCTTTTGTTAAAAATATGTAATTATTCATTCTAGAAACTATATATTTATTCAAAATATTTGTAACATTTTTATTTATCTTATATTCAAATCTGTTAGGCTTGTTAGAGAACTATTTTCATGAGCGCCAGTCATGGCTCATTTTGGGCCGTGAGTCTGTGACAGAGTGGTATCAGAGTTTAGGTTAACCTGTGCAATATAGAGCAAGTGTCGTATGGTAAAATCACAACTGTATAAATAGAAGCGCGCCTATTTGTATGAATTGTAGCACTATTAGAGGCCTATAGGAATGTCATCCTTGTCTTTTTGTCATTCTTGTCTTCTGGTTCTTGTTATCATGCGTTTTTTGTTGCTTCTTGCCACGTCTTTTT
Source organism: Arachis stenosperma (assembly GCF_014773155.1). Lineage (NCBI taxonomy): Eukaryota > Viridiplantae > Streptophyta > Magnoliopsida > Fabales > Fabaceae > Arachis > Arachis stenosperma. The sequence goes on from NC_080386.1 coordinate 56,551,771, forward strand.
TCTTCTTTCTACCCAACCTTGAGTTATTATTTGGTAGCTTTTCTTAAACTTGCTTTTGCAATGACTTCAGTTTCGGTTCTGGTTTACGATTTCTGCATTGTAGCTAGTTCTAATCTTTCTCGCTTTTGTGAATGTATGCTTTAATCTTCTTCATCTCCGTGTTGTTTTCTATGATTCTTGATGTCAATATCTCATACATTACTTAGAAGATTCGATCGGTGTTTGCTGTGAATTATTATTTAATTTCTTTATAGAACTGTATTTGGATTTGTGGATTGCATAGATTTGCTGAGTTACTGATCGAAATGCTTTGTTCTGGATTTGATAAGTGATATTGGAGTTTTTCTTCTTATGTTGATAATCTTTGAAGTTATAACATAATTTTGATTTGCTTTTAATTCTTTCTTTCAAATCAATAATTTTAAAAACTGTTATTTAGTTGCTCAAGAAGAAGGATTATATGGTGAAACATATGAATAGAGTGTTATTGTTGTTTGTTGGATTGGTAATTTTCTCTGCTTAAGTGTAGTGAATTATTTAGGTGATTAGTTGGCTGGATTAAAGATATTTTTCGATCTAGAAGTTTGGTTAATTTCTAATTTGCTGATATGATTCTATTATGATATTATGTTGTCAGATATGAATTTTCTATCACGAAACTATTTTTTTGATTGTTCAGGCAGAGGCGGATTTAGGGGACCAGCATGGGCCATGGCCCCCCTAAATTTTTAAAACTTACAATATATTTTATATAATGTTAAAAGGTTTTAACAACATACTTTCTAGTTTAATGGTTATAAAAAGGCATTTTATACTTCAAAGCATGGGTTCAAATCTCATATCAATGCATTTTAAATTTATTTTCTTTTGTTCTTTCTTTTTTTTTTGTAATTCTTCTATCTATTATTATATAAAAATACTTTGATTTTTATAATAATTTCTAATTGAATGTAATAAAAATATATATACATAAAAATAAATTAGATTAAATTTTATTTTTTATAATATTAAAATCAAAATATATTAAGTGAATTATTTATCAATATGAATATATCTTATATATTATATTCATTAATTTATTTTAAATACATATATTAAAAGTATTAGAAAACAAATTTATATTATTTATGTCATGCATTTTAATTTTTTTTGTTCTTTTATTTTTTTGTAATTTTTTTATCTATTATTATATAAAAATACTTTGGTTTTTATAATAATTTCTAATTGAAGGTAATAAAAAATATATATAAATAAAAATAAATTAGATTAAATTTTATTTTTTATAATATTAAAATCAAAATATATTAAGTGAATTATTTATCAATATGAATATATCTTATATATTATTCATTAATTTATTTTAAATACATATATTAAAAATATTAGAAAAAATAAATTTATATTATTTATGTTATATCTTTTATAATAAGGATAAAAATTTAATTTTTTTTGTAATTCTTTTATCTATTATTATATAAAAATACTTTAGTTTTTATAATAATTTTTAATTGAATGTAATAAAAAAATATATATATATAAATAAATTAGATTAAATTTTATTTTTATAATATTAAAATCAAAATATATTAAGTAAATTATTTATTAATATGAATATATCTTATATATTATATTCATTAATTTATTTTAAATACATATATTAAAAGTATTAGAGAAACAAATTTATATTATTTATGTTATATCTTTTATAATAAAGATAAAAATTAAAATTTTATAAAAAAAAATTTGATATAAATGAATTTTTTAAAATTAATTTTAGTTTAAAATAATATTAAAATATATAGAGTAAACACCCAATCTGGTCTTTGTGCATTTTCATGAATGACAAAGCGATTCCTGTCCAAAAAGAAGGGACACTTCGACCCTCAACCTTTTTATTTTGGGACAATACAATTCTTCTATTAAAAAAATCATTTAAATAATAATAAAAATTGGTTTTGTGGAAGTTTTATTTGTATTTTGTGGGGGGTTTTAAACATCCACAAACTATTAATAAGTTTGTTTTTGAAAAATTCCTTCACCAATAGTGGTTAAGTGTAGAAAAACTATCAATGAAAATGATGCTACAAAAAAATAGTAATTGTAGTACAAATACTTTTTAAAAGAAAAAAATAACATCGAATAAGAAATAAAAAAAAAGAACTTTAATATTGATAATATTGGTATTAATGATTATGACGGTAGAGGAGATAATGATGATGATAAATCAATAAAAATAATAGAAGTAGGAGCCATAATAATGAGGATGAAGAAGGTAGTGGTAATAATTAGCTATATTATTGAAAATAATTTTGTGAATGTTTAAAACCCCCCACAAAATACAAATAAAACCCCCACAAAACCAATTTTTATTATTATTTAAATAATTTTTTTAACAGAAGGATCATATTGTTCCAAAATAAAAAGGTTGAGAGTCGAAGTGTTCCTTTTGTTTTTTTGACAGGAATTGCTTTATACTTCATAAAAATGAACAAGGACCGGATTGAGTGTTTACTCAAATATATAATTAATTTTTTTATTAAAACTTTTAGTTTTAATTTCGCATTTTTAATTTTTTTATTTCCGGCTCCCTTTTTATAAGATTTCTGGATCTGTCACTGTATTTATGTGATATCTAGATTGTAAACGCTTGCTTTTTGTTGATAATTAGATGATGAATTTTACTTCTGGCTAAGATTTGAAACATGAAATTTCCTTCAACCCTAGATTTTGTTTTTGAAAATTCTCCTATTCTTAACTATTGATTTTATTCTCAGAGATTTAAGGAGATTGGTTTTCTTGCGATGTAGTGCCTTTGCGAGATTGGATTGTAGAACTTAGATACTAGAAAGATATTATCTATCTTGATGTAATAATATAGAATTTTTGTGAGTTTTATTGCTTCTAAACTGTAAGCGGGAATCAATATTAAAACAGCTTGAGATTATATTAGAATAATTATGAATATATAAAGACTATTGCAGTAAATTTTTGAACAAGTTAGGACTTCATTATTAGAAGATTGGTAGTTTAAAATGTCTGTGCTCTTATAACAAAGTCGTTTCTATTTTTATTATTAATATTATTGAGTATTTATATGTTACAACTTTTTCACAAATATAATTTTCTATTTTTTATTATGATACATGATATTATTGCTGAATATTTTATCTGTAGTCATTAGAATAAGTTGTTGACCATGAATTGTTATTGTCGGTGTTGCTTTTCAAGTCATCATTACTTTTTAATCGATATTGTTATTGTTCATAAATAGTGAATTCTTGTATATTGATATAGTTAGAAATTTAGAATTCCATTTTCTATTCAATAGTAGTGAGTTGGTAATGTTTCATCAGGTTTTTTAGTACCCTTCTCTTTTTGTCTCTTTGTTATTATCATTTGTCTCTTACCTAACATGCCTTTTCAATTCAGTGCATCATGCATGATATTTTAAGTGCCTTTAATATTAAAAAAAAAACAATTACCTCCTTCTTATTATTATTATTATTATTATTATTATTATTATATGATGACTTTGTTGGTGATGTTCTAAATTTGTTTGATTGATTTAGTTTTGTTATTGGTAGTAGTTAGTAGTGAGTAGTGGTGCTGTTTTATGATTGAATATTTGAATGTTTGGGTTTCCTGATTTATATGCAACTATTATTTTGTGTTTACTAGCCTCACTTTTGAATTAGAAATGAGAAAAAGACTGTAAAAAAAAATATTCTCATGATATTATATTTTTCAAATTAGAACAAGGATTTGGGAGATATATGATTAAAAAAATAAATAAATAAGAAGCAAACTTAAAATTATGACTATTATAATTATTATTTCATATTAATAAAAGATGTTTTCTAAAAAATATAGCTTTTAAATTACTAAGGTTTCTCTTGATACTTAATTCTATTGGTACATCTTTTTACTAAAAAAAAAAAAAAAGAGAGAAACACACGCAAAGATGATAGCATTATAAATGTAAATGAAAATATCAATTATGTGTGAATAGAGAGATACACATTAAAATGAAAATAAAGATTCATGACGAGTTTGACCTCCAAATTTATTAATTTTTACATGTATTAGTCTTTGCTATATATATATATATATATTTGAGTTTTTCTTTAGTTTCATGAGTTTTAAGATTAGTTAATTATTCAGAAAAATGAATTTTCTTTTTTAGTATCTTATCTTTACAAAAAATATGATCCTATACTAATTTCATAAAATTCTTTTGTTACGTGCTTCGATTATGTTGAAAGTTAAATTATGTTTGATGATTTAGGCAAAAAAAAAGTAGCCATTAATTTATTATAATTAATGTTAGTTTGTGTTAATTGTAATTACGTCAAATTTTAGTTTTATTTTCATTATATTGCATGTGCATTATTTATAAATTAAGTTATAATTGTATGATCATATGAAAATATTTGAGTGTATTTTACAATAATAATAAATTAAATGTCAGGTGAATTTTGGCCTTGAAGATAATGAGATGATTGCTTATATTTTCTCGTCATGTTTTACGTTATTTATCTATTATTTATAGTCAAAAGCTATTAAATTTTATTCTATTATACTTAATATTTAAGGTTATGAGAATAATTATTTCAAATGGACTTTGTTAAGAAATTCTATAGATAAAGAGAAAATGAGCATATTAATTTTTGTGATAATTACTGTTTTAAATTTTTATAATTGTTCAATTGTCTTTTCTAAAAGGTGCGGTCAAATCTTCAATTTGTTGTTTTGCTTTGTTCATCTGTTATTGTCTCTGTCTTGTTACTTGAGATTTTGATTTATAATTGTTGTGGGTATTTTATTTACGTTGTATGTTTGTTGCTGTTTAGTTTTTCCTTACTTATAGTGCTGCTGCTTCCTATTGTTTTCTTTAACTTCATTTATCCTAGGGTTTTTATTTTGGTCTATAAATATTATAAACTTTAGATCTTGTATGTTCTTCCTCTTCTTTAATTCTGAAAGATTATGTCTTGTTTGATTGTGTTCCTAGTCATTTTCTTAAATCTTTGTGAAGATTGTCATGGACTATATTGGCCATTTCTTGTGAACTTTGCACTTCTTTGATTCGACTTGAACTTGTTTCGACCCAATACTTCATCTTTTCTTTTATTGTTTCTATTAAAGTTCCTTGATTCAGATTTCCCTGTTAGAATGTGATTGACTATCTTACCGGCATACTTCATTGTTTTTGTATATCATTGCTTAATTATGATCCTATGCATCCTTCTGAATTCTTACGAACCTCATTTGTGTTGTTGCTCTTCTCTTCCTAAGTTTTGTATCCTTTTGGGTAAACTCGAGCTTGTTTCGATGTCACGTGCGATTTCTAGATATAGCAAGCGATACATTAGTTCTTTAGGACACAACTTATCGATGCTGAAGTTCGAGAAGTTGTAATTCTAAAGCTTGACATAAGACTAGTTGCCATGGATATGTACAACAGAGCTAAAGAGATTATGAAGTAAGATTGTATTTTGGGGAGATTGACAAACGAAGTCAGGAGTGCTATGTATATCTGAGTTGTTAAGGGAACGAGAGTAGGTGAATGTCAACCGTATTGTTTTAACACAAACATATCTTGTAACTTTTGCACCCAATTGTACTTCTTTCACATGTTTGATAAAATGCTAAAACCATGTAACATTTTGTATACTGTATCAATTTTTGAGGGCCAAAATTTTTGTAAGGGGTAGAATGTAACGTCCTGAATTTTTTGAAACATTTTATATTTGATTTCTTTTATTACTACCCAACCCTCCAGTTTTATCAAGATTTCTACATTACCCTTATTTCCTTTTCTCAACCCTAACCATAATTTTATCTATACTATCCCTCTTCTAACACACTCATACACACGGCTGAGAATGAAAGAAGGAAAAAGAGAGAGGTGAAACAGAGAGGGAGAAGAAAGGAAGAAGGGGGCAGGAGGACGACGCCGGTTAGAGCTACGCTACTGTCACTGTCATCGTGGTGGCTGCGCGTGGAGGACCGTCGCGGTCACTGAGGGAATCCCGATGAGAGAGAAGAGAACGCGCAGAAGATCGAGAGAGGCGCGATGAACAGAGAAGGGAGGTTCCATCACCGTCACCACTGGAGTCCTAGCAGCCGCCGTTGAAGCCAGCCTCACCGTCGTCAAACTACTATGCCACCGAGGAGGCCGGAGAGAGAGAGAGAGAGAGAGAGAGAGAGAGAGAGAGAGAGAGAGAGAGACTTCGTGAAAGGGGAAGGGGAACACGACAGAGCTTGTCGCCATGAAGACGGTAACAGTGGTGTGTGCTGTTGCCACTGTTGCCGTTGATGGGGAAGGAGGTCACCCTCGAGCTGCGTGCCGTCGTTCCTTGCTGATAGTTTCCTCTGCTTTCGGTTTAAGCATCCTACTGAAGCCTTTGTCGCCATCACGATTGCGGTTTCTAGAAAAACGCCGCCAAATTGTGCCTCTGTTCTTGTCTAGGTTATTTCCTTTAACTTGCCTCGTTTTCACTTTTACTCTGCTACTATTCCATTTATGCTACCTTGTTTCCTTCTGTTTCAGCCGCCATAGATGTGATTATTACAATGTTGTTGCTGTGGGATTAGTCGAAGTTGTTGCCACTGCTTCGATCTAAATTCTACATTCTTTTGATCTATTCTATTCCAACCATCCTCACCCTTTAATTTGGCACTCTGAATTTGGTCTTTTCGATCCTTCAGGACCAAGTTGTGAGTAGATTTTACATTTATAATCCTTAACTTTTTGATTTATGCTATTCTGAGTTTTTAATTATATTTATAAAACTATTGTTAAAGAACTTTGATTTGATTAGAATAATTGATTTATTATAGTTGAATAATTATTTTTATGAAGTTCATACCTTAAAAATTTTATATGAGAGTATATATACGTTTGATGAAGCTTTATATTATTTTAGAATATTTGATTTTACTCGAAGATATACTTTTGAAGCATTGAAGTATATGTTGGTACTCACTTACTTTGGAATTGTGAAATGTGTTTAATATTTCTTATGATTGAAAAGTATGATTGTAAGAGATTTCTGTTGAGAAAGTACTATCTAATTTGTTTTGATTCGATACCTTAATATATATATATATATATATATATATATATATATATATATATATATATATATATATATATATATGAAATTATATGTTTTGAATTGATTTGGGAGACTCGTATTAGAAAATCGTAGTTAACGGCGATTATGACGTTAACTTAGATGCATCTAACTCAGACCCCAACTAGCAAGGGTGTTGCTAGCCTAACATGTTGGCCACACGTTAGATCTGTTATTTTGTTAGGATGCACAGGAGGAAAGGGCTATCCATAGAGGTGGAGCCGCCCAAGTGTGAACTTTTGATTTGATTTTTGTATGAGAACTCCCTTATTGATTCACTTACTCATATAAATTATTATTTTCTAAATAAAATCATTTTTTGATAATGTTTATATGGTCTCATGTGGATTATAGATGTATTGTCTAGTCACTTGGTTGCAAAACTCATTCCGTTTTTTTTAAAATATTGTTTAGGAACAAATATGTGAGTTTTTCTATTCAAGAGTAATGATCTACAACGAATACTTATTCCTTGTTGTGTTCCTAGACGTTATATGCTCCATATATCACAATCAGGATCCATCCATATTTATTTATTTTATCTTTTGTTAAAAATATGTAATTATTCATTCTAGAAATGGTATATTTATTCAAAATATTTGTAACTTCTTATTTATCTTATATTCGAATCTGTTAGGTTTGGTAGGGGATTATTTTCCTGAGCGCCGTCATGACTCATTTTGGATTGTGACACATTGCTTCCTAATATAAGTTATATCTCAAAGTTAGTAGAAGGGACTAACACTTTGAAAAGCGAAAGTAAGCTCTACAACCTTCATCAATCATCGCTAATATATACAACTAGTTGTTAAAAATTATTAGTTTAGTATTAAAGATTGTCTATATAAAGGTACATATATCTTATATATTTTGTGTTCCATAAAATAAAAATATGTTATAAAATTTGAGAATTGTTTTTTTATTTTTTTTTATTTTATGAGTGTTAGTGAGTTAGAGAGATAAAAAATATAATAATATCATCTATGTGAGTGAATAATTTTGAGACCAATAAATTATAGGTATTATATTTAAAAAAGAAGTGTAGTTGTTTGTCGTTATTACTTTTTATATTTTATAGTATAATTAGCATTTTCGAATTTTAATTGATGAAGTAAAATTGTAAAACATAGTTGAGTAGGCAAGAGGGAAACATAATTGTTTTATATAAAAGCTGGCTTAACCACTTGCGAACCAAATTGAAAGTAAAACATAGTTTATTTGGTATAACATGTCACATATTTTTCGTACATTTTAACATACAAGTACGGAAAAGCTAATAATCAGTCAACCATCGGATTTTTTTCTTAGATAAAATAAAAAAAATAAAAATTTTTTCAAACAAGATATTTTAATTTTATTTTTTAAAATACGATTTTTTTTGTAATAAGAACAAGTTCGTCATATTCCGGCGAACTCTATATAAATTATAAAGTTCGTCGCACCCCCGAACTCTATAATAAGTTCGGCACAGTATATAAAACCAGTGGGACCATTTGTCTTTGTCTTCTTCTTTTCCAATCTCTCTTACAAATTTATTCTGGTAGTCTTTTTTTTCTGTCGATTCGACGTCGGTGAAGTTTATTGCGGACGACATTCTCAGTTCCAGGTCAGTAAATAATAGGTTAGTTAGAGTTAATTTTTTTAGTTTAGTTAGAGGTACTGTTTATATATTAGATAAATTAATTAGTTATAGGTTGCATGTTAGTTAGAGTTACATATTTACTGTTTACATGTTAGTTAGATTTACTGTTAATTATTTTTATGTTTGTTAAATTTTTTATAAGTACAGTTGTTTATTGTTTATAACATGTTAATTAGCATAACAAAGTAAATTGTTAGTTAGTTTAGTGAGAATAATTAGTTTAAGATGCATCCAAGTACCTGAAGAGACATATTTAGTTGGCTTATTGTACACTCTGAATTTTTTATAATAGTGATTAACCGAACTTGAAATAAATCTTACCAAACAAGTACATCTGCATAACGAATAACCAACGAGGAAGCTCATTGTATGACTCCTCTCAATCACCATATATTCTAGCAATGACTCTCTATTTTGCAAGCCAAACCTTTCTGTACGACGCCTTGTAACCAAAGTGATTCTCCACACCTCCTTGGAAAACCCTGATGCTGATTGTTGGATCGGCTTTGACCATTGAGAAAATGTGTTGCGCAATCACCTTCGAATCCAACCTACCATGGTCTTGTCCCATCAAAGTTTGCATGAAAGCATGAGGCCCAATGTATCTCCTAATCTCCCACTTTTCTTGCTTTCAGCGATATGATATGAGTATGCTCCAATTACAATCGGATCTGAACTAGATACATTGTGCATTGTACCTCAGCTGGTCACTCTCTACTATTTTGTAATCCGCAACCCTCCTAATGATGTACTGCTCAACAGCCAATATGACTTCTTCCTTGTTCTTAAATTGTTGTGCAACTTCAAACTCGTTGCTTGGATCCTCTTCAGGGCCTCCCTGGGTAAACAACCAATCCGAAGTCATTGCATCGAGATTCAACCTCGTGAAATAATCCGGCCAGTCATATGATCGAGAAATGGCAGACTGTATCAGAGCGATATGTGCGTCACTGTAGTAGTTCATCTCTTCTTCTTCGTCACCATCATCAGGAATTTCAGGTGATTCTTTATCAGCATCGTCTCCATCATCGGATCTCTGATAGCAGAACCATCATGACTTTCAACGTCGTCCATTAAGTCAACATTACGAACTTCAACATTAGACCCCCCTTGACTACCCTCAGGTAGCATATTTAGATCCGCTATAGTCTTTCTAATAGTTCGTCTAACAGCTCCACTCAACGGACTATCATCGATAGTATCTGCAGATGATCCTCGACCACCCACCTCAACGAGATACACGAATAATTCCAACAGATGAACATTTGTCCATCGGTTGTACCATGACCTTATAAGTTGTACGTTCTCGTCGTCGCGCAAACGGTACCTAATTCAAGACAATAAAAATATTTCTCGCAACCGTGGTCTGATAAATATAATAATAATAGAGACAATACAGCTGTAATATACCTTTTATAAAACAAACTGCCATCTACTTCGGTCGGATATCTGTAGTAAATTTTCCTCACCATTTTTGCCTCTTGTTGTCCGACGGAGTACAATATCAAATTCTTCAAAGCTGTTAAACTATCGACTTCCGGTGTCATATAGGTAATTATCGGTTGCCCCGATCTAAAAACGATAGAACCTTCTTCGTCATACACTATTTTATCATTGTAATGAATGGATAACAATGGATTCATTGACATTATAGAGAAAATGTCAATAGTAAGAGAAAGAAAATAAACAAAAATATTGTACTTTTCTAATCTACTCTCCAGCAGACATGCTTTTATCTTGAAAACCTATCATATAGTTTGAGGGATACGGCGAACTCTATATAAATTATAAAGTTCGAAACTACACGAACTTGTCTTTATTAAAAAAAAAATCGTATTTCAAAAAATAAAATAAAATTAAAATATCTTATTTAAAAAAATATTTATTTTCTTGATTTTATTTAAAAAAAAAACCGTCAACCATCATATGAATCCATTTATACTCGTATCGTTGCTTTTCTTTTCCCACTTTTCATCATATCATATTAATTAACCCCTAAACCCATTCATCATGCACAACTTCTTATTGGTAGTTAGCACCATCTCCGATTAACATCACGCATGGGAAATATGCTTATAGCAATAATGGAATATTGATTAGAAGTAGATAAGTCAGACGATGATGAATAATGAAACGATGCATGGTAGAACATAAGGGCGCCTGATTCAATGCTCTTAATATGTTTTGGAGTACTGAAACTCCAAATGAAAAGTTTAAGAAAAATTTATTATTATTTTTTATATTTTAAATTTATTTGAGCCAAACTTGTATTGTTTAATTTGTTTGTTTTTGAGGTTTGGAATCAAATGTTGGGCTGTTACAATAATAAAAAACATAGTTTATTGTAATATAAACATAGTTTATTGTAATATAGTACAAATTTGATAGAAAAAAAAAATTTAAACTATTGTTTAAATTTAAACAATATTTTTTCATGTATCAATTATTTTTTAGATATTTATATATATAAATATTCTATTAATATTATTTCTGAAAAAAATTTGTGAGAAATATGAGGCTTATACATTTAGATATATTAAGTTATTAATGTATTAAAATTTTAAAATAAAAATAAATTATATTTTAGAACATAGAATAATAATTTTTCATTTTTTTCTTTTAAAAAATATTGTCAAACACCTATTTACTAAAATTAATATTATGTTAAACAAAATAAATATGCCTACTACTTGAATAAATATTCTATTTTATTTAACAAAATATTCAGTTGATTCTAATGTTTTTGTGATGATAGGGAGTTAGTTGCAAAATTTGATATGGTATAGAAACTCAATTAAAAAGAAAAAATATACAAACTTAATTAAAAATTCGATAAAATTATAAAGACCAACGAAATAATTAAGCCTTAAAAAATAAATGTACTTTTATTATTTTTAAATAAATATGATAAGTAAAATATATTTTTTTGTTTTTATTATCTTACGCAAAAAATATTTCTAACTATATTTTTTAGGTAAGATTTATTAGTTTTTTTTCCAGATATTTTGTACCTATATATACATTTTAATGTTATTAGTTTAAAAGATTGTATTTATCTATTTCTTTCGGTTGAGATATTTAAAATACCATAGTGATTGAAGTTCCATTTAAAAAAATAATACAAAAATGTTTATTAAAAATAATACCAATATATTAATTTTTAATTTAAAATTAACAGTTTTAAATAGTTAATTTTTTAAAAATTGAATAAACATAATTAATCATATAAGTATAATAATAATATTAATATGATTATGTTTATTTTTATCAAATTAAATTAATTATATCATTTAAATTTTAAATTATGTAAATAAAATTACATTAATTAAAAATAAAAATATATCAATCGTATCAAATTTATGAAATTCTAAAAAAAGTAAATACTAAAAAATAAAAATAAAAATATTGTTATGAAAAATAATAATTTTTTTATTTTATTTCATAAAAAGTTAACACTAATAAAACACTAAAATTTAAAGACAAACGTTGCTTAATAAATATAAAAAATGAGAGAGAAAGAGAGAAAATGAAGAGGCAGGTTAAGATGAGAGAGAAAGAGTGAAAGTGAAGAGACAGATTTTGGTAATAAAAAAAGAGAGAAAAGGCTAAAAGTGAAAAGATTTTGATATTAAATTTCTACCTTAAATTTAGTATAAAGATAAATTTTTTTTATAAATTTTTATAGAATTTTAAAACTCCAAACAATAGTGAAGTATTGTATCAGCCCCCGAACATGAGTGTATGGGCCTTCGGCTAAGACTTTGCCAGCTTCGTTCGTTCGTAACTTATAAGATGTAGTAGTTAGAAAAAAATATTTTAAATATAAGATGTCAATTTGTAAGTTGTAACAGACATATATATCTCACTAGTTAGGATTTAAATTTTATTTTATATATATAATAATTTATTGATTAATAATAGTTTATGACATAATATTTTTTATATTTATTTAAAAATTGTAGATTCAAGTTTTATTCTTAATTTTAAAAAAAATTTAAAATAAAATTTAAATTTGTATCGAATTAATTTTTAATTTATCATGTTAGAGATTTCATACAAAATTAAAAAAAAGCTAAAATTAAAATTGGTTTGATTTAATTTTGAAGCATGTGATTGTGATGTTTAATTTCGTAGCGTCTTTGTTTTTTGACTTTAAAAAAAAAAATTCGAATTTGAATTCAAATTAGAATAGTTTTTTTGTGTGACTAAATTAGAATAGTTTAATTTAATAAATGTATAATAAATATATTAAAAATTTAAATTTTATATTGTTTTTATAAATATTTTAGTTAGTAATTTTATTAGGAATCCTCGTGTTAATTTTTTATTTAGTAATTAATTATAGAGTTTGAAGGCATGTTGAAATGGCGACACTCTCAACCACAGAGAAAATAGAAAAGAAAAAGGAGATTTGAATGAGAATACTACTAGATCGTCCCCTCCCCTGTTGTGTGTCAAAATTTCCCTTTCATTATTAATTATTCTTCATCCACATTCTTGTTCTCGTTCTCTCCGTCCATTTCTTCTCTTCTCTACATTCGGAACGCAGATCACCGCCCTAAACCATTGATCTGTCATGAGCACCGGCGAGCTTCTTAGCATCGAGCCTCTCGAGCTCAAGTTCTTCTGTCAGTTTTCAATCTTTTCTCTTTTCATTTTCTTTTTTCTTTTTGCCGTCGATCGCTTTGCATTTCTGCTAGGGTTTGATTTGCCTTTTGGGTTATTGTTCCATTTTTCAGTTGAGCTGAAGAAGCAGATCTCATGCTCTCTTCAATTGTCAAATAAGACCGATAGCTATGTTGCTTTCAAGGTACCGCTTCATTTCACCATCTACTTTTAACTCCTCCTTACAATTACTGATCCTAACACCTTTTTTTTAACCGAAATTTATTTGGTTTTGAAGTATTAATTGTAATTATAATTTTGATTTTGATTTTGATTTCGCAAAACCTATTAGATCTGATCACAATTGAACCTATTCTCAAGTGCATCGTGCGAGATTTACATATTTTAATCTGTGTATTCGTATTTTTCAGGTGAAAACAACCAATCCTAAGAAATATTGTGTTCGTCCAAACACTGGAATTGTCATGCCGCGATCTACGTGTGATGTTACAGGTACAAATATGAATAAAATAGGCCCAGTGCAGAATGTTATCTTCTCTTTTTTCTTTCGTTTCTTGGCGGAGTTTTACTATTATTTGAATGGTTATCAATGACGTTGTGACATTGGACTTTTGAAGTTACCATGCAAGCGCAAAAGGAAGCTCCACCTGATATGCAATGCAAGGATAAGTTTCTTCTTCAAAGCGTAAAAGCACCTGATGGAACAACTCCAAAGGATATCACTGCTGAAATGGTATAATTCATCATGCTCATTTCCGTTACGAATTCCTATGATTCGCTTTCCTCATTTGGTGAAATGACAAGACTTGCTCTGTTGGGATTTTCTAGTTCAACAAGGAAGCAGGACATTTGGTTGAGGAGTGCAAATTGAGAGTGGTGTATCTGGCCCCAACTCAACCACCATCTCCAGTCGCAGAAGGTTCTGAGGAAGGGTCATCACCTAGAGGCTCTATCTCTGAGAATGGAAATTTCACTGGTCCTGACTCCACACCAGTGAGTCTTAACTAGCTATTGGTTTAGTTAAATTTTTTTCCTTCTCGTTCTTTTGATAAAATGTCCAGCCTGATCAACTTTCTTACTTTCTTATTTTTGGTATTTCAGGTAACAAGGGCTTTTGCTGAACGATCAGATGTTCCAGAAAAATCTGCAGAGGTAAACCAAATTTCCTAACTGGTTTTTCTCCCCCTGTTTTTCTTCTGAAGTATATTTTGTTGTTTGTCAATATTCATTTTGGTTATTGCTGTGGATACCTGAGTGTAGTAAGCTGACAATGACATTAGCTGCTAGGTGGCTTGGATATGAAGTTGGGGTTCTGGGCTCTGTCATAATTTGTGCAAAGTTGATGTAGAAATACACCCTTTAATTGAAACACTTATATGTTGATGCTCTTTCATTGGAAGAATACTTAATATTTGAGATTTTTCTGTGTTCAACTGTTTGGGATTCCAGGATTTGAGAATTGGTGGTTTTAACAAGAGTTGCCAGCAGTTATTATTGATGTGTTTAAAGCTTTGAGCCATCTTACTCTACCATTGTTATTAAATGACTTTTTTGTGTTCTCTCTCAACTTTTTTAGATTGTGGAACTTAATGGTTAAATCTTAATTAGTGTCACCAAATGTAGCAAGATGGTTATGTAGTGCAGATTATTTGTATAAAGTGATGGTTTTAGGGGGATAACTTTCTTGGAGTTTAAGTAATATATTTGCATTTTTAGCAAGTGATTTTACATAGCTTCAGGAAATATGCAACTTTTGGAAGTTAAATTTTTAGCTCCAGATTCTAAAGAAAGAAAAGAATACTTTTCTCTTAATTGTCTAATAATTTTGTGTTTGTCAAATATATGGGTAAATTATGTTTTAAGTACCAAGATACCATGTTGTATGACCAATGATCTTGGAATATTATAAGAAAACAATATCTTTGTTTTTTTTTTTTTTTCTTTTTTCACTTTTTTTTTCTGTGGCTACTTTATTTGATAAATGATAAGAGATGCTCTGACTGATGTAGGCAAAAGCTCTTATTGCAAGGCTTACTGAAGAAAAGAATAATGCATTGCGACAAAATAGCAAGCTTAATCAGGAACTGGTGAGTATTTACAAAATATGTGGGTCCAGCTGACTGCTCTATATTTCTTCTTTGCTTTCCTGACTGAAAAGGTAGTTAAGTTTGGAATATGAGTTCCCTTGCCACGAGTATCCTGTCCTAAGTGGATAGTATAGCCCTAAAACTGAAGAAAAGTACGAGAAATAATAGGGAAAAAAAAAGATAAATGTCTTGAAGGATTAGTTTCACGACTTCCTGGTGATACTTTTATTTTTTACTAAGAAGGAATTACATGTTCTCCCTGTAGCAGTGTGCTGGGTTAGGCTGGGTGCATTATTTCTCATAGCAGGGTTCTAAACTTCCAATAGTGCATTGCAATATACACGGTAGCTAACATTAACTCCATACTACCAGTAACTCTTAAACATAATTCTCCAGAGGTGTTATACCACAACTGAAACAATTCCATGACTCACATTTTTTAGTTATAAAACTGAGCAAAATTAGCAGTATTCATTTTTTTAGCAGCAAAACAGTGGGCTAACAAAAAGAAAAAAAAATAGAAAAGATGGGATGCCATTCATATTTCATTAACCCTCGCTATCATCATAAAAGTCCAAAAAGTTTCACCCTTTTGATTTCTAGGCATCTCAGCCACTTATTAAGGTCCACAATCATGAAAGTATCAAATATAATATATGAAATGCAAAGGAAACTGCAACTCTCGAGGGACTTGATTTTTCAGCACTAGCACAATTTTTGCTGTTGTTGAGTAATGACTGGCTTAGATTTTCAGCATCTACACATTTGTGCTTTAGTTGAAGGAACGTTGGTTCAGAACATGTTGGTATATTTCATTGGGTTTCAAACTAATTCCATCTTTACATCTTTGGGGATTTCTTAGAGGTGAATATGTGGACAAAGACCATTTTATACAAAATGATGACAAAAATAAACGGTCTTTATCTATTTGTATTGAATCAACTTTGCAAGTGTTGTTTCAGTGTGATTTTTGAACGGAAGGAAATACTTAATTCAATTACCTTTTTACTTTCAGGAGCTGCTGAAACGTGAAAGCAGCAAAAGTCGTGGGGGCGTCTCGATGGTCATTGTCATATTAATTGGTTTGCTTGGCATAATAATGGGGTATCTCATGAAAAAGGCCTAAGGGTTTTCGAGATTCATCGTTCACCATGCAATTTTCCCCCCCAAAATTATAGTTTCCTTGCATTTCCTGACTATTCAAGAAGTGATGACTAAATGAGAAGTAGATCGACTCTGCAGGTGGTGTTTCTTTTTTTTTTTTTCCTTTTCTTTTTCTCCTATTTCCTTTGAGCCGATAACATTTTGGACGTAGGAATCATCAGTTGTAAGTGTGTCTGTGGTTGCTTGTGAAGCATATTGCTATAAACTGGCTCATGCTTTGCGGTAACATGCATTCTTTTTGTAAGTTAAGTTGAATTCGTTTCTCTTGTGTCGTTTGCCTAGTGAACACCTGTCAACTTAAGCAGTGATCACCAGGAGCACATCTCTCTCTCTCTCTCTCTCTCTCTCTCTCTCTCTCTCTCTCTCTCTCTCTCTCTCACAAAAAAGAAAAAAAAAGTTCATATGGAGATAATTCTCTTTAGTTCTCAAATTAGCCATTTATTTTAACTCTGGTTTGAGTTATTGGTTCCACCACGAGATCTGCAAAATGTTTGGTTAGGATAGAGGCCAGAAGTTTTTCTTTCAATGTTGGATTAAATCACCACCTTTAATTAATTAATAATGAACAAAAATATTTTTTACACTGAAAGTTGGTGTTTACTTGGATGTCTTATAAATCCAGGAATGGATAAAGTGGATAAGTGAGAGATGAGAGGTCTATAATTTTAGATTCAGTGCATAACGTATTCGGTCTCTGCCAAATGGCAAACTTAAAAGGATAATACTGGAGTCTCAACTTTCAAGACTCATGCGATACGACAGAGAAGAGCAACCCCACCGCCCGACCTCACTGTTTAAGGTTAAGGAGGATCCAATTTCCAACCGAATATACTCGTTAAGTTCCTTTCGCTTTCATGATGCCGATAATGCTCCAAAATGAAATTTCCATGGGCACTACTCTTGCTCCCGAAAAGATACATAAAATATTAAAATGTGGGGTTCTATGAATGAATAAGTAGTAACTATTATTGAACAAAGCTATCTACATTTTTTAGAGTTTAATTTTGCTGCAGTGTGTAAAGTATTTTATAAAGTGTTATTACGTCTGTTTTTTCAGATGAGTATTAATACGAGCAATATGAAAGACAATTATTTTTACTGATATGGTGTTATGTAATTAAATATACATGTAAAATTATTTTACGCTAACAATATATTAAAATTAAATTCTTATTTTTGTTGTTGGTGTTTTAAATATAATGTGATATACTTGTTTCATGTAAAGCGTAAATATTTAAATTTAGCTTCTAACAAATTTTAAATTTGATATTTTTATTTTTAATAAATTTTATTATTCTGAATCTCGAGAATTACTAATAAAAAGGACTAGTCTCTTTATTGTTTTTAACTAAATTTTAACATATATTGGACAAATAAATTCTTAATAAATACTATTAGAAGATAATTAGTTTTAAAAAATATTATAAGTGAATACTTTCTTAAATGATGGAGGAATTAATCTCTCTAAAATAATTTTTAAAAACTTGCTGAACATTAAAAATTTGTTAGTAAATAAAGTGTATGATCTGGAGATTAATGTTTACTCTCAATATAAAAATGGAGATAGTACTAATCTGTATTTACAAGAAACTATACTGCGAGCTTATCGTTGCAGCTTGCAAAATGTATAACATAAAGCAAGGAAAGGGGCCATAAATAAATAATCCTCATCACGCTATCTGCGACTACTTGTAGTTGTGATCAACAGGCAACGGGCTTATTCTATCTCTTCTTCTTCTTCTCCTAATTTCTATCGTCTCCACCGTCCAGGTTTACATCCGTACACTAAATTCTTAACTCTCTCAAAACCAATAATTATAATTTCTCTAGTCCGATAACCAATAATCATACTCTGCGAATTTCTGTCAGTTTCTTGTTTCCATCCATTCTAAGTTTCACTTAATTTGGGAATTTTATCCAAAATCACGGTACGGTATCATCCTTTTCAAACGAAAACACCGCTTCTTTTTGTTGAAACTGGGGGAGTCGTCTTATTCTTATCTGTAATTATTTGCTCTGTTCCTTTTGGGCAATCTTAGTCTTCTATTTGAATTTAGCTAATGTTAATTTCAGGAGGAATGGCAAAGAGCTACTTCAAACAAGAGCATGATCTTGGTATATACTCTTATTATGTATATAATTTCTTTTTTATCTTCTGTGTAAAGCTTAGTTGTTGGTAGTAATATACAAATGAATGATCCATTTTTATTTGCAGAGAAGAGAAGAGCAGAGGCCGCAAGGATTAGGGAGAAATACCCAGACAGGATCCCGGTGAGAACCAGCACTTGATTTATCTTTCCTTTATAGCTGCTGATGCCATCTATTATGATTATTTAAACAAGAGTTAATTAGTAATGTTCTTCATGGACCTATAAATTTGTTGACTTTCTTGAAGGTTGGACCCAGTAACGGATGTTTCTTTGTCCTAAAACTGTCATGCTTATTGCTTTGTACTAGTACTTCTATCAGTCTAAGTTATGGATATGAATATATACTGCCAATGATTTCTGCATTTTCTTATTTTATCTTGTTTTACTCTCGTATGTAGATGTTAGAGATAGGTTGATTTTAACAATTAAGGTAGATACACATGTAATACTATATCTGTCAAGTGTGCAACGTTTTAGCTCCTTCATTTACATGTATGTAACTGAATACATCCTTTGTGCTAATTATATCTGGATGTGTCTGAAGGTGATTGTTGAAAAGGCCGAAAGAAGTGACATCCCAAGTATTGACAAGAAGAAGTAAGATGTTGTTTATAATCTTCCTTCTAGTTGGGAATCATCAGTTAAATAATTTCTGTTTCAGTTGTGTGAAATTCAAAGGAAAGCTTATATCATTAATAAATTTTTATTGCTGTTCACTTGATTGTTTGTATCCTGTATGCCATCCATATAAAATTTTGAATGAAGTTTATATCTGTCAATTCTCTGTTTGGCCGTGTTAGAATAATGTGCAATATGTGTTTAATATAAAAGATAATATAAGGATTTGGGCATATTCTTTGTCTTGTTCAACTATTCTAAATTGGGTATGTAATTTCAAATTTATTCTATACTTGTTACTCAATGGCTTGAATTGATCAAAACCATGTTGTAATGTTTTGTTATGTTATGCACCAAATTGCTCAAAATAACGTACTGATTTGGCATGATAGACTATTAACTGTTGTTAAGATAATTGCTTCGATGCCGCACAATCCCCATAGTTTTAACCAAGTTGGGTTGGTCTAGTGGTTAGCTCACTAGTCCGCTTAAGCAAGTGTTGGGGGTTCGAATCCCACCTTGTGCATACAACAACCCATTAGCTAGTGGCAAACCCTTAAATGAAGCTCAGTACTGTGGCGGATTAGTCATTGGCCTATCGGGGTGAGGGATACTGTGGGAAACCAAAGAAAAGATAATTGCTATCGGTAAGTAATTTTGAGTTATCTTAAAGACTCAGTTCATAATCTGGTGGGAATTAAAGCTATAATTAATGCTTATATTGCAAATATGCTTCTTTATTTTGTGACAGGACCTGAATTAATTCTTGGCTGAACTGCATTTGAATTGTGTATTTACATCTTACTTCTTAGCCGTGATCATGGTCATTGATTTGCTTTATTTAACTGTTAATATGACAAATTTAAGTTGGAGTATATAGTTATTATACTCTTTTGGTAATAATATCAATAGTTATTTAACTTAATGAATAAATGAATACGTGCAGGTACCTGGTCCCTGCTGACCTGACAGTGGGACAGTTTGTGTATGTTATCCGCAAAAGGATTAAATTAAGTGCTGAAAAGGCCATCTTCATTTTGTGGACAATGTACTTCCTCCTACAGGAGCAATTATGTCTGCCGTATATGAAGAGAAGAAGGATGAAGATGGCTTTCTTTATGTAACATACAGTGGCGAGAACACATTTGGGGATCTCACTTCCCACATTCATTAGCCAGTTCCTTATATCTATGACTATGATTAATGATTTGTATGATGACTTCGTTACAATTCTCATATCAGGAACCTTGATTTATATCAATGATATATATGTACAGTTTTTATATATAAAAATGATATATTTAAATTCTGAGAACCTAATTAAGCTTCAAAATCCTCTCATTCAGTCTTTCGACCTTTTCTTGATTGTTCTTCATGATTATCTTTGGATATTGTATGGGATTATATCTTTTTAATGAGGGTAAATAGTAATTTCATTGTTTGTTACATGATTTGTGATGTTTGCATACAAGCAGAGGCATCAAACATGTACACCATCAGACATTAGCTGATGTGAACAAATCTTATATGCAATGTAAACAGAGCATTTTAATTTGAGTATGGTAAAAGCATGACATTAAACCCATACCAAATCATGCATCAGCGTTCTTGCTTGGAGCTAATACAATACAACCTAGAAGATTTAGATTCTATGCAAATTTGGGAACCAATGGGCACATGGGATAGCATGCCTCAGTGGCCTAGTCCCTTGGTGGTTTAGCCATGCTCCCTTGTCCCTTATAGGCTCTCCTTCGTCTCTATCCCCCACCCTTTTGTAGGCCCCTTGTGTTGCCAATTACGCAATTTGTGCTCAAATCTTTCAAAGTTTCTCTGATCTTCCGTTGCAAATAATTCTGATTGAAACTCGGAGTAGTAAACTAATTAGTTCTCTCTTATGACAGAGCTGGGACCATATATAAACGTATACCCAATGTTGGTCCATTTCATCTTAATATGGTGAAGAGTGGAGAGATACTTATTATCGATAAATGGATTAATTGCCTAAACTCTCAATTCCATTGCTAGTATTTTATTAAAAATATGTTCAAAAATACGATGTAACCACAAAAAACTAGGCAATTATGAAAGTATTAAACATTTCTCTTTATGCAAGTAACTGTATTATGTTACGTGTACACTAAAATCATTTACTAAAGTCAGTTACCAGTATAAAATACATGTTGAAATTCAAATATACATTGAAAATAAATTAAACCACGCATATATTTATACACAAATATATTGGTGACTGATTTTGGTGTATAAATAGCATTTATTATTACAAGGGATTAAAAGTGAGGAGGGAAGAGAAGGTTGGGGGACAAATGTGGACCCTTGATATGTTGAATTTGGTTTTGAAGGTTGATCAGGCAAACACATGCACGTTCTCATACAAAACATGCATTCAATGCGCTTGCTCATAATTCTACCGTTACATATACGTTAAAACCTTACCCTCTAAAGTTTCATACAAACCCCCCAATTGTTGGATCCGAGGCATACTAGTATGTCTTCTCTTTCTCTTCTTGTGCTTCTCTTGTTCACAGTTTCTTCCCATGCATGCACCGCCCGTCCTCTTACTATAAAACCCTCTGCAAACTGCCACTTTCATCAGGTTCGTCTCCAATAATAAAAGTTTGTGTGTTAATTGAAGGACCTCGCTGAAATTTAATGAATGATTAATTAAGTAAACACAATAATATACATTTGTAATTTGTTCATCACCTTTTGAAATAAGTGCAGGAAGTAGAGAAAGACAAAGACAAGGTAAAGTTGTTGGAGACGATAACTACTACTTCATCAAATTTAAAGGGAAAACAAGTTGTTTATGATAGTTGTAGCAGTACATCATCAACTTGGAAACAAATGGTCGTCGTTGATGGTCCATCAGGTGCTGATGCTTTTTTCCTACAATAATCCCTCCCCTCCAAACTTGCACATACATGAATACCATACACATATTTTCTTTTATCATCAATTATTATTGTTTAAATATATCACTTGATTATGTACCTAATAAGAACACTCGTTGAGTAGAGGCTTTTCATATTTACACTGATAATATACTGAAGAAATATATTAAAATGAGACTACCCCGGTTCATTAAGTTCTTGAGAATAGTGCACTACTCCAATATATAACTTTGTTCTCTATACAATAACTTTCTTTCTTGAGATGATAATAATAACAGTGATGGTGGTTGGTATGCAGGGGCATCTTTTCAAAAGGATTCGCCATCATCTCTTGCAATAAAGGTATGAATATTGCACAAAAAATTCTCTTTTCAGATAATTTCTATTTTGATAGAGTTATTTGCCCCTTTACAATTTCGGAGGTCATAGCTTCACTAGCTAGCTAGAGTTAGAACATCTTTAAAATAAAGATAAACAAGTCAAATATTTTGGTGATCGTCTAATTATTTGTTTTCTAGTGATTATTTATATGAAGATATTTTTATATAAAGATAATAATTAAGATATGAATAAGTATTATGTTAAATAATTTAATAAAATATATTAAAAAATTATTATATTTATATGAAGAACAATGCTATGTGATTAATAAATATTATTATTTTTTACACATAAAAAGTAAATAGTTTGTATCTATATTTATTAGAATTTGTACGTATAAATTAATACTGTTTGTATATATATATTTTTGAGAAGTGCTAGGGGCAGTAGAATTTGTGATGTGGAGTCATCAATAATTTTAATGGTGTGAGATGACATCTAATAGTGTAGAATTATTTATTTTTCTTTTAATGGTTAAGTACTTGTCAAATTAAAATAAAAATGTTGATCCCTAGACTTTTTCTATATTTTTTATAGTTTATATACATAAATTAGTAAAATTTATTTGCTAAAGATAAATTTGTATTTGTGCTAGTCGAATATTTGCCAAAAATACTAAAACTCGTTGGTACTCAAGAATTTCTCTTATATGAAATATAAATATAAAATGTAAAAGAGGAGTATGCATGCATGAGATGAGTACTTGGCCATACACGCATATGGGGAAATTAGATTAAATGAAATGGTGTATATGGTAGGATGATACATGTTTATATATGCAGGAGAGAAGAGAAGTGAAAGAAAGTGATGAGATATATGGTTGTGTTTTGTGTAGGAGGAGAGGAGGCATGAACAGACACGCTCAATGCTGGGACCTGCAAGCCACCATTCTCAGGAGACAGAGGAGGAAGAAGCCATTGTTGAGATGGATTACGCCCAACCCCATAGCAAACCACCCATTCATAATGACAAGCCTTGACACTTGATCCTACTCCATTATTACAATTACAAATAATGTCTTACTTCAATTACAAACAATGCTTGTGGTTGAGCTCATTCCTTATATTCTATGTATTACTATTATTACTAGAGGTCCATATATATATGTTCTTTCCTATTCTATGATCTCATCAACAAGAAACACTGTCAAAGAAAGATGGGCCCTCTGTCTCTGTGTGTGTCATACAGAATTGTCGATTGTGTTGACAGCTAAACAAGATGGTTTATGTGCTTCCCGATCATTGAAAATCTTAATTTGTTGATGTTCCATGTAAAAGAAAGACCACATCGTTGTCATGAGTACGACAGGGAGTAAAAAAAGAGTTATGAATGGATGAAGAGTAAAACTAAAACTGATGATCATCTGATGAGCAATTCGGAAAACAAAACAAAATGTCCACGTTAGTTACATATACAATTTAAATTGATCCTTGTCTGTCTCACTTATATTTACAAAATAATGTGCATGCCTAAATTAAGCATTAGCATAAGAGTTGTTCAAAAGAATGATGATTAGCCTGATAAACTAAATTCAGAGTTCTACCTTCTCAATGCCGGTTAACTGTGAGAATTTTGTTGTGTGTATATGAATCACAAGACTTTCTATATTAATTAATGTAGGGTATGATTAATTCTGTCTGCTTCCACTGATATTAATGCAGTAGGATCGGACTTGATTCAATAATATTTATGGTTTGGCCATGGTTACGTTCATGGAATCAAATCCACGTGTTTTAAAATGCAAACATAAATAGCCATTAGCCAACAACTAAGTGGCATGCATATATAGCACTAGAACACGGGGTTTAGCAACTCAAAAAGACTTCTGCCACGAATGAGTATCTGTGGCTAAAGAAGGCAACACATTTTTAAGTGGTCACAATTTTTTTAATACACGTTTTTTTTCTATGGCAAAATAAAATCATGCATAACATAAATTTTGCTTTTGTGACACTTTATCCTAGGCTAATATAGACAGGTTGGATTTTTTTATTATGTTTTTATCTGTGGCTAATATTAGTGTGTTATTTAGTTATAACTAACTCAAACTATTTTATCACATTTTTTTGTGACTAACTAAAAATGATCACACTAAAAACCGTGGCTAATCACAAAAGTCAATTTAAAATAAAATAAAATAAAATATAATAAAAAATGCTTTTTAGCACAAAATTACATCGCATATAGAAGATTTAAAAAAATTTGCCACATTCCTATAAGGAGTATCCATCGTAATAAAAGTATGAAATTAACTAATTCGTAGTGTTGAAAAGCAAATATTTTAAGACTAAATGGATTTAATGTTAAAAAAATCCAAATAAAACTATTACAACATAAATATCAGAATACATCATCATGATTAGATCTTGAACATCCTCATTAAAGTAGCTGCAATACCATTCAAATAAAAATACTGCTTTAATGACCCTAGTGTCTCGGAGCTATTTAAGTTTAGAAGTTTCTCCCAGCATATCCAACCATTATGTCATGCTTGAACTTTCTTCATGTATAGCCAATATATAAAAATGGTCACTTTTGTGGTCAACAACGACAAGGTTATTGGCAAAGAAAAAATATGCATATGGAGTTTTGGATTTGTGACGATTAGATGCAACACCACATTCACTTTGAGGTTATATTTGCATAAGAAGAAATTGATATAGGTGAGAAAGAAAAAGTGATCACATGAATGGAAAGAAAAGAATGTAATTGCTTGAACTAAGCATTTAGGTTACTGAGTGTAGACATACAATAGCTTTGAGTTTACCACCTACTCAATGTAAACAACATATCCACCATGAAAGTCAAATGGTAGACCTTCATAATCTTTTTCATTATAATGATATGATTGAAGCTCCTACAAAACTAAAAAGGCAATATATTTACATGGGGAGATAAAAGAAGCACATATTGGATATAGACCTGTTAATATTGAGAAGAATAAAGTTTTCCTCTCTATTATTTTGCTAGGGCATAACGCCTAACAGAAACGTGGATGGTAGTAATAGGAAGTCCGTATATACTGTCGTGAACTAGATCCGATTGTACCCAATCGTGTTTTTGTGCCAACTGTTGATCAAAGCCTGCAATG
This sequence comes from Arachis stenosperma, assembly GCF_014773155.1. Classification (NCBI taxonomy): domain Eukaryota; kingdom Viridiplantae; phylum Streptophyta; class Magnoliopsida; order Fabales; family Fabaceae; genus Arachis; species Arachis stenosperma. Next base: position 56,577,581 of record NC_080386.1, read on the forward strand.
AAAGAATCTACATCAGTAAATAAAACAGGAGATCCAAAGCCAAAAGATACATATGAAGAAGAGGAAGAATCATTTGTATTATACGATGAAGATGACATCACTGAAGGAGTCCAAAAATGTAAATATAGTATTGTGGGAAAGCTATTGACTGAGAAGACTATCAACCCTAGCTGGGTTCAAAATGTAATGTACAACATATGGAAGAAATCCGAGGGTTTTCAGATGAAAGAAATCTAAAGTAAAATATACTAGTTTTTTTTTTCAAGAAATAAGGAGACACGAAGAGAGTCCTAAAAGGAAGTCCATGGATATTTAGGAACTCGTGGCTGATAATGGAGAAATGGGAGAGGAACATAAACCTAGAGGAAATGGAGTTCACTAAACCAAAGGTAAATGTCCAGATCTGAAATATACAGGAACACTGTAAAATAATAAAACTGGGTTGGAAGCTAGCAGCAGTGGCAGGGGAAGTCCTAGAGTGCAACCTATATGATGGAGGTAATGGACATGGGTTATTTATCAAAGCAAAAGTGAGGATATATGTAAACCAACCAATCAAGAGAGGAACAAACATAAGAAGCAAGGAAGATGGGATAGCTTGGGTGGACTTCAAGTATGAAAAATTTCCCACCCTATGTTATTTCTATGGTAGATTGGAACATGAAGGAACATGTGAAGAGACAGAAGAAAAAGAAGATGGGAGCAAACAAAAATTCAAAGGTCTTGGAACTTGGATAAGAGCTAATACCATGGGGATAAAGGTCAGTGACAGTCGGGAAAACAAAAGGAAAGCTGGGGAAGGAACAAAATCTGAAGAAAATGAGAGGAATTCACTAAAAGAGAGTCAACAAAGGCTGCTAAACAAACTAGCTAATCTAACAGTAACAGACAACAGACAATCCAAGCAAAACACAAGCAACAACCAAGCCCTCACTCAAGTGCAAACAACCAAGAAAGATGATGGAAAAGAGAATGAAAAGAAAGGGAAAGGATTGGAGAAAGACAAAGACACACAAACAAGGCAAACACCAAGACAAAAAACAAAGAAGAAACAAAAGAAGGAGAGAAGCCCAAGGAAGAAGTCAGAAATGAAGAGATGATAATTGAAGAGGAAAACACAACAGAGATACAGGAAAAAGAGGAGAGGAAAAAATGAAAAAGAAGATCTGGAGAATCAGAAAATAAGAACTCAAACAAAGAAGAAAAGATGAGTACAAATGCGAAGAGGAAGCTGGCAGAAGAAGTACCTATGGAGACTGAAGAGGAAGAGAAGAAAACAAAGAAGCACCAATCAAACCCACCAACAGCAGTGGTTGCTAAGCAACCCTGTCGAGACCAATGAAGCTTGTTAGTTGGAACTGCCGTGGGCTTGGGAACCCATGGGCAGTTAGAGCTCTTAATAAGCTCTTGAAACAAAAAGATCACAATCTTGTTTTCTTAATGGAAACAAGAAAGAAAGCTAATGAAATCAATATTCTGAGGAGAAGAGGAGGTTTGGAGAATGTTATAGGAGTGGATTATAGAGGGGAAGGGAGGAATAAATCGAGAGAACTAGCTAGCAGTCATATGGGGGGAAGGAGCTAACAGTTGAGATAAAATCAATGTCGCTAAACCACATTGATATGGTAGTTAAAGAAGACGGGGACAACAGGCCATAGAGAGCCACATGATTCTACGGATGCCCAGAAACAACTAACAAGCACAAATCATGGGAACTCCTAAGAACCCTAGGACAAGCAAACAATATGCCAAGCATGGTATTTGGAGATTTTAACCAAGTACTCGAACAAAAAGAGAAGCAAGGAGGATTGCCGGTGACATTTTCACAAACAAGAGGCTTCAAGGAGGCTCTTTAAACAAATGAACTACTAGACCTTGGATTTGTTGGCCATGCATTTACTTGGACAAAGAATCAAGGAGGGAGTCAAAATGTACAAGAAAGATTGGATAGAGTCACTGCAAATATCAATTGGAAGGAGGCTTTTCCTAGAGTGGTGGTACAACATTTGCAAAGATATAGGTCCGATCATTGTCCAATCCTCATCGATATGGTGGGAGATTCAATATTCAAGAAAAAGAGAGTAAAGGATTTCAGATTTGAAGAGGTGTGGCTGGAAAAGGAAGAGTGTGAAAAAAGTGTCAAAAGAACTGGGATCCTGGGCAACAGCGGAGTGAAGAGGAAGCTGGAAATTTGTAGAAAATTGTTGGAAAAATGGAGGAAGAATCAGTTTGGGCAGATTCCAAAGGCGATAGTAGAAAAATAGAAGAAACTAGATAATGTGCAACAAAGTCCTCAAACAGAACAAGCAGTGGCAAAAGCAAAGATACTGCAAGGAGAACTAGATGAGTTGCTAAAACAAGAAGAGATTTGGTGGGCGCAAAGGTCGAGAGCCTCATGGTTGAAAGCCGGTGATCGCAATATGAAATTCTTTCACCAAAACGCCACGCAAAGGATGAGAAGAAATAGGATCCAAAAAATTACAGATGTAGCTGGAATTGTTCACGAGGAGGAAGGGAAAATAAAAGTGGTAATAACAAAATTTTTTGAGTCTCTTTTTGCAGGGGAAGGTACTGAAAATGTGGAGGAGGTTACTGAAGTAGTTAGGGACAGAATTTCAAATGAAAGGCTAAGCATCATCCAAGAGGACTTCTCAAAAGAAGAAGTAAAAAAGACTCTCAGCCAAATGCACTCAACCAAGGCGCCAGGCCTGTATGGAATGCCGGCACTGTTTTATCAGAGAATGTGGAGCATAGTTGGGAAAGATGTGACCAACTGGGCTCTTGATGTGTTGAATAATGGATCAAATCCCGTAGAGGTAAATAAAACGCGTATATGTTTAATCCCAAAGACTAGAAACCCAACTCACACAAAAAATTTTAGACCAATCTCACTTTGCAATGTGCTATTCAAGATTGTTACTAAGACGATTGTGAATAGATTGAAGATTATTTTACCTGAAATTGTGGGAGAATTTCAAAGTGCCTTTGTCCCCAGAAGACTTATAACTGATAATGGGTTAGCAGCTTTTAAGATATTCCATTTTATAAAGAAAAAAAATGATGGAAGCAAAGGGGGCTGAAATTAGATATGGAGAAAGCATATGATAGGGTGGAGTAGACCTTTTAATTGAAGTTATAAGAGCTATGGGCTTTTTGCAATGATGGTTAGATCTCATATGGAGGTGTATAAGCTCAATAACTTTCTCTATTCTACTCAATGGGAGCTCAACAAAAGAGTTTAAACCCAGAAGATGAATTATACAAGGGAATCCATTATCCCCTTATCTATTCATTTTGTGTGCGAAAGTGTTTCTCCGGTCTTCTGAGGAGAGCACAAGAAAGAAACGCCGTACAAGGCATCAAGATAGCCAAATCAGCCTCGGAAATTTCTCATTTGTTTTTTGTCGACAACAGCATAGTCTTTCTCAGAACATCATATCAAAGTATCCTGATAGTGATGGAGATTCTTAAAGCCTACCAACTAGCTTCAGGATAGAGAATTATCCTAGACAAGTCGGAGATTTTCTTTAGTCGAAATGTGCTTCCTACCAGACAAATTTTTATCCAAATTTAGTTGAATATTAAGGCAGTGGAAAATCACTCAAAATACTTAGGAATCCCAATAGTTGTTGGGAGGTCAAAAATGAAGATTTTTGAGTTCGTCCAAGGGAGGACCTGGAAGAAGCTAAAAGGTTGGAAGGAGAAATTGCTATCGAAAGTGGAAAAAGAAGTCTTAATTAAGTCAGTGGCACAACCAATTCCTTCCTACATAATGAGTTGTTTTCAGTTGCCAAAGAGCCTATGCATCCATCTAGAAAGAATCATTAGCAATTTCTACTGGAGAAGTAAAGAGGGGGAGAGGAAGATTCACTGGGTGGCGTGGGACAAGATGTGTGAAGCAAAGAATGAAGGCGAACTGGGGTTCCAAAATTTCGAGGCTTTCAGCCAAGCTTTTTTGGCCAAACAGGGATGGCACCTAATTAAAAATCCAGAATCCCTCACGGCTAGAATGTTGAAGGCAAAGTATTTTGCAAGAAAGAAGTTCACATGCGCAGACATAAGTTTCAACCCTCGTTACACTTGGAGGAGTATTTGGGGGGGATAAAATGGGTTTTGGATCTGGGTGGACTTTGGCAGATTGGTTCAAGCAAAGATGTGAGAGTTTGGGGTGATCCGTGGCTTTCTAACCAAAACGGTTTTAAGGTCTGGAGTACTAGAACAGGTTTTGACAAGGAAGCTACAGTGGACAACTTATTCAACATAGGAGACAAAAGCTGGAACCAAGACATAATCAGGAATTACCTTTCTACCTTTTGAAGCTGAACAAATTCTAACTATCCCCATAAATAATCACGCACAACACGATAACTACTTTTGGAAATTCAACAAAAGAGGAGAGTATAAGGTAAAAGGAGCTTACCATCTTATTAGAAGCCACGAAAAGGGACCAGAGAGCAACAGTGCACCAATCCAAATAGAGCAACAATTCTGGAAAAAGCTTTGGAAGATGAAAATTTCCTTAAGAACCCAAAACTTTATATGGAGGTTGATGAACAAATTTCTACCTACAAAAAATAATTTGCAGATGAGAGGAATTAGATGCTCAGAAATTTGTCCTAGGTGTTGAGAAAAGGAGGAATCAGATAATCATCTTTTTAGAGACTGTAAGTGGGTACAAAGGTTCTGGTTTATCTCGCCCCTAATGCTAAGGACAGAAGCGGCGACTGAAGTTCTTCTCCAAGATTGGGTTCGTTCCATGTTGGTGGTGCGCGAAATTGTGAACAATACTTTTCACAACTCTCATAATCCCCGGTAATGAACCCCAAAAACTTGGTGTTCAATACCATGGCATAAACACAACTTCGCACAACTAACCAGCAAGTGCACTGGGTCGTCCAAGTAATAAACCTTACGCGAGTAAGGGTCGATCCCACGGAGATTGTTGGTATGAAGCAAGCTATGGTCACCTTGTAAATCTTAGTCAGGCAAACTCAAATGGATATGGTGATATACGAATAAAACATAAAGATAAAGATAGAGATACTTATGTAATTCATTGGTAGGAATTTCAGATAAGTGCATGAAGATGCTTTGTCCCTTCCGTCTCTCTGCTTTCCTACTGTCTTCATCCAATCCTTCTTACTCTTTTCCATGGCAAGCTTATGCAAGGGTTTCACCGTTGTCAGTGGCTACCTCCCATCCTCTCAGTGGAAATGTTCAACGCACCCTGTCACGGCACGGCTATCCATCTGTCGGTTCTCGATCAGGCCGAAATAGAATCCAGTGATTCTTTTGCGTCTGTCACTAACGCCCCGCCTTCAGGAGTTTGAAGCACGTCACAGTCATTCAATCATTGAATCCTACTCAGAATACCACAGACAAGGTTAGACCTTCCGGATTCTCTTGAATGCCGCCATCAGTTCTAGCCTATACCACGAAGACTCTGATCTCACGGAATGGCTGGCTCGGTTGTCAGGCGAGCACTCGGTTGTCAGGCGATCAACCATGCATCGTGTATCAGGAATCCAAGAGATATTCACCCAATCTAAGGTAGAATGGAGGTGGTTGTCAAGCACACGTTCATAGGTGAGAATGATGATGAGTGTCACTGATGAGCGGATATTTTGTACGCTTTTTGGGGGTAATTTCATGTAGATTTTAGCATGTTTCAGTTAGTTTTTAGTAAAATAATATTAGTTTTTAGGCAAAAATCATATTTCTGGACTTTACTATGAGTGTGTGTATTTTTCTGTGATTTCAGGTATTTTCTGGCTGAAATTGAGGGAGTTGAGCAAAAATCTGACTTAGGCTGAAAAAGGACTGCTGATGCTGTTGGATCCTGACCTCCCTGCACTCGAAATGGATTTTCTGGAGCTACAGGAGTCCCATTGGCGCGCTCTCAACGGCGTTGGAAAGTAGACATCCAGGGCTTTCCAGCAATATATAATAGTCCATACTTTGCGCAAGGATAGACGACGTAACTTGGCGTTGAACGCCAAGTACATGCTGCTGTCTGGAGTTAAACGCCAGAAAAACGTCATGATCCGGAGTTGAACGCCCAAACACGTCAAAACCTGGAGTTTGACGCCAAGAAAGGCCTTTACACGTGGAAAGCTTTAGTCTCAGCCCCAGCACACACCAAGTGGGCCCCAGAAGTGGATTTCTGCACCAATTATCTTAGTTTACTCATATTCTGTAAACCTAGGTTACTAGTTTACTATTTAAACAACTTTTACAGACTTATCTTGTACCTCATGCTATTTTCAGATCTGAATTACATACTTTGTGACGGCATGAGTCTCTAAACTCCATTGTTGGGGTGAGGAGCTCTGCAGCGTCTCGATGATTTAATACAATTCCTTTGTTTTCCATTCAAACACGCTTGTTCTTATCTAAGATGTTTATTCGCGCTTAACTGTGGAGAAGGTGATGATCCGTGACACTCATCACCTTCCTCAACCCATGAACGTGTGCCTGACAACCACCTCCATTCTACATCAGATTGAATGAATATCTCTTAGATTCCCCAACAGAATCTTCGTGGTATAAGCTGGATTGATGGCGGCATTCATGAGAATCCGGAAAGTCTAAACCTTGTCTGTGGTATTCCGAGTAGGATTCCGGGATTGAATGACTGTGACGTGCTTCAAACTTTAACCTGCTGGGCGTTAGTGACAGACGCAAAAGAGGGATTCTATTCCAGTAGGAGCGGGAACCAACCGGTGATTGGCCGTACTGTGACAGAGTGCGTGCATAGCTTTCACTGCGAGGATGGGAAGTAGCCACTGACAACGGTGACACCCTACATAGAGCTTGCCATGGAAGGAACCTGCGTGTGAGAAGAGGATTTCAAGGAAGAGTTGAAGTCAGAGGACAAAGCATCTCCAAAACTCCAACATATTTCCCAGTGCTGCAAATCAAAGTAACATTGTTCCCTCTTTTATGAAATCCAGTAATTTCACTTTTAATCCAAATTAATCCTTGTTGACATCCTAACTAAGATTAATAAAATAAATATTGATTGCTTCAAACCAATAATCTCTGTGGATTCGACCCTTACTCACGTAAGGTATTACTTGGACGACCCAGTACACTTGCTGGTCAGTTGAACGGAATTGTGCTCTGAGCAAGTAATCAGTTAGTTAAATTAGTTCTCTTTGGCACATGCCAAGGAGCCATTAATTAAGGAACACAATTTCGTCCACCAAGTTTTTGGCGCCGTTGCCGGGGATTATTGAGTTTGGACAATTGAAGGCTTATTTTATTTCTTAGATTAGGAATAATTTATTTTTATTTTTATTTTTATTTTTTTTTATTGTTATAGAGTCATTAAATCTTGATAGGATAGTTTATTTTCAAAAAAAATTCCTTTTCAAAAATATTATTTTTCTTAATTAATTGTTAAATTTTCGTGAGTTTAGTGTCTTGTTCTAAGTTTGGTGTCAATTGCATATCTCATATTTTCTTTTAAAATTTTCGACTTGTGTTCTTTGTTCTTCATTGATCTTCAAGTTGTTCTTGCTTATTTTTCTTGTTTGATCTTGAGTTTTTCTTGTTCTGTGTCTTTTCTTGTTTTTCTTGTGCTTTTTCAAAACATTAGTTTTCAAAAATTTAGTTTATCCATAAAAATAATACATCTTTAAAATACATTACATTTTTAATTCAGTTGGTTATAGTGTTGGCTTATGTTCTTGGCAATTGGGCACCAGTTCTTTTGAAAATCTTTTTCAAAAATAATTTTTCTTGGTTTAATCTGTGCCAAACTTTAAGTTTGGTGTTTTCTTGTTAATCTTTCATAATTTTCGAAAATTTTATTAAAGTTTTCTAAAAATTTTAAGTTTGGTGTTCTTTCTTTTGTTCTTGGTGTTCTTGTGAATCTTCAAGGTGTTCTTGGGTTTTTCTTGTGTTTTGATCTTAAAATTTTTAAGTTTGGTGTTCCTTGGTGTTTTCCCTCCAAAAAATTTTCGAAAAATAAGGAGCATTAGATCTAAAAATTTTAAGTCTTGTGTCTTTTGTGTGTTTTTCTCTTTCATCATAAAATTCAAAATTCAAAAATTTTTATTTTTCTAACTTTTTTTTAAAACCTACTTTTTCGAAAATCTTACATTAAAAATTCAATTTTCTATTTCAAAATATTTCCACTTTCTTTTATTTAATTTCGTTTTTATTTTAAAAAAAAAAAAAAAATTTATATTTTCCAACTACTTTTTCGATTTTTTTTCTTTTTATTTATTCTATTTTTATTTATTCCATCACCATATTTCAAACTATAAATTCTCAACTTGTATTCAATCATGGAAGCAAGTAGGAATGAACAGTCCAAGAGGACTCTGGGGTCATATGCTAACCCCACTACTGCTTCATATGGGAGTAGTATCTGTATACCCTCCATTGGAGTTAGTAGCTTTGAGCTGAATCCTCAGCTCATTATCATGGTGCAGCAAAACTGTCAGTACTCTGGTCTTCCACATGAAGAACCTACAGAGTTTCTGGCACAATTTCTGCAAATTGCTGATACAGTACATGATAAGGAAGTGGATCAGGATATCTACAGATTACTACTGTTTCCATTTGCTGTAAAAGATCAAGCTAAGAGGTGGTTAAATAACCAGCCTAAGAACAGCATAAAAACATGGAAACAGCTGTCAGAAAAATTCCTGAATCACTATTTCCCTCCCAAACGGATGACACAGCTAAGGCTAAACATCCAAGGCTTCAAACAAGGAGATAATGAATCCCTTTATGATGCTTGGGAGAGATACAGAGAGATGCTAAGAAAATGCCCCTCTGAAATGTTTTCAGAATGGGTGCAATTAGACATCTTCTACTATGGGCTTACAGAAAAAGCTCAGATTTCTCTAGACCACTCAGCTGGTGGATCTATACACATGAGAAAAACAATTGAAGAAGCTCAAGAGCTTATTGATACAGTTGCCAGAAATCAACATATGTATCTAAGCAGTGAATCTTCTAAGAAAGGAGGAGCTAAAACAGTAACTGCAGAACTCGGTCCGGTGGATCAGGCTAGTGAATTTAATCAGCAATTAGACTTTCTAACTCAGCAGCTAGCCGAATTCAAGGAGATATTACAGGAAACAAGAATGGCAAACAGGAACATGGAAGTGCAATTAAAGCAAACAGAAAAATGACTGTCAAAACAAATAGTAGAAGAATGCCAAGCAGTTCAATTAAGAAGTGGGAAAACATTAAATACCTCACTTCAAAGCAGCAAGAAGCAAGGACATGAACGAATAGCTAATCAAAATCCCTCTGAGGACAAGCAGAGCCCAGAAAGGGATAAAGCTGGCGCTGAACGCCCAGACCATGCTGATTCCTGGCGTTCAACGCCAGAAACAAGCTTGAATCTGGCGTTGGACGCCCAAAAGGAGCATGGTTCTGGCGTTCAAACGCCAGTAACAAGCAAGGAAGTGGTGTCTAACGCCACTCCAGCTCCTACCTCTGGCATTCAAATGCCAGTAGGGAATCAGTCACATACAAGTGCTGATAACAAGGCTTCCCAACCCACTTCTGTAGGTAATAAACCTGCAGCAACTAAGGTTGAGGAATACAGAGCCAAAATGCCTTATCCTCAAAAACTCCGCCAAGCGGAACAAGATAAGCAATTTGCCCGCTTTGCAGACTATCTCAGGACTCTTGAAATAAAGATTCCGTTTGCAGAAGCACTTGAGCAAATACCCTCTTATGCTAAGTTCATGAAAGAGATCTTAAGTCATAAGAAGGATTGGAGGGAGACTGAAAAGGTTTACCTCACTGAAGAATGCAGTGCAGTCATTCTAAAAAGCTTACCTGAGAAGCTTAAAGATCCTGGGAGCTTTATGATACCATGCACATTAGAAGGTAATTGCACCAAGCAAGCTTTATGTGACCTTGGGGCAAGTATCAACCTAATACCTGCATCTACTATCAGAAAGCTTGGTTTAACTGAAGAAATCAAACCAACCAGGATATGTCTTCAACTTGCTGATGGCTCCATTAAATACCCATCAGGCGTGATTGAAGACATGATTGTCAGGGTTGGGCCATTTGCCTTTCCTACTGACTTTGTGGTGCTGGAAATGGAGGAGCACAAGAGTGCAACTCTCATTCTAGGAAGACCTTTCCTAGCAACTGGCCGAACCCTCATTGATGTCCAAAAAGGGGAAGTAACCTTGAGATTCAATGAGGAGGAATTCAAGTTGAATGTGGTCAAAGCCATGCAACATCCAGACACCCCAAATGACTGCATGAGTGTTGACATGATTGATTCTCTGGTAAGAGAGGTCAATATGGCTGAGAGTCTCGAATCAGAGCTAGAGGACATCTTTAAAGATGTTCAGCCTGATTTGGAGGAGTCAGAGAAGATAATAGAACCTCTGAAAATCCCTCAGGAAGAGGAGAAACCTCCAAAACCCGAGCTCAAACCATTACCACCATTCCTGAAATATGCATTTCTGGGAGAAGGTGAAACCTTTCCTGTAATTATAAGCTCTACCTTGGAGCCACAGGAAGAGGAAGCACTAATTCAAGTGCTAAGGACGCACAAGACAGCTCTTGGGTGGTCCATTAGTGATCTTAAGGGCATTAGCCCAGCCAGGTGCATGCACAAAATCTTGTTGGAAGATGACGCCAAGCCAGTGGTTCAACCACAAAGGCGGCTGAATCCAGCTATGAAAGAAGTGGTGCAGAAAGAGGTCACTAAATTACTAGAGGCTGGGATTATTTATCCTATTTCTGACAGCCCCTGGGTGAGCCCTGTCCAAGTTGTCCCTAAGAAAGGAGGCATGACAGTAGTTCACAATGAAAAAATGAACTGGTTCCTACAAGGACAGTTACAGGGTGGCGTATGTGTATTGATTATAGAAGGCTCAATACAGCCACCAGAAAGGATCATTTTCCTTTACCATTCATAGACCAGATGCTAGAAAGACTAGCAGGTCATGAATACTACTGCTTTCTGGATGGATATTCAGGTTATAATCAAATTGCAGTAGATCCCCAGGATCAAGAGAAAACGGCATTCACATGCCCTTCTGGAGTATTTGCATACAGAAGGATGCCATTTGGCTTATGCAATGCACCTGCAACCTTTCAGAGGTGCATGCTCTCAATTTTCTCTGATATGGTGGAAAAATTCCTGGAAGTCTTCATGGATGACTTTTCAGTATTTGGAGACTCATTCAGCTCCTGCCTTAACCATTTAGCACTTGTTCTGAAAAGATGCCAAGAGACTAACCTGGTTTTAAACTGGGAAAAATGTCACTTTATGGTGACTGAAGGAATTGTCCTTGGGCACAAAATTTCGAACAAGGGGATAGAGGTGGACCAAGCTAAGGTAGAAGTAATTGAAAAATTACCACCACCTGCTAATGTTAAGGCAATCAGAAGTTTTCTGGGACATGCAGGGTTTTATAGGAGGTTTATAAAGGATTTTTCAAAAATCGCCAAACCTCTGAGCAACCTGCTAGCTGCAGACATGCCCTTTATCTTTGATGAGGAGTGTCTGCAGGCATTTGAAACTCTGAAAACTAAATTGGTCACAGCACCAATCATCTCTGCACCAGACTGGACATTACCATTTGAACTAATGTGTGATGCCAGTGACCATGCCATTGGTGCAGTGTTGGGGCAAAGGCATGACAAGCTTCTGCATGTCATTTACTATGCCAGCCGTGTGCTAAATGATGCACAGAAGAATTACACAACCACAGAAAAAGAGCTACTTGCAGTGGTTTACGCCATTGACAAATTCAGATCCTACTTAGTAGGATCAAAAGTGATTGTGTACACTGATCATGCTGCTCTTAAATATCTACTCACAAAGCAAGATTCAAAACCCAGACTCATCAGATGGGTGCTGCTTCTGCAAGAGTTTGATATAGAAATAAGAGACAGAAAAGGGACAGAAAATCAAGTAGCAGATCACCTGTCCCGAATAGAACCATTGGAAGGGGCGTCCCTCCCTCTCACTGAAATTTCTGAAACCTTTCCGGATGAGCAATTACTAGCCGTCCAGGAAGTGCCATGGTTTGCAGACATTGCAAACTACAAGGCAGTGAGATTCATACCCAAGGAGTACAGTAAGGTGCAATCAAAGAAATTAATCACAGATGCAAAATACTATCTCTGGGATGAACCATATCTCTTTAAGAGATGTGCAGACGGAGTAATCCGTAGATGTGTGCCTAAAGAAGAAGCACAGAAGATCCTTTGGCATTGCCATGGATCACAGTATGGAGGACATTTTGGAAGTGAACGAACAGCCACAAGAGTCCTCCAGAGTGGCTTCTACTGGCCTACTCTCTATAAAGATTCCCGAGCATTTGTGCTTAACTGTGATAGTTGCCAGAGATCAGGCAACCTGCCCCACAGTTATGCTATGCCTCAACAAGGAATCTTGGAAATTGAGTTGTTTGATGTATGGGGTATTGACTTCATGGGACCTTTCCCACCATCATACTCAAACACCTATATTCTGGTGGCAGTGGATTATGTATCCAAATGGGTGGAGGCTATTGCAACACCCACTAATGACACTAAAACAGTGTTAAATTCCTCCAGAAACATATCTTCAGCAGATTTGGTATCCCCAGAGTGTTAATCAGTGATGGGGGTACTCATTTCTGTAATAAGCAGCTCTACTCTGCTCTAGTCCGTTATGGAGTCAACCACAGGGTGGCTACTCCATATCACCCACAGACTAATGGGCAGGCAGAAGTCTCAAATAGAGAACTTAAAAGAATCCTGGAACGGACTGTAATTAACCGCAGAAAGGATTGGGCAAGAAGCTTGGATGATGCTCTGTGGGCATACAGAACAGCATTCAAGACCCCTATAGGGACCTCTCCATACCAGCTTGTGTATGGAAAGGCGTGTCACTTGCCAGTGGAACTGGAACACAAGGCCTACTGGGCAACCAGATTCCTGAACCTTGATGCCAAATTAGCTGGAGAAAAACGATTGCTCCAGTTAAATGAGCTAGAAGAGTTTAGACTCAATGCTTTTGAAAATGCAAAAATTTACAAGGAAAAAGCAAAAAATGGCATGATAAGAAATTGTCATCCAGAGTCTTTAAACCAGGGCAGAAAGTTCTGCTATTTAACTCTAGGCTCAAATTATTCCCCGGGAAATTAAAATCCCGGTGGAGAGGTCCATATGTAATTACAAGTGTATCACCATATGGCTACATAGAGCTTCAAGATAATGACTCTAACAAAAAGTTCATTGTCAATGGACAAAGAGTTAAACATTATCTTGAAGGCAATTTTGAGCAAGAATGCTCAAGACTGAGACTTAATTGAAGAATCAGTGATAGTCCAGCTAATGACATTAAAGAAGCGCTTGCTGGGAGGCAACCCAGCCATATACAAAGTTTAATTACTAATTAAATAAATTTTCTTTCTTTACAGGTTTAGGTCTAAGTATCTTCAAAGGTGAAATAACAAATTAATTGAAGTCCCAAGAGTTACAGAGAAATTTGGAAGTTCACTGGCATGAAAAAGCCAGTAAGAAACACTTTGGGCGTTAAACGCCCAAAAGAAGCACCCACTGGGCGTTTAACGCCAGTGAGGGTAGCCTTCTGGGCGTTAAACGCCAGAAAGGAGCATCTTCTGGGCGTTAAACGCCAGAAAGATGCACCTTCTGGGCGTTTAACGCCAACCTGCTAGCATTCTGGGCGTTTAGAAAAACGCCCAGTAAAGAAGGACTTCCTGGCGTTCAACGCCAGAAAGAAGCATCACATGGGCGTTGAACGCCCAGGAGAAGCATCACATGGGCGTTAAACGCCCAAACCATGCACCATGTGGGCGTTTAACGCCAGGATGGTGGGAGGAGGTACAATTTCGTTTTTCTTTATATTTTTTCCAAATTTTATGTTTCAATTCATGATTTCTTGCATCAACATATTTCAAATTATCATCTCTCATCCCAAATTTGAGTTCTAAAAATCCTAATTTCTAATATCCCTTTTTCAAAATATCAAAGGTATCTTAATCCATAAAGGACAAATTAATTTTCAATCCAATCAAACTCTTTTAAAAATTTGTTTTCAAAACTCAATTATCTTTTTTAAAAAAATATCTTTTTCAAAATTAAATTTTTCAGATTTGTCTTTTAAATTCTTATTCATATCTTTCTCTTTTAAAAATTATATCTTTTTCTAATCATATCTTTTATCTTATCTCTTTCTTATTTTTCGAAAAATAACCCACCCCCCCTCCCTATATCTTGTGTTCGGCGCCCTCCTCATCATCCAAACTGCTCTCCTCCTATCCCTCTTCTTCCTTCTCTTTTTGCTTGAGGACAAGCAAAGCTCTAAGTTTGGTGTGGATATCCGTGATCATCAAATTCATGGCCCCAAGAGGAAAACAACCCACCCAAAAGGGCAAGAAAGAAAGCGCTCCAAAGCCACTTTGGAATCAAGGGAAGTTCTTATCTAAAGAACATTCAGATCATTATTATAAAATAATGAGTCACAGATCAGTGATCCCGGAAGTCAGATTTGATTTGAAAGAAGATGAATATCCGGAGATCCAAGAGCAAATCAGAAACAGGCATTGGGAAATTCTGGCCAATCCTGAAACAAAAGTGGGAAGAAACATGGTTCAAGAGTTCTATGCTAATCTATGGCAGACAGAAAGGCAAAGAATCGTTGGAGCTGCTATCTTTGATCATAAAACTGTGGTCAGAGGAAAGATCATTCATACCAATCCTGACAGGATCAGGGAGATATTCAAGATTCCTCAACTAAAAGACGACCCAGACTCCTTTAATAGGAGAATGATGAGGGTCAATAAAGGATTGGACAGGATCTTGGAAGATATATGCGTTCCTGGAGCCAAGTGGACTACCAGCACAACTGGCGACCCAGTTCAACTAAAAAGGGAGGATCTAAAACCAGTAGCCAGAGGCTGGCTGGATTTCGTAGGGCGTTCCATATTGCCCACCAGCAACCGTTCTGAAGTAACCATCAAAAGAGCTGTCATGATTCACTGCATCATGTTGGGAAAAGAGGTAGAAGTCCATCAACTGATCTCATGCGAGCTATACAAAGTAGCAAACAGGAACTCTAAAGACGCCAGATTGGCCTATCCAAGCTTAATTTCTATGCTCTGCAAAGATGCCGGAGTGAAGATGGGAATAACAGAGTACATCCCAGTTGAAAAGCCAATTACTGGAATATCAATGGTCAGACAGCAACAAGATGATTCAACCAGGAAGAGAGCACAAGAAGCTCTCCCAGAATTGCCTCAATTCGAATATTGGGAACATCTTGAAGCCTCTATTTCCAGATTGCAAGAAGCTATGGATCAAATAAAGGAAGAACAGAATAATCAAAGTAGCATGCTTTGCAAACTGCTCAAAGAACAGGAGGAGCAAGGGCGTGATCTAAGGGAGCTGAAGCGCCAAAAATTAATCCTTGAACAACACCCCAGAGATTAGAAGAACACGTCCTTCCTCAAAACAAAAGGTTGCTGAGTTCCAATTTTCCTGCTTTAATTTAGTGATAGCATTTTTTTTTATTATTTGAAATTCACCTTAGGAGATATTTAGTAGTAATTAGTATGTCTATTTTGATTTTATTTCCAATTAAGCTATAGTTTATTTTTCTCATCATCATCAGGCATGAATAAAGTAGTAGATTTTATTTTAGAATAAAGAAGTAATCTATATTTTTTGAGTTCTTAATAATAAAATTTATAATTAATTATATGTGGTGGCAATACTTTTTGTTCTCTGAATGAATGCTTGAACAGTGCATAAATTGTATTTTGAATTTGATGAATATTGGCTCCTGAAAGGATGAGGAACACGAAAAATATTATTGATAATCTGAAAAATCATGAAATTGATTCTTGAAGCAAGAAAAAGCAGTCAAAAAAAAAAATATATATATATATATATATAATTACAATCAAAAGGAATAAAAGCCAAGCAGCCCTTAAAACCAAAAGGCAAGGGTAAAAAGGATCCAAGGCTTTGAGCATCAATGGATAGGAGGGCCCAAGGAAATAAAATCCAGGCCTAAGCGGCTAAATCAAGCTGTCCCTAACCATGTGCTTGTGTCATGAAGGTCCAAGTGAAAAGCTTGAGACTGAGTGGTTAAAGTCGTGATCCAAAGCAAAAGAGTGTGCTTAAGAGCTCTGGACACCACTGACTGGGGACTCTAGCAAAGCTGAGTCACAATCTGAAAAGGTTCACCCAGTTATGTGTCTGTGGCATTTATGTATCCGGTGGTAATACTGGAAGACAAAGTGCTTAGGGCCACGGCCAAGACTCATAAATAGCTGTGTTCAAGAATCAACATACTACACTAGGAGAGTCAATAATACTATCTGAATTCTGAGTTCCTAAGGATGCCAATTATTCTGAAATTCTAAAGATACAGGGAGATGCCAAAACTGTTCAGAGACAAAAAGCTACAAGCCCCGCTCATCTAATAAGAATCTGAGCTTCATTTAAAACTCTAAAATATATATTACTTCTTAATTTCTGTTAGAACCTATTTTATTCATCTAGTTGCTTGAGGACAAGCAACAGTTTAAGTTTGGTGTTGTGATGAGCGGATATTTTGTACGCTTTTTGGGGGTAATTTCATGTAGATTTTAGCATGTTTCAGTTAGTTTTTAGTAAAATAATATTAGTTTTTAGGCAAAAATCATATTTCTGGACTTTACTATGAGTGTGTGTATTTTTCTGTGATTTCAGGTATTTTCTGGCTGAAATTGAGGGAGTTGAGCAAAAATCTGACTTAGGCTGAAAAAGGACTGCTGATGCTGTTGGATCCTGACCTCCCTGCACTCGAAATGGATTTTCTGGAGCTACAGGAGTCCAATTGGCGCGCTCTCAACGGCGTTGGAAAGTAGACATCCAGGGCTTTCCAGCAATATATAATAGTCCATACTTTGCGCAAGGATAGACGACGTAACTTGGCGTTGAACGCCAAGTACATGCTGCTGTCTGGAGTTAAACGCCAGAAAAACGTCATGATCCGGAGTTGAACGCCCAAAACACGTCAAAACCTGGAGTTTGACGCCAAGAAAGGCCTTTACACGTGGAAAGCTTTAGTCTCAGCCCCAGCACACACCAAGTGGGCCCCAGAAGTGGATTTCTGCACCAATTATCTTAGTTTACTCATATTCTGTAAACCTAGGTTACTAGTTTACTATTTAAACAACTTTTACAGACTTATCTTGTACCTCATGCTATTTTCAGATCTGAATTACATACTTTGTGACGGCATGAGTCTCTAAACTCCATTGTTGGGGGTGAGGAGCTCTGCAGCGTCTCGATGATTTAATACAATTCCTTTGTTTTCCATTCAAACACGCTTGTTCTTATCTAAGATGTTTATTCGCGCTTAACTGTGGAGAAGGTGATGATCCGTGACACTCATCACCTTCCTCAACCCATGAACGTGTGCCTGACAACCACCTCCATTCTACATCAGATTGAATGAATATCTCTTAGATTCCCCAACAGAATCTTCGTGGTATAAGCTGGATTGATGGCGGCATTCATGAGAATCCGGAAAGTCTAAACCTTGTCTGTGGTATTCCGAGTAGGATTCCGGGATTGAATGACTGTGACGTGCTTCAAACTTTAACCTGCTGGGCGTTAGTGACAGACGCAAAAGAGGGATTCTATTCCAGTAGGAGCGGGAACCAACCGGTGATTGGCCGTACTGTGACAGAGTGCGTGCATAGCTTTCACTGCGAGGATGGGAAGTAGCCACTGACAACGGTGACACCCTACATAGAGCTTGCCATGGAAGGAACCTGCGTGTGAGAAGAGGATTTCAAGGAAGAGTTGAAGTCAGAGGACAAAGCATCTCCAAAACTCCAACATATTTCCCAGTGCTGCAAATCAAAGTAACATTGTTCCCTCTTTTATGAAATCCAGTAATTTCACTTTTAATCCAAATTAATCCTTGTTGACATCCTAACTAAGATTAATAAAATAAATATTGATTGCTTCAAACCAATAATCTCTGTGGATTCGACCCTTACTCACGTAAGGTATTACTTGGACGACCCAGTACACTTGCTGGTCAGTTGAACGGAATTGTGCTCTGAGCAAGTAATCAGTTAGTTAAATTAGTTCTCTTTGGCACATGCCAAGGAGCCATTAATTAAGGAACACAATTTCGTCCACCAGTCACGGATCATCACATTCATCAAGTTGAAGAACAAGTGATATCTTAGAACAAGAACAAGCGGAATTGAATAGAAGAACAATAGTAATTGCATTAATACTCGAGGTACAGCAGAGCTCCACACCTTAATCTATGGTGTGTAGAAACTCCACCGTTGAAAATACATAAGAACAAGGTCTAGGCATGGCCGAATGGCCAACCTCTCAATGATCTAAGATAGCCTAAGAACAAAGATAGCTACCAAGATGTCTAAATACAATAGTAAAAGGTCCTACTTATAGAGAACTAGTAGCCTAGGGTGTACAGAGATGAATAATTGACATAAAAATCCACTTCCGGGCCCACTTGGTGTGTGCTTGGGCTGAGCATTGAAGCATTTTCGTGCAGAGACTCTTCTTGGAGTTAAACGCCAGCTTTTGTGCTAGTTTGGGCGTTTAACTCCCACTTTGGTGCCAGTTCCGGCGTTTAACGCTGGAAATTCTGAAGGTGACTTTGAACGCCGGTTTGGGCCATCAAATCTTGGGCAAAGTATGGACTATTATATATTTCTGGAAAGCCCAGGATGTCTACTTTCCAACGCCGTTGAGAGCGCGCCAATTGGGCTTCTGTAGCTCCAGAAAATCCACTTCGAGTGCAGGGAGGTCAGAATCCAACAGCATCTGCAGTCCTTTTCAGTCTCTGAATCAGATTTTTGCTCAGGTCCATCAATTTCAGCCAGAAAATACCTGAAATCACAGAAAAACACACAAACTCATAGTAAAGTCCAGAAAAGTGAATTTTAACTAAAAATTAATAAAAATATACTAAAAACTAACTAAATCATACTAAAAACATACTAAAAACAATGCCAAAAAGCGTACAAATTATCCGCTCATCACAACACCAAACTTAAATTGTTGCTTGTCCCCAAGCAACTTTTTATCAAATAAGATAAAAGAAAAGAATATGCAATGAATTCCAAAAACATCTATGAAGATCAGTATTAATTAGATGAGCGGGGCTTTTAGCTTTTTGCCTCTGAACAATTTTGGCATCTCACTCTATCCTTTGAAATTCAGAATGATTGGCTTCTTTAGGAACTCAGAATCCAGATAGTGTTATTGATTCTCCTAGTTAAGTATGATGATTCTTGAACACAGCTACTTTATGAGTCTTGGCCGTGGCCCAAAGCACTCTGTCTTCCAGTATTACCACCGGATACATACATGCCACAGACACATAATTGGGTGAACCTTTTCAGATTGTGACCCAGCTTTGCTAGAGTCCCCAATTAGAGGTGTCCAGGGTTCTTAAGCACACTCTTTTTGCCTTGGATCACAAATTTATTTCTTTCTTTTTTTCTTTCTCTTTTTTTTTTTTTGCATTCACTGCTTTTTCTTGCTTCAAGAATCATTTTTATGATTTTTCAGATCCTCAGTAACATGTTTCCTTTTTCATCATTCTTTCAAGAGCCAACATTCATGAACCACAAATTCCAAAGACATATGCACTGTTTAAGCATGCATTCAGAAAACAAAAGTGTTGCCACCACATCAAAATAATTAATCTGTTATAAAATTCAAAATTCATGCAATTCTTCTCTTTTTCAATTAAGAACATTGTTTATTTAAGAAAGGTGATGGATTCATAGGACATTCATAACTTTAAGGCATAGACACTAAGACACTAATGATCATAAGACACAAACATGGATAAACATAATTAAAGAACGGGTCCACCTCAGTGATGGCAGCTTGTTCTTCCTCTTGAAGGTCTTATGGAGTGCTTGAGCTCCTCAATGTCTCTTCCTTGTTTTTGTTGCTCCTCTCTCATGATTCTTTGATCTTCTCTAATTTCATGGAGGAGGATGGAATGTTCTTGGTGCTCCACCCTTAGTTGTCCCATGTTGGAACTCAATTCTCCTAGGGAGGTGTTCAGTTGCTCCCAATAGTCTTGTGGAGGAAAGTGCATCCCTTGAGGCATCTCAGGGATCTCATGATGAGAGAGGTCTCTTGTTTGCTCCATCCTTTTCTTAGTGATGGGCTTATCCTCATCAATGGGGGTGTCTCCTTCTATGTCAACTCCAACTGAATAACAGAGGTGACAAATGAGGTGAGGAAAGGCTAACCTTGCCAAGGTGGAGGACTTGTCCGCCACCTTATAGAGTTCTTGGGCTATAACCTCATGAACTTCCACTTCTTCTCCAATCATGATGCTATGAATCATGATGGCCCGGTCTAGAGTAACTTCGGACCGGTTGCTAGTGGGAATGATTGAGCGTTGGATAAACTCCAACCATCCTCTAGCCACGGACTTGAGGTCATGCCTTCTTAGTTGAACCGGCTTCCCTCTTGAATCTCTCTTCCATTGGGCGCCCTCTTCACAAATGTCAGTGAGGACTTGGTCCAACCTTTGATCAAAGTTGACCCTTCTAGTGTAAGGATGTTCATCTCCTTGCATCATAGGCAAGTTGAATGCCAACCTTACATTTTCCGGACTAAAATCCAAGTATTTTCCCCGAACTATAGTAAGCCAATTCTTTGGATCCGGGTTCACACATTGATCATGGTTCTTGGTGATCCATGCATTGGCATAGAACTCTTGAACCATTAAGATTCCGACTTGTTGAATGGGGTTGGTAAGAACTTCCCATCCTCTTCTTCGGATCTCATGTCGGATCTCCGGACATTCACTCTTTTTGAGTGAAAAGGGGACCTCGGGGATCACCTTCTTCAAGGCCACAACTTCATAGAAGTGGTCTTGATGCACCCTTGAGATGAATATCTCTATCTCCCATGACTCGGAGGTGGAAGCTTTTGCCTTCCCTTTCCTCTTTCTAGAGGTTTCTCCGATCTTGGATGCCATAAATGGTTATGGAAAAATAAAAAGCAATGCTTTTACCACACCAAACTTAAAAGGTTTGCTCGTCCTCGAGCAAATGAAGAAAGAAGAGAGTAGAAGAAGAAGAAATGAGGAAGAAGGGAATGGCTTTGTGTTCGGCCAATGAGAGGGGAGAAGTGGTGTTTAGGGTGTGTGAAAATGAAGGGGTGAGGAAGGGTTTATATAGGAGAGGGGGGCTCATGGTTCGGTCATGTATGGGTGGGTTTGAGAGGGAAAGTGGTTTGAATTTGAAGGGTGAGGTAGGTGGGGTTTTATGAAGGATGGATGTGAGTGGTGAAGAGAAGGATGGGATTTGATAGGTGAAGGGTTTTTGGGGAAGAGGTGTTGAGGTGATTGGTGAATGGGTGAAGAAGAGAGAGAGTGGTGGGGTTGGTGGGGATCCTGTAGGGTCCACAAATCCTGAGGTGTCAAGGAAAAGTCATCCCTGCACCTGATGGCATGTAAAAATGCGTTTTGAGCCAATTCTGGCGTTAAGCGCCGGGCTGGTGCCTATTTCTGGCGTTTAACGCCAGGTTCTTGCCCTTTCCTGGCGTTTAATGCCAGTCTGGTGCCCCTTTCTGGCGTTAAACGCCCAGAATGGTGCCAGACTGGGTGTTAAACGCCCATCTGCTAGCCTTACTGGCGTTTAAACGCCAGTAGGTTCTTCCTCCAGGGTGTACTGTTTTTCTTCCTGTTTTTCATTCTGTTTTTGCTTTTTCAATTGATTTTGTGACTTCTCATGATCATCAACCTACAGAAAACATAAAATAACAAAAGAAAATAGATAAAATATATCATTGGGTTGCCTCCCAACAAGCGCTTCTTTAATGTCAGTAGCTTGACAGAGGGCTCTCATGGAGCCTCACAGATACTCAGAGCAATGTTGGAACCTCCCAACACCAAACTTAGAGTTTGAATGTGGGGGTTCAACACCAAACTTAGAGTTTGGTTGTGGCCTCCCAACACCAAACTTAGAGTTTGACTGTGGGGGCTCTGTTTGGCTCTGATTTGAGAGAAGCTCTTCATGCTTCCTCTCCATGGTGACAGAGGGATATCCTTGAGCCTTAAACACAAAGGATTCTTCATTAACTTGAATGATCAGTTCACCTCCATCAACATCAATCACAGCCTTTGCTGTGGCTAGGAAGGGTCTGCCAAGGATGATAGATTCATCCATGCACTTTCCAGTCTCTAGGACTATGAAATCAGCAGGGATGCAATGGTCTTCAACTTTCACCAGAACATCCTCTACAAGTCCATAAGCTTGTTTTCTTGAATTGTCTGCCATCTCTAGTGAGATTCTTGCAGCTTGTACCTCAAAGATCCCTAGCTTCTCCATTACAGAGAGAGGCATGAGGTTTACACTTGACCCTAAGTCACACAGAGCCTTCTTGAAGGTCAATGTGCCTATGGTACAAGGTATGGAGAACTTCCCAGGGTCCTGCCTCTTTTGAGGTAATTTCTCCCTAGACAAGTCATCCAATTCTTTGGTGAGCAAAGGAGGTTCGTTCTCCCAAGTCTCATTTCCAAATAACTTGTCATTTAGCTTCATGATTGCTCCAAGGTATGTAGCAACTTGCTCTTCAGTGACATACTCTTCCTCTTCAGAAGAAGAATACTCATCAGAGCTCATGAATGGCAGAGGTAAGTCCAATGGAATCTCTATGGTCTCATTTTGAGCCTCAGATTCCCATGGTTCCTCATTAGGGAACTCATTGGAGGCTAGTGCACGCCCATTGAGGTCTTCCTCAGTGGCGTTCACTTCCTCTCCTTCCTCTCCAAATTCGGCCATGTTGATGGCCTTGCACTCTCCTTTTGGATTTTCTTCTGTATTGCTTGGAAAAGTACTAGGAGGGAGTTCAGTAATTTTCTTGCTCAGCTGTCCCACTTGTGCCTCCAAATTCCTAATGGAGGACCTTGTTTCAGTCATAAAACTTTGAGTGGTTTTGATTAGATCAGAGACCATGGTTGCTAAGTCAGAGTGGTTCTGCTTAGAATTCTCTGTCTGTTGCTGAGAAGATGATGGAAAAGGCTTGCCATTGCTAAACCTGTTTCTTCCACCATTATTGTTGTTGAAACCTTGTTGAGGTCTCTGTTGATCCTTCCATGAGAAATTTGGATGATTTCTCCATGAAGAATTATAGGTGTTTCCATAGGGTTCTCCTAGGTAATTCACCTCTTCCATTGAAGGGTTCTCAGGATCATAGGCTTCTTCTTCAGATGAAGCTTCCTTAGTACTGCTTGGTGCATTTTGCATTCCAGACAGACTTTGAGAAATCAAATTGACTTGTTGAGTCAATATCTTGTTCTGAGCCAGAATGGCATTCAGAGTATCAATCTCAAGAACTCCTTTCTTCTGATTAGTCCCATTGTTCACAGGATTCCTTTCAGAAGTGTACATGAATTGGTTATTTGCAACCATTTCAATTAGTTCTTGAGCTTCTGTAGGCGTCTTCTTCAAATGAAGAGATCCTTCAGCAGAGCTATCCAAAGACATCTTGGACAGTTCAGAGAGACCATCATAGAAAATACCTATGATGCTCCATTCAGAAAGCATATCAGAGGGGCACTTTCTGATTAATTGTTTGTATCTTTTCCAAGCTTCATAGAGGGATTCTCCATCCTTCTGTCTGAAGGTTTGGACTTCCACTCTAAGCTTACTCAATTTTTGAGGTGGAAAGAACTTTGCCAAGAAGGCATTGACTAGCTTTTCCCATGAGTCCAGGCTTTCTTTAGGTTGAGAGTCCAACCATGTCCTAGCTCTGTCTCTTACAGCAAAAGGGAATAGCATAAGTCTGTAGACCTCAGGGTCAACCCCATTAGTCTTGACAGTGTCACAGATTTGCAAGAATTCAGCTAAGAACTGATGAGGATCTTCCAATGGAAGTCCATGGAACTTGCAATTCTGTTGCATTAGAGAAACTAATTGAGGCTTAAGCTCAAAGTTGTTTGCTCCAATGGCAGGGATAGAGATGCTTCTCCCATAGAAGTCGGGAGTAGGTGCAGTAAAGTCACCCAGCACCTTCCTTGCATTGTTGGCATTGTTGTTGTTTTCGGCTGCCATGTCTTCTTCTTTGAAGATTTCTGTTAGGTCCTCTACAGAGAGTTGTGCCTTAGCTTCTCTTAGCTTTCGCTTCAAGGTCCTTTCAGGTTCAGGGTCAACTTCAACAAGAATGCTTTTGTCTTTGTTCCTGCTCATATGAAAGAGAAGAGAACAAGAAAATGTGGAATCCTCTATGTCACAGTATAGAGATTCCTTGAGGTGTCAGAGAAGAAGAAAAATAGAAGGAAGAAGGAGAAGAATTCAAACTTAGTCAGATAGAGTTCGAATTGTGCATTGAGGAGGAGTGGTACTCCATAAATAGAAGGATGTGAGAAGAGGGGAAGAGCTTTTTCGAAAATTAAGTTAAAAAGATTTTTAAAAAAAATTTTGAAAAACTTTAATTGATTTTCGAAAATCAAGAGTGGGAAAGAAATCAAGTAATTTTTGAAAAAGACTTTGAAATTAGAAATAAAAAAGATATGATTGAAAACTGTTTTGAAAAAGATGTGATTAAAAAGATATGATTGAGAAGATATGATTTGAAAACAATTTTTTAAAAAGATTTGATTTTAAAAATTAATAACTTGGCTATCAAGAAAAGATATGATTCAAACATTAAACCTTTCTCAACAGAAAAGGCAACATACTTGAAATGTTCAATCAAATCATTAATTGTTAGCAAGTATCTTTGAAAAAGGAAAGAAATTGATTTTGAAAACATTTGATTGAAAAGATATGATTTGAAAAAGATTTGATTTTGAAAAACTTTTGAAAACTTGAAAAAAATTGATTTGAAAACAAAATCCTCCCCCTTGTGCCATCCTGGCGTTAAACGCCCAGAATGGTGCACATTCTGCCGTTTAACGCCCAATGCACTACCTTTTTGGGCGTTAAACGCCCAACCAGGCACCCTGGCTGGCGTTTAAACGCCAGTCTATCCTTCTTCACTGGGCGTTTTGAACGCCCAGCTTTTTCTGTGTAATTCCTCTGCTGCATGTTCTGAATCTTCAGTTCCCTGTACTATTGACTTGAAAATAGAACCAAGATCAAATAAACAATGCATGCAAGACACCAAACTTAAAATTAGACACTAGACTCAAACAAGAAACAGAAAATATTTTTGGTTTTTATGATTTTGAAAATTTTTTTTTTGGATTTTTCGAAAATTATATGGAAATAGAAAATAAAGGTTTCAGAATTCTTAATTTGGATTCCAGGAATCATTGCAATGCTAGTCTAAGACTCCGGTCCAGGAATTAGACATGGCTTCACAGCCAGCCAAGCTTTCAAAGAAAGCTTCGGTCCAAAACACTAGACATGGCCAATGGCCAGCCAAGCCTTAGCAGATCATTGCTCCAATAGCAAGATTGATAGAGATCAACAAGCTCTTGTGATGATCAGTTGAAACCTCGGTCCAATAAGATTAGACATGGCTTCACAGCCAGCCAGACTTTAACAGATCATCATGAAACTCTAGAACTCATTCTTAAGAATTCTGAAAAATACCTAATCTAAGCAACAAGATGAACCGTCAGTTGTCCATACACAAAACAATCCCCGTCAACGGCGCCAAAAACTTGGTGCGCGAAATTGTGAACAATACTTTTCACAACTCTCATAATCCCCGGTAATGAACCCCAAAAACTTGGTGTTCAATACCATGGCATAAACACAACTTCGCACAACTAACCAGCAAGTGCACTGGGTCGTCCAAGTAATAAACCTTACGCGAGTAAGGGTCGATCCCACGGAGATTGTTGGTATGAAGCAAGCTATGGTCACCTTGTAAGTCTTAGTCAGGCAAACTCAAATGGATATGGTGATATACGAATAAAACATAAAGATAAAGATAGAGATACTTATGTAATTCATTGGTAGGAATTTCAGATAAGTGCATGAAGATGCTTTGTCCCTTCCGTCTCTCTGCTTTCCTACTGTCTTCATCCAATCCTTCTTACTCTTTTCCATGGCAAGTTTATGCAAGGGTTTCACCGTTGTCAGTGGCTACCTCCCATCCTCTCAGTGGAAATGTTCAACGCACCCTGTCACGGCACGGTTATCCATCTGTCGGTTCTCGATCAGGCCGGAATAGAATCCAGTGATTCTTTTGCGTCTGTCACTAACGCCCCGCCTTCAGGAGTTTGAAGCACGTCACAGTCATTCAATCATTGAATCCTACTCAGAATACCACAGACAAGGTTAGACCTTCCGGATTCTCTTGAATGCCGCCATCAGTTCTAGCCTATACCACGAAGACTCTGATCTCACGGAATGGCTGGCTCGGTTGTCAGGCGAGCACTCGGTTGTCAGGCGATCAACCATGCATCGTGTATCAGGAATCCAAGAGATATTCACCCAATCTAAGGTAGAACGGAGGTGGTTGTCAAGCACACGTTCATAGGTGAGAATGATGATGAGTGTCACGGATCATCACATTCATCAAGTTGAAGAACAAGTGATATCTTAGAACAAGAACAAGCGGAATTGAATAGAAGAACAATAGTAATTGCATTAATACTCGAGGTACAGCAGAGCTCCACACCTTAATCTATGGTGTGTAGAAACTCCACCGTTGAAAATACATAAGAACAAGGTCTAGGCATGGCCGAATGGCCAGCCTCTCAATGATCTAAGATAGCCTAAGAACAAAGATAGCTACCAAGATGTCTAAATACAATAGTAAAAGGTCCTACTTATAGAGAACTAGTAGCCTAGGGTGTACATAGATGAATAATTGACATAAAAATCTACTTCCAGGCCCACTTGGTGTGTGCTTGGGCTGAGCATTGAAGCATTTTCGTGCAGAGACTCTTCTTGGAGTTAAACGCCAGCTTTTGTGCCAGTTTGGGCGTTTAACTCCCACTTTGGTGCCAGTTCCGGCGTTTAACGCTGGAAATTCTGAAGGTGACTTTGAACGCCGGTTTGGGCCATCAAATCTTGGGCAAAGTATGGACTATTATATATTGCTGGAAAGCCCAGGATGTCTACTTTCCAACGCCGTTGAGAACGCGCCAATTGGGCTTCTTTAGCTCCAGAAAATCCACTTCGAGTGCAGGGAGGTCAGAATCCAACAGCATCTGCAGTCCTTTTCAGTCTCTGAATCAGATTTTTGCTCAGGTCCCTCAATTTCAGCTAGAAAATACCTGAAATCACAGAAAAACACACAAACTCATAGTAAAGTCCAGAAAAGTGAATTTTAACTAAAAACTAATAAAAATATACTAAAAACTAACTAAATCATACTAAAAACATACTAAAAACAATGCCAAAAAGCGTACAAATTATCCGCTCATCAGTTGGTCAAAATTGGGGAGGAAATGAGTGATTTTTGTGTGTGTGCTTCATAATATTTGGCAAGGGAGGAACAAACTTGTCTTCGAGGATGTTTAGATGGCCTTTTTGAAGATCTTCTTCAAAAAGCACAGAAAGCGCTCATTGACGCAATCCAACCTGCGCCCTCTACGACGGTGATGCAGAAGACACCTCCTAGGAGTTTGATCCCTAGTACTTGGATCGCACCTCCCCTGGACAGTACAAGATGAATGTTGATGCGGTTGTGATTAATGGGAAGAATGGAGGAGTAGCTATGGTAATTAGAGATTAGGAGGGGGTAGTAATGGCTGCTACCAAGTTGGAGACTCATCACTTTCTTTCAGTTATGGAAGCAAAGGCAATGGCAATTTTCATGGGCTTGAATATAGCAGCCCAAGGATGTGTTTTTTTATTTGAAAGTAGAAGGAAATAACATTGGAGTTGTAGAGGCTTTAATCTCAACACATAACCTTACTCGATCCTTTGACACCATGTAGTAAACTGAAAAGCTCTTTTAAATAAGTTTAAGCTTTATAAATCTTTACATATAAAAAAAGAGGTAATTTAGTAACACACTCTCTAGCTAATTTAGCATTTACTATACCAAATTTAATATGGTTGAAAGAAATTCCCTGAGAAATTTATAATCTGGTCCATTTAGATATTTTGGGCCTTGCTGATTAATACAAAGTTTCCTTTAAAAAAATTGAGAAGATACAAATTTATATGAAGAAAATACAAAGTACATAAAAAATAAATGCTGTTCCAAAAACACTTGTATTTTTTATGTCTCTATTCATTTTACTTTATCCTACATACTACATATACCCGTTTATTCAGTTCTGATCAGAATAGAAAAATTCAAAGCCATAAATTGCATTTTGTTGTTGTAAACCAGAATCATGACCATTAAGGATCTTTATTATATATGTCATATCTACATATGGGTCCCCTGCATTGCAAATTACTAAAATCAGAATAATATGTATAGGACTAGTAAATTTCAACTGTGACTGCATCATCAACAATCTTATATTTTCCTGTTACATAACTCTTCAATCTAATTCAGAAACAAAAATAAAAAAGGAGCAGAAATATAAATCAATTGAAGAAAAAGTGTGTAAAATCCAAGTACAAATTATAGGCTCAAAACACAAACACACATGATAATTTAGTATTAATTTATGGAATGACTAATGAGACCAAGAGTTTGGAGACTAGAGTAAGCAAAGTAAAATCAAAATCATACGCAATTCATCAAAAGTAAGTAAAATCAGATAAACATAAGAATACAAAATGTTCCACACAATGAAAAAATTACAATATGTAAATATACAAAAAGTTTAAGGTTTTACCTGAAAAACAATTTTTACCAAGTCTCTTGCATCGTGATTTTGTGCTACAACAAACCAACATTACCTATAAGAAGCAGCTAATCAATGCTCATATATTAGTGGCTATATATATCTCAAACAATTATATCAAACAAAAAGCTGAGTTGTAGTACTTTACTGATTTCCAAGGTATAACAACATAGAATATCTTTCTTATTTATTATTGTCTTTTGTTTAAAAAATACTATACTAAGATATAATTAGTGCAAGTAGTGACCAGTGACTAGTATTGCTAGTGAGTTAGAAAATGTTAATAATCAATAGCTATAGCTAGTAATCACAGTTTAAAATAGTAAATAAGTGTAAGCTTCAATTAGATAGTAAATAATAATATTAATAATTGACATATGTATAAAACTTTCAGTCTATTAAGTCAAGAACACTTGTATCCACATTCTATTAGAACAAGTAATTCAATCAGCGAATTGCGGCTTTAAATTGAACCAACCATATTTATAGTTATATGATTGCTCAATATTTTTAAGACATTGGAACTTGAAAGAGTAACAAATAACAACCACAGATGTTAACAAGGCCCCTTTGGATTTTTCAGGAACTGACGTATCCGATCCGGCCACTTTCATCAACTCTAACTACTTCAAAATCAGAGGCACGACTACGGATAAATAAAGAAAAAAATACAAATATCTCAGTAAACCAAGGTGCAAAATGAAAACGTAGAACAATATTGATCTTAGGAGAAACACGACTTAGAATACCTCCCATCTATCAAAAGACAAGATATCGATATATCAGCATGCGAATTAACATGTTTATGCATGTAAGAGATCACTAGTTATATGAAATGTTCATGAGAAAATGAATAAGCAAAGTTGCATTGAAATCTAAAACCAACCTGCACAAATTTCATGTAGTCCATTCGAAAGAAATGATCACTGCACGAAATCATAGATGTTCTATATATGTTTTTATGCTTAGAATCCTAAACAAGTTCTACAAAATCAATCAGTGTTCTAAATGATATAGAATGACACTGAGATAAATCATTTTCCTCTCAATTCATAACAGCTGTAGTTATAATAGTATTCCAATCTTCTTATTGATGCAAGGATTATTTTGCCAAATGTGCCATTTTATGAGCAGAAACAATTATGTCAAAACTAGTCTAATCAAAGAAAAATTAGAAAAATAAAAGAAAGAAAAACAAACTATATTTTATCCTAGGTTTCCTTCTATGTTTTCCTTTTACATATCTTTTGATTTTGTAATCTTTGTTTCCTACTGCAAAGTTTATGTTTTTCTTTAATTTCGTTTTAGCAAGTTGATTTTTTTTCTTCTTTGTAATGTGAGCTCCTAATTTCTATGGAGTTTTATTTATTTTGCAAACACTTTAAAATTCTGTCAAGTGTTGTTTGTTTCAAGTTTATCAAATTCAATAGTTTTTTACTTTTCTTTTTCATGTTTACTTTTGATTTTGCAAAGTTCTTCCTTCTTCTTCATCATTGATAAAGTAAAAATTTTGATGCACATAAAACTAATACTAGCAAAAAGAATAGGTTTCAGCTTCCAAATATTACATTTTTAAATCATTTTGATTGTTTGCAATTGCTAAGGAAAAAGTTTTTCAAGTTGGTGAATTAGTCTTAAAAGTTATTTTATCATTTGAAAAGAAATAAAAAAAACTTATGGCAAATGATCCCCAAACTGGAACGGCCTTACTAAATTGTCAAGTTATATTCGGAAAATGGGTAAAAAGTTAAACATGTCGATACAAGTTGTTAAATAAAATCGATGAATGGCAAATATTTGAAGCAATTTTGAATCAGCAAGAGTTTTCTTTGAAGGAGAAGTGGTGCGAACACGCACAGAATGAAATAAATTACATAAAGGTAATAAAGTTGGGCCGCTGCTCACATAGTGATGGTTGTTTTGTCTTCGGGCAAAGACAGTACTTTAAATCTAGAATCCTACTAGGGAGCCAATAGGGTATCTGTACAATGTGTACAATGGATTGTTTATATGGCTCAATACAAGATAAAATTGAAAAGAATCCTACTAGGGAGCCAATGGAATATTTGTACAATGTGTACAATGGGCCATATGAATTACAAAATGAACATCACTCATAATATCCAGAATAACTATCCGGGTAATAGGGATAATAAACATCTCATGTGACCTTTCGGATCTAGAACTCTGATACCATGTCATGATACCACTCATCCTAAAAGCTTACGTTAATGGAAAAAGGTAACACTAATGGTTATATCTCTAATACTCCCTAAACCTCCATTGTACGCATTGTACAAATATTCCATTGGCTCTCTATACTTTCCCAATTGAAAATTATTCACATTTATCCTAAAGTCAAGGGATGTTCATTTTTTATGGTTGTTGATCGGAAAAATATTTTTCGATGAAGGCAAATGGTTCGAAGTAGTAAAGAGGTCGTAGACATAAGCAGTTTTCGAAAAGATACACGTGCAAGCATTAGACGGAGGTACTCGACATGGATTCAATCTCAAGGCCCTTATTAAATCGAACAAGTCCAATCGAACAAGGTACTTGAGTAAGGTAATCGAATAAGTTATTCGAATTAGTGGATCGAGCAGTTATGGTAGTGGAGAAGTTAAAGGCTTTTATCACGTGAGAAAATCATAGGTAATGTTTATAGGCAAAGAGGCGGGAACAGTTAACAAGGGATATGCATTCAAGGCTGTGATTTTGTAATTAATTATAGTTAATTGTCAATTACCAAATGTAGATTATAAATAGTAGAAATTTTTAGGGAATAAGGGTTGGAACTTTAACTCAGAAAAGACTCAAACACACTCACATCCCCAGAGAATTCCTGAGTCTACGTTCGAGTTACTTTTCTGTAGGGTTCCTTCCACGTTTTTACTTCTTCAATTTATCTTCTTGTAAACTTTATTTTTCAAGCAAGTTTATCTTTCAAATGTTCTTTAATTTCAATGTTTGATTTATGTTTCTGCACTTTTAATTTTCATGTCAAACTCCTTTGACTTAGTCAAGGGTACTTTACCGCTTTCTTTTAATTTCAACGCAATCTTTTTTCGATTTCAGCACATTTTTCTATTCGAAAACTCTACTCTTTCGTTTTTTTATTGATTTACAAATTTTAATTTGTCTTTTATTCCAAAATCCATCTAATCGAAGATACTTTGATGCACTTTTAGAAAACTGGTACCTGCAAAGAGGAGTAGGTTTCGCTCCCAAACCACTAGATATCGAACCACCGTCGATTTGCAAAAAATCGACAAAACAATGGTTAACAAAATCACATAATCCCTAATCCTAATTTTCATCCATTCTCCTAATTTTAACTGACGGTAACCCTATCCACAACAGCTCTCCAAAGTTGTTACTGAATATCCAATCCCCACGCCTCCACCCGACCTTGAACCTGCACCGGCGGTGAACAGAACTGCAGCGGCGTTGCCTCCTTGACGCGCACCAATCTTCCCAAGTAGGACTTGGAGCCTCCATTAGCGCTGACCCGAAGCGCATCGCTCAACCTTCCTACACGCGCGTCGTCTGTGCCTAGTGACAGCTACTTCGCTCGGCAAGGGAACTCTGGACTGGGTGCCTTTCGCTGCACCAGTAACACGGATCGTGTGCATGCCCTGCGTTAGCCTGCGGGCTGGGTCTTGCTTCCAGGTTCCTCTAGTTGAAGCCGTGAGCACAGATTATCGTCGACAATCAATGGTTAGTTGGCTAATTCTGACTTTCATGATCCCTGTTGTTGTTGCTTCTAGTTGTATATACAGATTATGTTGTTGAGATTCCTGATTGTTCATAGTGAAAACTTCAGATCTTGCAATTTGAGTGTATTGGACCGTGTGGCATAATATGTTGGTGTAGATGGTTGCAATTGATGTTACTTTAGCATGCTACTGGATGTTTGGTTTCTATTTTAGGGTCTGTTCCAATGAATTGAATTGGTCCGAATTTGACTCTGGTTGTATAATCAATATTAAATATCACTTCCACGACCTGCAATCGAACACAAACAAAAAAACCAACCAAAGGAATTAAGTGACATATGGTAATATGACATAAATATCAACAATATAAACCACTAAGAAAATAAATAACTTAAATAGGATTAAGCGTGTGGTGGACGAAATCGTGATCAACAATATTGGGTCTTTGGTATGTGCACAAAAACTAACTCAGCACTTTCTTTCCACAATCTCGTTCAACTAACCAGCAAGTGTACTGGGTCGTCCAAGTAATAAACCTTACGTGAGTAAGGGTCGATCCCACAGAGATTGTTGGTATGAAGCAAGCTATGGTTACCTTGTAAATCTCAGTTAGGCAGATAAAATTATGGAATTTAGAAAATCAAATAATAAAAAGAAATAATAAAAGGGATACTTATGCAACCTCATTGGTAGGAATTTCAGACAAGCGAATGGAGATACTGTATGGCTCAAGAACGCCTGCTTTCCCATTGCTTCAACTCAATTCTTCTTACTCCTCTCCATGGCAAGCTGTATGTAGGGCATCACCGTTGTCAGTGGCTACATCCCATCCTCTCAGTGAAAATGGTCCTCTGCGGCTGTCACTCGCATGGCTAATCATCTGTCGGTTCTCAATCAGGTTGGAATAGAATCCATTGATTCTTTTGCGCTTGTCATCACGCCCAGCCTTCAGGAGTTTGAAGCTCGTCACAGTCATTCAATCCCAGAATCCTACTCGGAATACCATAGACAAGGTTTAGACTTTCCGGATCCTCATGAATGCCGCCATCTATCTAACTTATACCACGAAGATTCTGTTGGGGAATCTAAGAGATACGCATTCAAGCTCTGTTGCATGTAGAACAGAAGTGGTTGTCAATCACGCGCGTTCATAAGTGAGAATGATAATGAGGGTTATTTAATCATCACATTCATCATGTTCTTGGGTGCGAATGAATATCTTGAAATAAGAATAAGAGAGAATTGAATAAAAGAAAATAGAATTGCATTAATACTTGAGGTACACCAGAGCTCCACACCCTTAATCTATGGTGTGCAGAAACTTCACCGTTGAAAATACATAAGTAAAAGGTTCAGGCATGGCCGAATGGCCAGCCCCCATGATCTGAGAACTATGCGTCCCAAGATATCTAATACAATAGTTAAATGTTCTATTTATAATAAACTAGCTCCTAGGGTTTACATGAGTAAGTAATTGATGCATAAATCCACTTCCGGGGCCCACTTGGTGTATGTTTAGGCTGAGCTTGATCAATCCACGAGCTGAGGCTTCTCTTGGAGTTGAACTCCGAGTTATGACGTGTTTTGGGCGTTCAACTCCGGATCATGACGTTTTTCTGGCGTTTAACTCGAGACAGCAGCATGAACTTGGCGTTCAACGCCAAGTTACGTCGTCAATTTCCAAATAAAGTATGGACTATTATATATTGCTGGAAAGCCCTGGATGTCTACTTTCCAACGCCGTTGAGAGCGCGCCATTTGGAGTTCTGTAGCTCCAGAAAATCCATTTTGAGTGCAGGGAGGTCAGATTCCAACAGCATCAGCAGTCCTTTTGTCAGCCTTTTTCAGAGTTTTGCTCAAATCCCTCAATTTCAGTCAGAAATTACCTAAAATCACAGAAAAACACACAAACTCATAGTAAAGTCCAGAAATGTGAATTTAACATAAAAACTAAGGAAAACATCCCTAAAAGTAGCTTGAACTTACTAAAAACTACCTAAAAACAATGCCAAAAAGCGTATAAATTATCCGCTCATCACAACACCAAACTTAAATTGTTGCTTGTCCCCAAGCAACTGAAAATCAAATAGGATAAAAAGAAGAGAATATACTATAAATTCCAAAATATCAATGAATATTAATTCTAATTAGATGAGCGGGACTTGTAGCTTTTTGCTTCTGAACAGTTTTGGCATCTCACTTTTTCCTTTGAAGTTTAGAATGATTGGCTTCTCTGGGAACTTAGAATTTTGGATAGAGTTATTGACTTTCCTAGTTAAGCATGTTGATTCTTGAACACAGCTACTTATGAGTCTTGGCCGTGGCCCTAAGCATTTTGTTTTCCAGTATTACCACCGGATACATAAATGCCACAGACACATAACTGGGTGAACCTTTTCAGATTGTGACTTAGCTTTGCTAAAGTCCCCAGTTAGTGGTGTCCAGAGCTCTTAAGCACACTCTTTTGCCTTGGATCATGACTTTAACCACTTAGTCTCAAGCTTTTTACTTGGACCTTCATGACACAAGCACATGGTTAGGGACAGCTTGATTTAGCCGCTTAGGCCTGGATTTTATTTCCTTGGGCCCTCCTATCCATTGATGCTCAAAGCCTTGGATCCTTTTTTACCCTTGCCTTTTGGTTTTAAGGGCTATTGGCTTTTTCTACTGCTCCTTCTTTTTTTTTTCGCCATTTTTTTT
This sequence comes from Arachis stenosperma, assembly GCF_014773155.1. NCBI lineage: Eukaryota > Viridiplantae > Streptophyta > Magnoliopsida > Fabales > Fabaceae > Arachis > Arachis stenosperma. Next base: position 56,612,726 of record NC_080386.1, read on the forward strand.
TTCGAATGCTTCTTCTTTTTCACTGCTTTTTTTTGCTTCAAGAATCAATTTCATGATTTTTCAGATCATCAATAACATTTCTCTTTGTTCATCATTCTTTCAAGAGCCAACAATTTTAACATTCATAAACAACAAGATCAAAATTATGCACTGTTCAAGCATTCATTCAGAAAACAAAAAGTATTGTCACCACATCAATATAATTAAATTAAATTCAAGGATAAATTCAAAATTCATGTACTTCTTGTTCTTTTGAATTAAAACATTTTTCTTTTAAGAGAGGTGAAGGATTAATGGAATTTATTCATAGCTTTAAGGCATGGTTACTACATACTAATGATCATGAAGTAAAGACACAAAACATAAATAAACACAATACTAAAAACCGAAAAACAGAAAGAAATAAAGAACAAGGAATGAGTCCACCTCTAGTGGCGTCTTCTTCTTGAAGGACCAATGATGTTCTTTAGCTCTTCTATGTCCCTTCCTTGCCTTTGTTGCTCCTCCCTCATTGCTCTTTGATCTTCTCTTATTTCTTGGAGAATGATGGAGTGCTCATGATGTTCCACCCTTAGTTGTTCCACATTGTGACTCAAACCTTCTAAGGAAGTGTTGAGTTGCTCCCAATAGTTGTTTGGAGGAAAGTGCATCCCTTGAGGCATCTCAGGGATTTCTTGATGATGAGCTTCCTCATGCACCTCTTGAGGGCCGTGAGGAGCTTCTCTAGCTTGCTCCATCCTTTTCTTGGTGATGGGCTTGTCTTCTTCAATGGAGACATCTCCTTCTATGATAACTCCAGCTGAGTAACATAGATGGCAAATAGGGTGAGGAAAAGCTAGCCGTGCCATAGGTGAGGGCTTGTCGGCTATTTTGTAGATTTCATTGGAGATGACCTCATGAACTTCTACTTCCTCTCCAATCATGATGCTATGAATCATGATGGCCCGATCCACAGTAACTTCAGATCGGTTGCTAGTAGGAATGATGGAGCGTTGAATGAACTCCAACCATCCTCTAGCTATAGGCTTGAGGTCCAATCTTCTTAGTTGGACTGGCTTGCCTTTGGAGTCTCTCTTTCACTGAGCTCCTTCCACACAAATGTCCATAAGGACTTGGTCCAACCTTTGATCAAAGTTGACCCTTCTAGTGTAGGGGCGTTCATCACCTTGCATCATAGGCAAGTGGAATGCCAACCTTACATTTTCCGGACTGAAATCCAAGTATTTCCCCCTAACCATTGTGAGATAATTCTTTGGACTTGGGTTCATACCTTGGTCATGGTTCCTAGTGATCCATGCATTGGCATAGAACTCTTGAACCATTAAGATTCCGACTTGTTGTATGGGGTTGGTTAAGACTTCCCAACCTCTTCTTTGAACTTCATGTCGGATCTCCGGATACTCATTCTTCTTGAGTTTGAAAGGGACCTCAGGGATCACCTTCTTCTTTGCCACAACATCATAGAAGTGGTCTTTATGGCTTTTGAAGATGAATCTTTCCATCTCCCATGACTCGGAGGTGGAAGCTTTTGCCTTCCCTTTCCCTTTTCTAGAGGATACTCCGGCCTTAGGTGCCATTGATGGTAATGGAAAAAACAAAAAGCTTATGCTTTTTACCACACCAAACTTAAATATTGCTCGTCCTCGAGCAAAAAAGAGAAAAGAAGAGTAGAAGAAGAAGAAGAAAATATGGTAGAGAGGGAGAGAGGTAGGTTCGGCTATGTGGGAGAAGAAGGTGTAGTGTTGTGTGAAAATGAAGTAGAAGGGAAGGGTATTTATAGGGAGAGGGGAGGGTGGGTGTTCGGCCAAATTGGGTGGGAATTGGGAAGAGGAATTGAGGTGATTGGTGATGGGTGTTTGGGAAGTGTGACATGGGGAGTAGAAAGAATGAGATTTAGGATTAGGAGAGTGTGATTAGGATTAAAAGGTAAGGTGGGAATATGGTAGGTGGGGATCCTGTGGGGTCCACAGATCCTGAGGTGATCCTGTGGGGTCCACAAGATCCTGAGGTGTAAACAAATACCATTCCTTCACCATATAGGCATGTAAAATGCCTTCATGCATCATTCTGGCGTTCAAACGCCCATTGGTGCATGTTCTGGGCGTTCAACGCCCATGTAATGCATGTTTCTGGCGTTGAACGCCAGTTTCATGCTTGTTACTGGCGTTCAGCGCCAGCTTTTCTCCTCTAGGCACATTCCTGGCGTTCAACGCCAGGATGTTGCTTGTTTCTGGCGTTCAGCGCCAGAATGGTGCTCTGTTCTGGCGTTGAACGCCAGCCAGATGCATCTTACTGGCGTTGAACGCCAGCCTGTGCGTCCTCCAGGGTGAAAAAATTTTTTTCTTCTGTTTTTGACTCTGTTTTTAATTTTTTTTATTTTTTTCGTGAATCCTCATGATCATGTACCTAATAAAACACAAAATAACAATAAAATAGTATAAAATAGTAATTAGATAAATAAAATTGGGTTGCCTCCCAACAAGCGCTTCTTTAATGTTAATAGCTTGACAGTGGCTCTCATGGAGCCACAAGGTGATCAGGTCAATGTTGTATAGTTGTCCACACCAAACTTAGAGTTTGGATATGGGATCTTAACACCAAACTTAGAGTTTGGTTGTGGCCTCACAACACCAAACTTAGAGTTTGACTGTGGGGACTTTTCTTGACTCTGAACTGAGAGAAGTTCTTCATGCTTACTCTCTTTTGTCACAGAGGGATGGCCATGTGCCTTAAACACAAGGTAGTCCCCATTCAATTGAAGGACTAGTTCACCTCTGTTGACATCTATTACAGCTCCTGCTGTGGCTAGGAAAGGTCTTCCAAGGATGATGCAATCATCCTCTTCCTTCCTATTGTCTAAGATTATGAAATCAGTAGGGATGTAAAGGCCTTCAACCTTTACTAGAACATCCTCTACTAACCCATAAGCTTGTCTCAATGACTTGTCTGCCAATTGTAATGAGAACAAGGCAGGTTGTACCTCAATGATCCCCAGCTTCTCCATTACAGAGAGTGGCATAAGATTTATCCCTGACCCCAGATCACACAGAGCTTTTTCAAAGATCATGGTGCCTATGGTACAGGGTATTAAGAACTTGCCAGGATCTTGTTTCTTTTGAGGTAGAATTTTCTGAATCCAAGTATCCAGTTCATTAATGAGCAAGGGAGGTTCACTTTTCCAAGTCTCATTACCAAATAACTTGGCATTCAGCTTCATGATAGCTCCTAAATATTGAGCAACTTGCTCTCCAGTTACATCTTCATCCTCTTCAGAGGAAGAATAGTCTTCAGAGCTCATGAATGGCAGAAGGAGATTTAATGGGATCTCTATGGTCTCTATATGAGCCTCAGATTCCTTTGGATCCTTAATAGGAAACTCCTTCTTGCTTGAGGGGCGTCCCAGGAGGTCTTCCTCACTAGGATTTTCGTCCTCCTCCTCCCTTGTGCATTCGGCCATATTGACTATGTCAATGGCCTTGCACTCTCCTTTTGGATTTTCTTCTGTATTGCTTGGGAGAATACTGGGAGGAGTTTCAATGACTTTCTTACTCAGCTGGCCCACTTGTGCCTCCAGATTTCTAATGGAGGATCTTGTTTCACTCATGAAACTGAAAGTGGCCTTTGACAGATCAGAGACTATATTGGATAAATTAGAAGTATTTTGTTCAGAATTCTCTGTCTGTTGCTGAGAAGATGATGGATATGGCTTGCTATTGCCCAGCCTATTACGTCCACCATTGTTAAAACTTTGTTGAGGTTTTTGTTGATCCTTCCATGAGAAATTTGGATGATTTCTCCATGATGAGTTATAGGTGTTTCCATAAGGTTCACCAATGTAATTAACCTCTGCCATGGCAGGGTTCTCAGGATCATAAGCTTCTTCAGAAGCTGCCTCTCTAGTATTGTTGGATGCATGTTGCAATCCATTCAGATTTTGAGAGATCATGTTGACCTGTTGAGTCAACACTTTGTTCTGAGCCAATATGGCATTCAGAGTATCAATTTCAAGAACTCCTTTCTTCTGAGGTATCCCATTGTTCACGGAATTCCTCTCAGAAGTGTACATGAACTGGTTGTTTGCAACCATGTTAATGAGTTCTTGAGCCTCTTCAGGCGTTTTCTTCAGGTGAATAGATCCACCTGCAGAATGGTCCAATGACATTTTCGAAAATTCAGAGAGACCATAATAGAATATATCTAATATGGTCCATTCTGAAAACATGTCAGATGGACATCTTTTGGTCAGCTGCTTGTATCTTTCCCAAGCTTCATAGAGGGATTCACCATCTTTTTGTTTGAAGGTTTGAACATCCACTCTCAGCTTGCTCAGCTTTTGAGGAGGAAAGAATTTATCCAAAAAGGCAGTGACCAGCTTATCCCATGAGTCCAGGCTATCCTTGGGTTGTGAATCCAACCATACTCTAGCTCTGTCTCTTACAGCAAAAGGGAAAAGCATGAGTCTGTAGACTTCAGGATCAACTCCATTCGTCTTTACAGTCTCACAGATCTGCAAGAACTCAGTTAAAAACTGATAAGGATCTTCAGATGGAAGTCCATAAAACTTGCAGTTTTGTTGCATTAATGCAACCAGCTGAGGTTTCAGCTCAAAGTTATTGGCTCCAATGGCAGGAATGGAGATGCTTCTTCCATCAAACTTGGACGTTGGCTTTGTAAAGTCACCAAGCATTCTCCTTGCATTATTATTATTATTTTCGGCTGCCATCTCCTTCTCTTGTTCTAATGTTTCTGAAAGGTTACCTTTAGAATAATTTAATTTAGCTTCTCTTAATTTTCTCTTAAGAGTCCTTTCAGGTTCTGGATCAATTTCAACAAGAGTGCCTTTATCCCTGTTCCTGCTCATATGAAAGAGAAGAAAACAAGAAAAGAAGAGGAATCATCTATGTCACAGTATAGAGATTCCTTTATGTTAGTAGAAGAAGAAAGGGGGTAGAAGAATGAAGAAGGAGATTCGGATTTTTGGATGAAGAGAGGTGAAGAGAAGTGTTAGTAATTAAATAATTAAATAGAAGAAGAAAAGAGAAGGGAGATTTCGAAAATAATTTTGAAAAAGAGGTTAGTAATTTTCGAAAATTAAAGATAAAATATAATTGAAATTAAAATTTAAAACAATTAATTAATTAAAAAGAATTTTTGAAAAAGAGAGAGGTATTTTCGAAAATTGGAGAGGGAAAAGTAGTTAGGTGGTTTTGAAAAAGATAAGAAACAAACAAAAAGTTAGTTAGTTGATTGAAAAAGATTTGAAATCAAATTTTTCTTTTAAAAAGATAAGAAGATAAGAAGTTAGATAAGATATTTTGAAATCAAATTTTGAAAAAGATAAAATTTTGAAAAGGATAAGATAAAAAGATAAGATAAAAGTTTTAAGAAAAAGATATTTTGAAAAAGATTTAATTTTTAAAATGACTTAACTAACAAGAAACTTACAAGATAAGATTCTAGAATTTAAAGATTGAACCTTTCTTAACAAGAAAGTAACAAACTTCAAATTTTTGAACCCATCACATTAATTGTTAGCTAATTTTCGAAAATTAGATATAAAAGCTAAGAAAAAGATTTTTGAAAAATAATCTTTAAAATTTTCGAAAATAATAAAAAAATGAAAAAGATATGATTTTTGAAAAAGATTTTGAAAAGATAAGATTTTTAAAATTGAAATTTTAACTTGACTTGTAGGAAACAACTAATTTTAAAAAATTTTTGACCAAGTCAACTCAAAATTTCAAAAATTTGGAGGGAAATAAGGAAAAGATATTTTTTTATTTTTGAATTTTTAATTATGAGAGAGAAAAACAACAAAAATACTCAATGCATGAAATTTTTAGATCAAAACAATGAATGCATGCAAGAATGCTATGCATGTCAAGATGAATACCAAGAACACTTTGAAGATCATGATGAACATCAAGAACATATTTTTGAAAAATTTTTAATGCAAAGAAAACATGCAAGACACCAAACTTAGAAATCTTTAATGCATGGACTCTAACAAATGAAAAATGCATATGAAAAACAACAAACAACACAAAGCAAGAAAACATTAAGATCAAACAAGAAGACTTGTTAAGAAAAACTTGAAGATCATGAAGAACACCATGAATGCATGAATTTTCGAAAAATGCAAGAAAAATTTTTAAAGCATGCAATTGACACCAAACTTAAAAGTTGACTCAAGACTCAAACAAGAAACACAAAATATTTTTTATTTTTATGATTTTATGATTTTTTAGTATTTTTATTATTTTTTTTCGAAAATTATATTAAAAAAAACGAAAATAATAAAAAAATATTTTTGAGAGATTTTAGAAAACTTTTTGAAAAGAAAATTACCTAATCTGAGCAACAAGATGAACCGTCAGTTGTCCATACTCGAACAATCCCCGGCAACGGCGCCAAAAACTTGGTGGACGAAATCGTGATCAACAATATTGGGTCTTTGGTATGTGCACAAAAACTAACTCAGCACTTTCTTTCCACAATCTCGTTCAACTAACCAGCAAGTGTACTGGGTCGTCCAAGTAATAAACCTTACGTGAGTAAGGGTCGATCCCACAGAGATTGTTGGTATGAAGCAAGCTATGGTTACCTTGTAAATCTCAGTTAGGCAGATAAAATTATGGAATTTAGAAAATCAAATAATAAAAAGAAATAATAAAAGGGATACTTATGCAGCCTCATTGGTAGGAATTTCAGACAAGCGAATGGAGATACTGTATGGCTCAAGAACGCCTGCTTTCCCATTACTTCAACTCAATTCTTCTTACTCCTCTCCATGGCAAGCTGTATGTAGGGCATCACCGTTGTCAGTGGCTACATCCCATCCTCTCAGTGAAAATGGTCCTCTGCGGCTGTCACTCGCATGGCTAATCATCTGTCGGTTCTCAATCAGGTTGGAATAGAATCCATTGATTCTTTTGCGCTTGTCATCACGCCCAGCCTTCAGGAGTTTGAAGCTCGTCACAGTCATTCAATCCCAGAATCCTACTCGGAATACCATAGACAAGGTTTAGACTTTCCGGATCCTCATGAATGCCGCCATCTATCTAACTTATACCACGAAGATTCTGTTGGGGAATCTAAGAGATACGCATTCAAGCTCTGTTGCATGTAGAACGGAAGTGGTTGTCAATCACGCGCGTTCATAAGTGAGAATGATAATGAGGGTTATTTAATCATCACATTCATCATGTTCTTGGGTGCGAATGAATATCTTGGAATAAGAATAAGAGAGAATTGAATAAAAGAAAATAGAATTGCATTAATACTTGAGGTACAGCAGAGCTCCACACCCTTAATCTATGGTGTGCAGAAACTCCACCGTTGAAAATACATAAGTAAAAGGTTCAGGCATGGCCGAATGGCCAGCCCCCATGATCTGAGAACTATGCGTCCCAAGATATCTAATACAATAGTTAAATGTTCTATTTATAATAAACTAGCTCCTAGGGTTTACATGAGTAAGTAATTGATGCATAAATCCACTTCCGGGGCCCACTTGGTGTATGTTTGGGCTGAGCTTGATCAATCCACGAGCTGAGGCTTCTCTTGGAGTTGAACTCCGAGTTATGACATGTTTTGGGCGTTCAACTCCGGATCATGACGTTTTTCTGGCGTTTAACTCCAGACAGCAGCATGAACTTGGCGTTCAACGCCAATTTACGTCATCAATTTCCGAATAAAGTATGAACTATTATATATTGCTGGAAAGCCCTGGATGTCTACTTTCCAACGCCGTTGAGAGCGCGCCATTTGGAGTTCTGTAGCTCCAGAAAATCCATTTTGAGTGTAGGGAGGTCAGATTCCAACAGCATCAGCAGTCCTTTTGTCAGCCTTTTTCAGAGTTTTGCTCAAATCCCTCAATTTCAGTCAGAAATTACCTGAAATCACAGAAAAACACACAAACTCATAGTAAAGTCCAGAAATGTGAATTTAACATAAAAACTAAGGAAAACATCCCTAAAAGTAGCTTGAACTTACTAAAAACTACCTAAAAACAATGCCAAAAAGCGTATAAATTATCCGCTCATCAGCGTGTTAGTAAAATTTTAGTTTATAATAGGCACCATGCTCACAATATTTTTTAACAAATTCTTCTAATCAGGCAAAATTATATTAAATTCAATCCAAATCAAATAAACATCCAAATTAGAATGAAAATAACTATCGACCTACCTAGTAAAATAAACATCCGGCCTAAAACCAGACAGTGTAACCTCCAATAACGGTAGAGAGTTAAGAGAAGAGGAAAAATAGCAAAAGTAGAATCCAAGCATTGTTATTTGAAAAAAAACAGCTGGCGGTCATTACACAAGGAAATCAATTTCAAAACAACTTGCAAAAGAGGAAAAATCAAACCAAATACCTAGAATTAGTTTCACATCTTCAACAAAATCCATTCTGAACATCTCATTAGCCTCATCAAGGACACAGAACTTTAGCTGGCTCAGGTCAATATTTTTCCTCTCTATATGATCCTATATAAAATCAACAATAGCCATTAAATAGATTGAAGATTCTACTATCAACATTGGCAATATGTATGAATCATATTGCAAAAATGAAAAACCATTATATGAAACCAACAAATATTATAAAGGCAATACCTTCCCATGACCTGGAGTGCCAACAACAATATCAACACCTCTCCTAAGCTTACTCTCCTGAGTTTGGTATGGAGCCCCACCATATATAAACAACAAGAACTCAGTCTCATTGCACCACCATAAACTTCAAAATCAGCATACACCTAATCCACAACAGAAGAAACAAACATAAATATAACTACAAATAAAATAACTTAAACCACTTCCGCAGTCAGCTATTGTAAGTTAAGTATACCTGACTTGCCAATTCCCTGTTGGGTAAAAGAACAAGGACACTTGGAGCCCTCCCAAAACCGGTCTCTCTAAACGTTTTGGCAGGACATTGATTAAACATTCTAGTATGGGCAACACAAAAGCCTGAGTTTTACCCTGAAAATGCACGTGCAGGAAGATTTAAAACACAAAAATTGCGTAGCATCAGAACTATTTCACCTCTCATAATAATCATATACAAGGCCACACTTGAAACCACATTCACCAAAGAACTAAATACTTCAATTAACTTAGATGTATTTCTTAGGCCACACTAATTCCTAATATGTTAAAACTACTTTACACTGAGAGTGCATCAAAATTAAATTCTAGAACATATATATATATATATATATATATATATATATATATATATATATATATATATATATATACATATATGCTTCCCTTCAAGAAAAAGAACCATTGGAGCTCCAAGCAATAGAAACAAAAAACAGAAAATCGATATATACAAAACACTATTTTCTCTAGAATATAAATTCTTTGCGGCCTATAACTTACATTTCTGTATTTTATTTATGTCAATTTAGTTAGACCATAGTATAAGATCTTATCTATGAGTTAAGACTTATTTAGAGACTATAACTCAAAGAAACCATCATAAAATAGAATTCTAAATAGAGGAAACTAGAAAAGAAGCATTTGTACTACCTTTTCAAGAGTGATTTTAAGGAAACAAATCATTATTAGTTGCTAAGTGGCCTTTTCTTTTTGAAATATGCTTAAAAAATAGAGAATGAACATCTAATTTAGTGCTTCATAAAATTTCATAAAATTTTGAAAAAAAAAAGGGTGAAATGACAACCTTTTGGAATGCGGCAGTGATCCACGATAATGCAATTGCGAGGGGAGGAGGGCTACGGCAGCAATCTGTGAACTGCAAGGAGAAGGGACTGTGGCGGTGAACTACGAATCGCGAGTGAAAGGGGGACGGAGTGGTGGTAGCTCCTCGAATCGCAACTGGGTGGGCGCGAGCGTTCGTGAACGGCAGTGGCTATGGTTGATTCCGTCGAGGAGGAAGGACGAGTGGTCGCCGAACGATAGCGCCACGGTGTGACGACATGTTGCTGTCCTTCGCGCGGGCTCCTGCGTCAATGGCGGTGGCTGTGGTGGTCTACAATGAGAACGGGATGACGGAAGTCTGATCGGTGCTGCCGCAGCGTGGTAACGGTGCTAAGAAAAGGCACGTCGGGTTGTTAGGAGTAGCGTACGACGACACGGCGTTGAAGGGTTAGGGGAGAGGGATTAGGGTTTAAGGGAGAGAGCTTGAATACAAATCAGAGAACAGATTTGTTTTATAGGATGGGATTTTTTATTTTTTTAATTTGAATTTTGAAATTAATTAACTTAACTATCATTTGATTTTAATTCCAATTTAACCCTCATTGTACACATTGTACGCTACATATATTGGCTCCTCATACTTTTTCTTAAATCTATCTAATACTGCCGTGTGTTAGGATGACATTAATATTGTGGGACCCATTGAAAATAATGAATGTACTTAGAATAACATGATAGTTAACATAGTTCTAATAAACCAACTAGATGAACCCAATGATTCATTCGGAACTGAGTAAACCGAGTTTGTATTTTGATATTTTTATTTAAATTAAAATTTTAAATAAAAATAAAATAAAAAATAAAACCTTATTACGTACCCATTGATAAGACTCAATCTTCCAATGTAAACTAGAGAAAACAACTTCTTATGTCTACATGTAGTGGCGGAGTTTGAAACAAAATTTTGAGGGAGTCAGATAAAGAATAATTGTCAAGATATTTTTTATATGAACCTCATTTAAGATAAGCTCGTCTAACCTCATCTTTTTTATTTGAGTGATATTGTCAAATTTGAAGCTGTTTTCCAGGATCTCGTTCCAAAGAATTAAGGTCAAAATCATTAGATGCAACTTTTTTAATTTTTGAAGGTTGTATCTCACTTTCTTTGTGATTAATTAAAGTAGAAAAATTATCTATAAGTCTTGATATTGTAAAAGTTGTATGTTCTCCTTCTTAAATATTAGCCTTCCTCTTAGAAATTCATCAATTTTTTATTTTTCATGATTATTTTATATAAAAATTTGAATATATATCTTGTAAAATATATAAAAAAGAAGTTAGAAGGACAAATATTAAAATTTATAATATTTATTGAATTTCTTTTATCAATTTATATAAATACAATAATATCAATACTTATTGAATATTCTAATATTTTTTATCATATAAAAAATTAAATTAAATAAACAGTAAAATATAAAATGATATTAAATTAAATAAATAAAAAATACTTAATTTTTTATATTTAAACTCAAAGGTAGAGGGAGTGTTGCTTATTGAATAGAGAGCTGCGAAATGCGAATACACTCAGTTCAGTCCAAATCGTTATTGAACTTGGATACTTTAAGTCATAGTAAAGTATTTTTTGAAAAAGTACTATTAATTTTTTTATAAAAAATTTGGGGGGCCATGCTCCCCCCTTGTCTCAACTAAGCTCCGCCCTTGTCTACATGGGGAGTGAACCCTTCATATCACGTAGCTGGTATGGCAGCTTGAAGTAGTTGTCCAAAGACGACGAAGACAAAGTACGTTGTGGTTATTATGTACAAGGTTGATATAGTGAAAAAAGTTCAAATTTCCTAAAGAGTTGTGAGCAATTATAGGTATCTGGAGATCGAAGAGTGATATCGTTTCAGCAGCTCCTGGTAAGTTTTTGCCCATAACTGTAATTTATTTCAAGCTCAAAGTAAGAATAGATATGGGATATACATTGGTAGTGGAAAATACTAGATGCGTTGTTTTATTTATGCATTAAACAAAATAATTATTTTTGAAATTTTTGGTAGCCTATTTTTTAATAAATTTCATTATTTAACCCATACCCGGTTATGTGTGTGCCTTTGTTAATCATTTTTTAAAAGTTAGTCCTTTAAATAATCAGTAATAATTTTGTAAAAAAATATATTCAAAATAATCATATTTAAAGAATTATTTGTGAAAGTAATATTTCTTAGATGATGAAATTTTTGAGGTAGTTGTCTTAATGAGTAATAGATGAAACTTAAATTTTATGTTGATGATACAAGAGAAAACAAGAGTTTTAGTATAGTTTTAAGAGTCCCTCCCTATGTGGTTGTTTAAGAATTTCTATTTTCATGTTTAAAAACTAAATTACTATCAAAATATACTTATTGGATCCTTATGTGTGTCATTGTAGTGTAGAATTTGACAATGATTTTTGAATGCTAATTTTATCACAGCAATATAGGTTAAATTTGAAATAGGATTATGATTATGTTTTTGGTTATAATTTGATTTTACATTAACGATATAAATTCAAACTAGAGTTTGGTTTGCATTGGGAGATGAATATCGAAGGAGAAGCAACATACTTTGAAAGTGATGAGGGAGGCCAAAACATGAAAGAGACACAGGAGAATGTAAGTTGCACATGTGCATGTCGTGGAAGCAGTAGATATTATGGTGTTCTAACAACAGAGGACATAAGGAACCACTCATGGATGACATCTGATGCAGTATATGAGTGCTATGTTAGTTACACTAAAAGTGTTGGGTTTAGAGTCCGTAAGGGAGATGCTGTTTGTGGCAAACATGGAAAATATAGAAGGCGACGGTTCTTTTACAACAAGGCAGGACATAGAGAGGAGAAATACTATAACAATCCGAATTGGAAGAGGGAGCACAAGGCAGAGACTCGAACTGGTTGTGAGGCAAAGCTGTCCATGTACCTTGATGAAAGTTCTTCAGTTTGGAGGGTTAGAAAAGTACTCGAGGAGCATAATCATGAGTTAATACCACAATGCCTTATCCACCTAATTCCAAATCATCGTCGTTTGACCGATGCAAGCAAAGCTTAGATTGACACAATGATCATGCATGGACTCCCTACTTCTCAAATTATGGGATATCTAGTTGGACAAGCAGGTGGGTATCATAGAGTTGGCTTTTCAAAGAAAGATTTGGATAATTAAATAGAAAGAAGTAGACGAGCAAGGATTATTGGTGGCGATTCAAATGCTACCAAAGGATACTTGAGTGGCAACGATGATCTAGACCCGATGGCGATGGCACGCTATAGTTATACCCCTGAAGATAGATTGGACAACTTATTTTGGGTAGATGGATTGTCCAGGGCTGATTACCAGTTGTTTGGCAATGTCCTAGAATTTGATATCGCGTACTGAAAGAACAAGTATAAAAAGCCACTGGTGATATTTTCTGGTAGTAATCACCATAGGCAAACTTGTATTTTGGCCTCGCTGTATCAGAGGATGAATCAGGACTGACTTACACATGGTTGTTGAAGAACTTTTTGGATATTATGCTGGGTAAATCTCCTACTGTTGTGGTAACTGGTGGAGATGAAGGCATGAAAGAGGGTATTGCAAATATATTCCCTAATGCTACCCATAGATTATGTGGTTGGAACCTTTAAAAAAATGCCATGTCTAACATCAAGGATCCAACATTTTGTGCAGAATTTAAAAAGTGCATGTATGGTAAGTGGCATCCCGATGAGTTCGAGCTCCGTTGGGCTAAGATGGTAGATACTTTTGGTCTGCAAAATAATGACTGGGTTAGCATTCAATATGCTAGGAAGAAAAATTGGGCTAGCTCTTACTTGATGGATAAATTTTGTGTTGGGTTTAGGACTACCTCACAATGTGAGGGCATCAATAATTATGTGAAAATTTTCATTAACTCTTGTCATTGTCTGTTGAACTTGGTGACTAATCTTGAACGTGTTGTTTGAAATTACAGGAACAATGAAATGGTTGCCCAATTCAAGACTATCTATGGTGAAGCTGTGTTGACCACCGGTTTAACCAATCTTGAACATAGTGCTGCAGAAGCATACATGAAGGAAATATACGGGTTGGTTAAAAAGGAGATTCAGGCCATGGTTGCACTTGAGTTAATAAAAGATCGAAGTATATCCACAACAATGATTTATAAGGTGTATCATAATGAGAATAGGGATCGCTTGTACACTGTTATGTATGATCGCAATGACAAGAATATAGAGTGTGAATGCAAAAGATGGAATAGTGAGGGAATTCCTTGTAGACATATGTTTTGTGTCATGAAACGAGAAGGCTATAAAGAAATTCCAGAAAAGCTCATTTTAAAGAGATAGACTACGAAAGCAAAGCAATTTTTCAAAGAGACAAATGTTAGGCAAAGTAAGATCAAAAAAGAGATAGGGTATTTAATGCGATATGTAGCATTGTCTGTGGCCACCACTTGGATGTCTTTCATTGGAGCACAAGAGATTCTTCTTTTCCATCACACAATGAAAGAAGTGTGCATATTGACAAGAGAGATTAAAACAAAGATCTCAAAGAAGCAATGTACGGAGAAGGCACCTACACAGAGCATTATTGGTGACCCAAGCACTGTGAAGACAAAAGGTGCACCAAAACTGAAGAAAGATGAAAAAGGGAGGAGAAAGTGTAAAAATTATGGAAAAGAAGGTCACACAAAGAGGACTTGTTCTATTATTGGAAAAGAAGAAACCCAGGCAACGAATCAAGAATTGAACACCACAATTGATGAAGCTAAACTCATGAGGTTATGAGTGCTTCTAGCACACCTTACTTCTTACTCACACAAATAGTAATTTGTCTTTTTGTGGTCTTTTACATTATCGTACTTGCAATTGAATTGTCATGATGAAAATTAAAAATGCATGCTCCAATGAATTATGTAGTGACCTGGCGTGATAATTGCAAATAGCAGATAGATCCTATTGTAGCTTCACATATGTCGTCAGTCATCGGCAACACACCACCCAACGAAGATGTTGCTGGAAATACAAATGAGTTAAATGCAAGGTTTAGTGTTGTTAATTGCATTCCCCTAATATCCAACAACTTAAATGAAAACACCACAAGGGGTCTTATCGATGGATGCTACAGGTATGATTTATGCCTAAAGTAATCACAACTACAAAATTAGATTTTGATGAATTGTGCAATGGTTCACGAAATATGTCACTAGATTGGGGTTTGAAAGAATATTATTTATGTTTGTCTTAGGTATTAAGGAGAATTGTAAGGTTAGTTATAAAGATAGTGGACTTTTATGAATATTCTTACAAAGGCATAAACATGGCTTATTAGGTTATGCACTGGATTGGAGTTTGAAAGCATGTTATTTATGTTTGACTTAGGAGTTAGGAATTATTCTGTGGTTGATTGTCCTAGTAGAAAGAACTCTGGTATTGAATTATTCAAAATCCATATCATGTTCACTGGTGCACGAAATTGCAATCACACTTTTGTAATCTGAACAACTAACCAGCAAGTGCACTGGGTCGTCCAAGTAATACCTTATGTGAGTAAGGATCGATCCCACGGAGATTGTTGGTATGAAGCAAGCTATGGTTATCTTATTAATCTTAGTCAGGATGCCAATAAGGTTCTTTGAATTTAATTGTAAAAAGTGAAAGTGTTTGGAATAAGTAATTGTTACTCAATAATGGAGAATATGTTGGAGTTTTGGAGATGCTTTGTTCTCTGAATTTCAGCTTTTCCCTTATCCTCCTCTTCACACACGCAAGGCTCCTTCCATGGCAAGCTGTATGTAGGGCGTCACCGTTGTCAATGGCTACTTTCCATCCTCTCAGTGAAAATGGTCCAAATGCTCTTTCACAGCACGGCTAATCATATGTTGGTTCTCGATCATGTCGGAATAGGATCCATTGATCCTTTTGCGTCTGTCACTACGACCAACAATCGCGAGTTTGAAGCTCGTCACAGCCATTCAATCATTGAATCCTACTCAGAATACCACAGACAAGGTTTAGACTTTCCGGGTTCTCATGAATGCCGCCATTAATTCTAGCTTATACCACGAAGATTCTGATTAAGAAATCTAAGAGATACTCATTCAATCTGATGTAGAACGGAGGTGGTTGTCAGGCACACGTTCATGGATTGAGGAAGGTGATGAGTGTCATGGATCATCACCTTCTTCATAGTGAAGCGCGAATGAACATCTTAGATAGGAACAAGCGTGTTTGAATGGAAAACAGAAATAATTAGATTAATTCATCGAGACGCTGCAGAGCTCCTCATCCCCAACAATGGGGTTTAGAGACTCATGCCGTCAAAAGGTACAAAATTCAGATCTAAAAATGTCATGAGATACAAAATAATTCTCTAAAAGTTGTTTAAATACTAAACTAGTAACCTAGGTTTACAGAAAATGAGTAAACTAGGATGGATAGTGCAGAAATCCACTTCTGGGACCCACTTGGTGTGTGCTGGGACTGAGACTTAAGCTTCTCACGTGCCTGGGTTGTTTCTGGAGTTGAACGCCAGGTTCTAACCTGTTTCTAGCGTTGAACTCCAACTTGCAACTTGTTTTTGGCGCTGAACGCTAGACTACAACATGGAACTGGCGTTAAACGCTAGTTTACGTCATCTATCTTTGCGCAAAGTATGGACTATTATATATTGTTGGAAGGCCCTGGATGTCTACTTTCCAACCCAATTGAGAGCGCGCCAATTGGACTTCTATAGCTCCAAAAAATTCATTTCGAGTGCAGGGAGGTCAGAATCCAACAGCATCAGCAGTCCTTTTTCAGCCTAAATCAGATTTTTGCTCAGCTTCCTCAATTTCAGTCAGAAAATACCTGAAATCACAAAAAAATACACAAACTCATAGTAAAATCTAGAAATATGAATTTTGCCTAAAAACTAATAAAAATATACTAAAAACTAACTAAAACATACTAAAATCTACATGAAATTACCCCCAAAAAGCGTATAAAATATCCGCTCATCATTCACTTATGATATGATTTAAATAATTTCTTTATGCCAATTTTGGATGTGTTTTTGTGTACAGATAATGCAAAATCATATGGCAAACATGTGATAAATGGACCCGTCAACATGGATGCCCAGTGAGATCATCAGCTGCAAATTTATTTTGCTTGTTTTTTCTATGCTTGAGTTTTATTATAAGACTTGGTGCAGCCTAGAATGAATTTGTCATTAGATTATTTGTGTGAGAAAATATATGCTATCTTAAATAAGGAAAAGTTGACAATGAATTAATGAAATTGTCTTTTTAAAGCTTAGTGCAGCTTATTTGTGAACACCTATTTTGACAAAAGATGAACTTAATCGCATTCAAACTTTCAAAATACAGTCAATTTCATATCGTTCCTTCAAATGTTAAAATGCAACTAGGACAATTGCCTAATGTTGCTAATGTCAAATTTCTCAACAATGAAGTACTGCATTTGTCATCTTTGAATCCCAATTTGTGATTGCAAGCTTCTTCATCTCCTCCACGATGGGGTTGCACCCTTGCATAACCAAGTCCGAAGCAATGTGCATACGGGTGTAATCATTCACAACCTGATTCTCCAATGGCTTCCATAGGTTTGACAGTATCATCCATTGTGCGACAATGATCCTGCAGTCATTACTGCGCCAAGTAAAGCAAATTTAATGGTCATTATTAAAAGCAAATTCATATTATTTATATGTAATCATTAAATGCAAAAGTGATCCACAAAAATCCTATACACACTTATACATTTTCTGTTGTAGAACTTTAGGTTCATCAAAATCACACAAGGTAATGGACTTGGTTTTAGCATTGGGCAACTTGTACAAGGACTCCTTGGATATTATGTTGTCTAGTAACTTTGTCTAGTGTCATAAATAATTGTAAAACTTTAGAAACATTTTATGCCAGAGTAATTTTAATTCCTTAAATACAATGAGAAATAATATAGTGCCCTACCACTGCCTCCATAGCATCCATTCGTGATGGCAACAGATTTTCACACTTTAGTGAATCCATGTAAGACACTTTCTCATAAAAGCGATCAACAACCATCAGAAACCAATGATCGTCGATATGTATGGGGACATATATCTGAAACTTATTGGAGTGTTTAGCAGATTGGAATATTTAGGAAACTACCTATATGTAAAACGTTTGAAGACTTTACCATGAGTAGGTTGTCGGCAAAGCCTGTGTACGTGCTTCTAATATAATCCATTGTACCAGTGAAAATATTTGTATGATGCATTGCAATTTGCTACATTAATAAAGAAAATTGTATAAGCTAATGAACTGTTTGTAAGATTGAACAACTATACAAGTAGCTAGTATCATTGAAATTTACAGCAAAGGTAGGAGGTAGCCACCACTTAATTCCAAGTTTTCCTGGAACTGGTCCATATGTTCCTTTCGACATCATTAATGCAACAAACGTGAGCATCTGAAAACAAAGACACAATTTTAAACCAACATCATTTGAGTAAACAAAGACTTTACCAAAAAGCACGAAAAAGAAATAAATTATGATTACCATACATCTCCAATGACTTTACTTCCTGGTACAAGAGTTAAGAAGACCTCTCTTGTCCCTTCACAATGGTCATTCGGCACAAGAATCTCGCTGAAAATACCAAAATGACCATCAACCTTAAGTTTTCACAAACGAGATTGATGCATCGATTTTTGCTACTATAGCATGAACTTTATGTGACAAACACAATGTCAGAGAACTTACTTGGGGTCAAGTCCGTTGCCTATATGTTACCATTGCCAATTATGCTCCAATGAACATCATACCTTTTGCTGGGCGGAAGTTAAGGTCCAAGCACTGCGAATACAAACTTGAAATGTTACTTACAATCATTACTAATCATTCTATACATGTTTAACTCAATAAATAAACATTCAACAAGTATAATACCTGTGGCATCTCTTCTCCATCCATATAAGGAGATATGTGAGAGTGATATAGCCAAGGACGACTCCAATCAAGCTTCGTATCTTCACTAATGAATAACTTACGCTATATTTCACAACAACAAAAAAAATACAATGAAACATGGACCAACTTGCATTAAAAGATAGAAGAGTAAAAATACAGAAGGTCTTTTTTGGTTCACCACACCTTAATATGTTTATTTTGTGCTTTGACACCTTTCTTTACCCATGAATAATTTTTTCTCTTACAAAGCCGCAAAATAGAATTGTCATTGCACTCTTTCAGTGAATCAATATATTCATAATCTGGGTCTTCGCCAAAGTGGGGACAACCATTACTAATATCGATAAGGGATTTTTTTATCGAGTAACGCCGAGTAGGTCTCTTCCTTGGATTGGTGGATAGGGAACCACTACTAGGAGTGGCGTCCATTTCATGAGCTATTTCGACTGTAATGGTTGGAGTGGGACACAGTGACTGTTGCAAAGGTTCTTTTTGTCCAAGTCCAATGAGAATAGGAGACAATCCTTGCAAGTTCTCTACAACCACTGACTGTACGAGCCTTGTAACGGCCTGAAACAACTATAAACATCATTGCTTTCACTCCAAAGAATGGTAACAAATAAAAAATCATCACTAAAATTGGTCCTTTATTAATTGAAAAATTTAATGACCCTAACCTCTTGACTAAATATATTGTCATGCAACATTGCAACTTTCTCATGCGAAATTGCTGACTTTGCTGGACCTTCGTCAAGTTGTTGCTCATCCTTTTCCTTTACAAAATAAACAAACAAATAAATAAAAATGAATGAAAAGCTTCTGTTAGAAAACCTCTCATAATATTTAAAAATTCATACCTCCATAATAGAAATGAGCACCAAGAACGCAAATGATTTCCTTTTCTTGAGGTACAGCAAGAGAAGCAGCAATGGCGTCAACTATGTATAAAATAGCAAGGTTATTACCAAATTTTAAGCATTGTATCCCTTTTACATTCTTTAGTTCCATAAAATTATTTTCTTGGGTTTCAATAGTTAAAAACATTTGATATATGGGCCCAAGTCATTTTTTCTTTGGGAGTCTTTTAAGTTAATTTATTTTGGATAAATAGAAAATAAATTAACAAAATTAAGTGTAATTGTAGTAAAGTCGTAAAATTTTTATTTCACATATTATTTCTTGTTCGGGTAAGAAATTAAATAAATTTCTAATAATAAATTATTTTAATGTTAAATTGTTAACTTAAAAAAGTCAAAACACATCATCTCGAACTGAAAAATTCAAAATAACTTAGAAAAGCCCGCCAAAATAAGATTTTGTTTATCTTCGAAGGTGCTAATATTTTTCCTCCATCGATGTCTAATTATTATAGCTTAACTCTAGCCCTTTGCGTGCACAGGAAGCCCATAAATGTATGTTGTAGCACTGGCTCTTATGGGAAAATTGCGAGATGCTCATATGTCATTAGCTTCTTATTACACTATACATAGCATTCAGTCGTACAAAAATTAATAATAGGAGTTGGACAAAGAATTTGGTACACATATACTTTTCTAGAAGATTATTCATTCTTTAAATTAGTCCCTAAAAGATTAAATTAGTCATACTAGTCATTAAAAGATAAAACATAGGTCAAATTGATTCTTTCGTTATTCAGATGATGATGAATCACGTTACGTGTCATGTGGCATAATAAGTTCATTCTTTCTAGAGAAAAATACCAAATGGACACCCAAAAGATTCAGACGCTAACAAAATGATAACTGGAAGATATTATCGACAAAAAGATCCCTAAAAGAGGATTAATTTTGACAAAAATGACCAGCTGTCAATTAAGTTATTTAGAGTTAAGGTTAAATGTTAAGGTGTCTGTTAGCAATTATCAGTATTACAAAAATTATCCATACTTTTAATTTTTATAATTTTAGAAACACCCCATTTCAATTTTTTTAAAAATTGTAATTCATTTTTTTTGAGATTCTCGTCTCTTACTTCTCTACTCTACCTTTCTCCTTCTGAGCCAAACTCTTCCTATCCTTTCTCTTTTTTTCCTCTTCTATCAAATCCACCACATTTGGCTTCAGTAGCTTTGAAGTCTCTTCTACAGCAGTAGCATCTCACTTTCGGGTCCAATGAGAAAGATGCTGAGGTGGCCATCGAAAAATTGAAGGTGGAATTTTTATTTAATTACCCAGTCCAACTGGAAAATCCAAAATCCTCCACCCCTAATCCCCCCTCCCTCCCCCTCTGAACCGCACCCTCTCACTCTCTCAACCTGGACATTTTCTTGAACCCTAATCCAGCAAAAGATATCTCTTCCCCATCACATTCTCTCAGTTTTTCAATCATGAATCGCCCCAATTTTTTAGATTAATTTACAATTCAAAAAGCAGAGGAAGCAGATTTAGACAAGGCCAGGAGCAAGAAATAAGAAGCAGAGGTAATGAAAAAGAGGCTAATGAGTGAGATGCTGCTGCTATGTGTGTATGTTTTTATGTTCGACCATAAGGAGGAAAGCGAGCCACCGCGAAGCACAATAGTGAAGGTTGAAGGTGATCGTTCCGTGTCGGAGGAGACAGACGACATTGGCAGACGCAGAAGACCTGACGACGAGATGGAAACCGTGCAGTTTTAGTGACACTGGCTTTGTAAGACTGAGAAGGTTGAGCTCTATTTTGAAGGAGAGTGAGTTCAGAGTGTGACACAGTGCATTGGGAAATGGGGATTAGGGTTCAAAGGGGCAAGGAAGTGGGATTAGAGTTCAAAAGGGGGGATTTTGGATTGGGGAGGGGATTAGGGTTAGGGAGGGGGAGGGGGAGGGATTAGGGTTGGGGAGGGGGGAGAGTGCATTCAAGAAGAGAAAGGGGGAGTGTGTTGGGGAGGGGAAAGAGGAAGTGCGTTGGAGGGGAAGGATTAGGGTTGGAGAGGGTTTTTGCCATGTCATCAAAACGTAGTGGCTATGTCACCATTGTGCTTGCCATAGATTTGCTCCAGCGAGCTCAGAGACACGCTTGTCAAATTATAAAATATTTTAGGGACCATTTTGTCAATAACAAAAGTCAGGTACCATTTTGTCAGCGTCAGAATCTTTTGGGTACCGATTTGATATTTACCTCTTTTATGTAAAGAGAATTTTGTTTATTAAGATCTAAAAATTGATATTAAAATTAAGATTTAATTACTCTGTTGATCCCTATATTTTATTAAATTTTTAATTAAGTCTCTATAATTTTTTCTTTTCAATTGGGTCCTTATAGTACTTTTAATTTTATAATTAGGTCATTCTTAGTGTAAAAAATGTCAGAAAGATATACATTGAAAATGATGTGCAAACTGTAAAACATGAAGGAGATTAATGCAATAACAGCCTCTGCTGCTATAAGTTGAACCGGATTCAGCTGACTTTGATTGAGTTCTTCATCTTGGCGGAATGCTTCTTTAACTTAGAAAACACTGTCCAAAATTGATGAACTCTTCACAAAGAAGCTCTTCAAAAAAACTCAAGTTTTGGTTCTCTCTCCTTGTCATCCAAAAATGAAAATATTTTCTTTTTGTACCTCTTGCCAAGTTGCTGTTTGGGTTTCTCCTTAGTCAACTCGTCGATCCTTGAGCCACTGATGCTTGACATCTCACTTTTTTCAATTAACCCCCAAATTAGGGATGTCAAAATAGGTTCTTTTGCTTGACCGAAGACTTCAGATCAGCAAAAAAAAATGTTCAGTGGTAAACCCAAATCTAAACCCTTGAGATAGTGCTTTGTCCCCAAGAAATAATTTTAGCCTTTGATTCACAGCAATGATTATTAGAAAACACTTTATCCATTTATCCCAAATTGGAGTTGCAGAAAATTGGAGAAGGAGTAAAGAAACTAAATTGCATGTAAATGGAAATAAATCACCTTTATTCTCTGACTTAACTTAGATTGCTTTGATTAGGGTGATTAGACATTTGTTTTTAAAATTTACCTTTCTCTTTCTTTCTTTTCTGGTGAAATGAGCAAGATGAACGAAGTTCTCTCTCTCTCTCTCTCTCTCTCTCTCTCTCTCTCTCTCTCTCTCTCTCTCTCTCTCTCTCTCTCTCTCTCTCTCTCTCTCTCTCTCTCTCTCTCTCTTTCTGATTCTGACCGAAGCAAACATGTGAGTATTAGCTTTGGAAGTCTTCAGCTTTGTGGAATCTTCTTAGACTTGGGTTGGATAATTTTCATTCAGCCCCGCTGTTTTCTTTGTTTTATTTTTTCGGGCTTTTAAAGTTAGAGAACCCATCAACAATCTTGTTTTTGTTTCATTCCATTTGGGCTGCTGCTTCTCTGATTTTGGCCTGCTTCTCAAAATATTCACATGAGGACATCAAATGAATCATCATGTGAGTAGCTGCCATAAAGTTGTTATGGAAAAGTTACCTTAGTGGGTCAAGCAGTGTTGGATGACATCTTCGATGCTTTAGGTGGTCTTGTGTGATTTGATGGTTCAAATTTTATTTTAGCCACTGATGCGTGAGCATATTGTCTATCTTTTCCTCGTGAAATTGCACTTAAATTTCTGAGTTTAATTAAAAATTAATTATATTTTAGCCACTATGGATGCTATTTTGAGTTTTGTGCAATATTATTTATTCTAGGTAACATTCGGCTAGATTTGATGGAGTTTCTGCAGCACAAGAATCAAAGGAGATGGCTGCAAGGAGCGACAGGAACGCGTGCCTGACGCGCACGCGTGCCTGACGCGTGCGCGTGCCTGACGCGTGCGCGTGATCTGGAAGTATCCATGGCGACGCGTACGCGTGATTTGAAGATTTGCTCAGCGACGCGTTTGTGTGACCGACGCGTCCGCGTGACTTGCGAAGAAGACCAGCGACGCGTACGCGTGACTGACGCGTACGCGTGACGTGCGCGATCTGCAAAATTTACAGAAATCTCTGGCGTGGATTTTGGGTCGTGTTTTGACCCAGTTTTCAGCCCAAAAAACATAGATTATAAGCTGCAGAATGGACAAATCAAGTGGTACCCACCCATCAGCGGAAGACTTGTTAATTAATTCGAATTTAAATTCAAATTTGATTTTGAGGAAAAGATATTATTTTTAGATAATTAGATTTTAAATTTATTTAGGATTAGTTATAAATAGGAACTTTGTACATTTAGACACGGTACATTTTTGACAACCCTTATTTTTCTCTGAACCATGAGCAACTAATTCTCCATTGTTAAGGTTAGGAGCTCTGTCTATTTTCATGGATTGATTCGTTTGATCTTTTTAATTTAATTAATGTCTTGATTTATATTTTAATAATTGTTTTCGTTCTTTATTTTATGAATATGGGTGGAACGGAAGTATGACCCGTGTTCTAATTGAGTTCTTGTAAAACTTGGAAAAGCTCTTTACTTGAACAACAGCTGGAAAACATATTATACTGAATTTCTAATTGTTTGTATTTAACAAGATACGTGACATATAATCCCCTTATTTTTGGATAATTAGGATTCTTTTGGCATATAAACTAGAAATTGATCATCACCCTCTAATTGGAATTAATTGACCAAGAAATTGGCAGTTAATAAATTTTAGAGGAGACTAGGAAGGTCTAAAGAATTAGGGTCTAGTCACATATAGTTTTCTATGAAATTAAATCTTGCATGATTAAATTAATTAGTAATAAAAGTTAATCCAGAAAATAGATAACTCTGAAACCTTAACTGCTTTCTCAAATATTTTATTCCCAACTCATTGCTGCTTGCTTTATGAAATTTTTAAAGTACTGTTTAATGCTCTTTGAATATCTCAAAACCATTTTCTGCTTGCCTAACTAATCCTATCAAACGCTATTGTTGCTTGATCCATCAATCCTCGTGAGATCGACCCTTACTCACGTAAGGTGTTACTTGGTACGACCTGGTGCACTTGCCAGTTAGTTTGTAGGTTGTAAAATACCGCACCAGCCACCTTTGATGATGATCGCTAAGATGATTCAGGTAAAGACTTAATCAAATTTTTGGAAATATGATCCAAGGTTTGATCATAGCGAAAGTAATAAGTGACCTACCAATTAAAGAAGGATTTGGTCACGTAGCTACTATGAATGAAAAGAATAGGTTCATAGTAACTTTGACACCTTTCATCATGGTTGAGACATTTGTAGATCTCCTTTTTTAGTCGAAGTTGAGTTGGCAAAGGGCCGGCGATTTGCTTAGAAATGGGGGTGGGAGAGCTTGAGAAAATCCCATTTCCCTTGCTACATAATGTGGTGCATGAAGAGAGATTCGATACCGGTCTTTCTTGTATTGAGGTATACCTGTCGACAGTACTTATATTGCAACAAAGTTCGATCAGTGTTCGTCTATTTTGCATTGCGCTTTTTCATTACCATATTTTTGAATTATTTATCGTCGAAACTACGTTGGCCCACATTTTCGATCAACAAAGGAGGCAAATTTGAAGTCTTCATTTTGAAAGTATTTGGCTGGACAGAGTTTCGAAAAAACTTCCTAAAAAAGCTCACTAGTCGAATTGGATTTGGCAAAGTGTGGTTTCAGGGATAAGGGCGGCTAAGGGTATTATAATTTGGCCTATTTGAAGGTAATTCCTTCATGATTCATGTGCTTCTCAAATACTACATTTACTCAAAGTTGAGCTAGCCAAAGAGGTCTCCCAGCATTGATCGGTGATTTATTTCGAAAGCTGTTGACCATTTGGCCTAGTTTATCATACAAACTCCCAATGAGAAGTTTGGCCAAACAGATTCTGCAGTGGCTTTCATGGATAAGGGCGGCTAAAGGTATTATAATTTGGCCAGTTCTCTAATGGCACAATTAATGGTACCTAGTGGTGGCTAACTGTTAACCCACCAGTAGATGTGTGACACTTGGCTGAAGGATTATGAAGGGTAATTAGTGGTGAGAATGATAAGCACAGGTAACTCTTAGAATGTTACCGTGAGGGTAAAATGAAAAATTGAGCACCAAAAATTGAGTTTTATACTGTGGGCTGTGTACCAGGCCAACAAAAATATAAAAAACACCAGACTTACGGACAAAATTTAGTAAAAACTAGAGAAAAAAAAAGGCTCGGTTTGTTTTGCCTTTTTTTTAGATGAAGATAGTAATAATCAAATTTACAATACATGACTTCAAAGAAAAAAAAAATCCAATTTACAAGCAAGAGGGAAAAAATAAAAAAAAAAGGAAAGAAAAACACCCCATAACACTTTTTCTCTGTCTGAAAATCTTTCCTTTTTTAATGGTTGTCGAATGTTTTTTTTATTGTTTTGACAAAATTCTAATTTATATTAATATTCATGAATACTATCATATCTTACAAATATCTTACAAATTAAGGACGTTTAATTTAAATGTTGTAACATTAATTTAAAATTATATAAAAATGCTAATTTCTAAAATTATAAATTTTAATTATGTAATACAACTTTGAAATATTATCCAATAACATTAGATATTGTGTTATCTATTTTAAAATATTATCAAATTGAAAAGAGACTTATCATCAAACAATAATAAACGTTACATATTGTTTTATCTATTTTAAAATTTAAAAAACTAAAGTTTAACTTTAAAAACTCCAATGATTGATTTAAGTAATTAATTTATATTTTTATTTATATAAAAAAAATTTTGTTTAATTATTCATGTTAATTAAATTTATTTTTTTTTCAAACCAATATTTTTTTAAAAAGAATTTAATATTTTTATTTGTTTATTCTTATAAGGGTTTAAAATTCTAGTATTTGTGAATTTTTAGTGTTTATAAATACCAACAAAAATCTATTTTAATTTTTAAATATAATTTTGGGGTGAATCACCCAATTAAATTGGTTTGACTTACCTAAAAGATTGCATTGTCACATTAAATCAAATTATACACATATATCTAGTTCTAGTAAATCCTTTTTATTTAAAATAATTTACTGTACATTTATACTAATTTATTTTAAGTCATATTGATTTGATAAAGACATTTCTAAATTAAAAGTTATAATAAAATTAAGAAGTAATATTGAAACTAAACCAACGCAAAATGCTGATTTGTCCTCATTCTAAACTACTGTTACAATATCTTCGGTAAAATTGCATAGTTTAAATATAATTTATTATTTATGGATATTAATAGAACAAACTATTTTTTATATTGCTTTCTTGTGGTAATTGTAGGTTAATGGATCGAGCGGGTGATAAATTGGTAGGTAATAGATCAAATTTTTTTACTACAGATGAAAATCTAGTACTAAAAGTTTAATAACTTATAAAATCCGAAAAAAATTATTTATATAAGTTATTTTATAGAAATTTTTTTATATATGAAAAAGAGAATGGCGATCTTCTTTAATATTAGTGTTATAGGTGCTTTGCATAAATGTGGGGCATCAGAAATCTTAGTTTTAACATGTAAATCATAAATGGTGCACCCTAAACCATAAAATCTAAATCTTAAACCATCAATCTTAAACCTAAAACCTTAACCATAAATCCTAAACTCTAAATTCTAAATTAAACTTTAAATCTTAAATCCTAAATTCTATATCATAAAACTTAAACTCTAAATTCTAAAATTTTAAACATTTAAATCCTAAAATGACAATATTAAATTTTAAACCCCAAGGGATAAACCCTAAATCATAGTCTGGAAATCCTAAACACTAGAATTTTTTAATATACGTAATAAAAAATAAAAAAATTTTAGTTGCCATTACTTAATCAATTAACCTAGCACGTTGAAGTTTATAAGGATTAATTCATTTACTTCACTTTAATATTTACTAATAAATAAAAAAATTGTTACAAGATATTTATTGGATATTTAATTCTCAAACATAAATTACAGTAAAAAAATGTTAGTTTAAAATAAGGAATCTTCATATATGGTACTTTTATATAAGACAAAACATCGAAATAAACTAAAAATATGTCAAAATTATGTGAATTACCCAAAGCCAAAACTATTATGTGCATTTTGTTAATAGTGATGCCAAAACTAGTAGCATCCTTAATGTCAAAAACAGCATTTTGAGCAAGATGCCAACTACATAGTCTGTGTGTTTCATTAGGAAACTCGCTCCGGATAGCCTCCTTCATGGATTCGTCTCCATCGGTAACCACAGCCATCGGCTCCTTTTGCCTCATTACATTAAAAAAATTCCTTAACAACCATTTATAAGAAAGAATCTTCTCATTCTCAAGCAACCCAAACCCAAATATAATGGCCTATTTATAATGGTTAGTACTTGAAAAAATCACTAAAGGCCTATTGTATAAATTCTTTCTATAGGTTGAGTCAAAAGGCCAAGACATCACCAAAACAATCATAGTCATGCTGCATTTGACCATCACACCAAAACAGATTACCCAAATAATTTTCAGTACAGTACGAGTATTGTACCACAGCTAGGGGATCAAGTTCGGTCTTCCCTTTAAGATAGCTAATGGCCGCAACAGCATCACCTTCCACTATGTAGAAACGTTGAACATCATCGATATAGTTATATAGATTCTTCTCTTTATAAAATGCAAATTGCGATAACCACTTGTGAGATAGGCAAAGAATCCCATGATTTGGGTTGTCTGGAAACCTGCTTCGTGCAAGCTATAAACATGGGCCTTGTCTCCTTCCGACATGTGTCGATGTGGTGCCATTACATTTGTGTGGTCTGCTGGGACTAGTTCATGGTTATGATCCGCAACGAAAGACTTTATCTTCCACTTTCCACAACCCTTGTCTAGATGAACCACAAACCTAGCATTACAATTGGTTCTTGTAATTAGTTTGTGTGCCCGATGTCTATCAATCCTCTCGTAATGTTTTTATCGCGCAATCCTTCTCTATTGCAGAAGAAAAATTTTCTTACAACATTACCTTCATTATCTCTTCCCGAATCTCCCTTTCGAACCGCAAACCTGGTAACACGTGCATATTCCAGATACCTTGCATATGCCTCCTCAATCGAATCGAACTCAGCAATAGCCAAATCTTCTGTTGTTGCCCATGCCTCACAGCGATTAGAACTATTTAGTTCTTCAACTAACCTCACAGTCGCCGGACTAGATCCTTGATCTTTCGCATCATCTGCTACCCTACTACTTTCCTTAATATCCAACAATGTCATGTACACTTCTTCTGATTGCCCCGACTCAAGCCTTACTGTCTCACATTCGCCAACCTCCGATCCCGTGCTCCATCCATCACTCCACTGCACAAAGAACTCTGAGCTATTTTTCGAATCGCTGTCCATCTCACTCCACCAAATACCTAAACAGGCAAAGAATTTGTCAGCTGGCAACTCAGACAAAAATAACATGGTAACTGGGCATAAGACATACAACCTAAAAATCGTTAATCAACATCCAAAAGAACCAAGGATAAATTTATACTGTGTTTGGAACACCTTCAGAATAGCTATCCATCAAGAAAAGAATTCTTTTATTTGATTTGGAGTACAAGAAAAATATCATTTTCAAATCTCAAGTGAATTTTAATTCTACGTTAATGTTGAAACTAAATCAGACCAAAATTTGTCTGATTGCAAGTTCATTATTACTAAATATTGAAATGTCAAAATTATTCTTAATGAATAAATAAAGAAAAGACAAATAGATAACCACAAAGATAAAAAGAGTAAAGTCCAAAAAAATCATTTTATTCATGCAATTAATTATTTCAAATCATGAATTTATATTTGAAATAAAGTTAGAATTCACTTCTTAACAAAAATATAATTTTTTTCTCAATTTAATCCTTTATGTCCATACTCAATAAGAATCATACATGTACAAAGGAAAGTATGAATGATGTAAAATGCTTATGTTAGGGTGGAAATAGAGACAAAATCCCACAATTCATAGGCCACAACTCTGAATCAAAATAACCAAAAAACAAAAAGTTTAACTTTGCAAAGGCTTAATTTCTAAATGTCATTGTACCTAAAGTGTACTCCATGATGCCCAAAGTGTACTCATACTATGCAATAAAATTTGGTACTCTACTATTAATTTATGCCAACACGACTTCTTCGTTATTTCAGTTCTTTAATATTTCCTATATCTCCTACATAACTTTCACAATGACAAAATGTCCACAAGAATCTAAGTGATTGCATTAAGTAGGTATTACAGAACCAAATAGTAGCCACGCTTGAAGATGTTAGGCTCAATTACTATGGAAATAAATTCATACAAGTAACCTAGTTCCAAATTACCACATTTTGGTACACTACTTACTCCGACAACAAATTTTGCACAATTTTGCACTACAAGGAATTAGTAAGCATATAGTTACCGTTATTAACTAAATCAAACACAATATTGGGTCAAGTCTTGGGATACGATAAAAGGCATCTTCTGTACATTGTTTTCAGGCACACATCTCTCCCTCAAAATAGTATCTATGGAAAACTATATCAGACAGAAGTAAGTAAAACACACATAATCGATAAAATCCTCTTACCAGGTCATAAGTTGCTCTGTCTTCACCAGTCGCTACTACCCTGCCTCCAATATCTATCTTCTTCGACCACGAGTACCAACGACAAATAGTTCTCTGACATCTTTCAGCAATCTCAATGGCATTTTTCCATTAGATTCCCACTTTTCCTCTTCTCGTAGCAGATCGTAGACAATGTGTATGCCAATGCTTGCTATAATGATCAGTTTTTTCACACCCAGGAAACCCTAACTCATGTAATACCTCAGTATCCATGGATGATGTGATAACATCTATTTTCTCTTTATTTTTTTAGCATAGAAAAATAATTTTTTCCAAATTTCTATTCAAATTGTTTACTCTAATTATTAGTCTCTTTACCCTGTTTAAACACAGTAACTCAAAGTTAACGTTACTTTAGAAAAGCCAGATGTTCACATTTAATTGGCAATTTGCTTGTAGTCATTATAGCCATAGTAATATAATAGATACCATAGAATGCACCTTATAATTTTTGCATGGTAACACTCCTCAAGCAAAACCTATGGTGCTTAACCAATAGCAGAGAAAAACTACATGTTCTTCATCATTAATTGGTGTACCATCTTTGCTTATATTGCTTCTGATAAACTCTCTCCATAGGAAATTTTTTTCAATTTATAGAGTATTCCTTTTTAGGACGCATATCAGAAGTAATTAAATTATGTCTTCAGTGAAAAAATCCAGTGATAGTAGACACATCGAAAAAAGTGGGCCCAACTATGCCACAAGGCAAGTGGAGATTGTTGGTAGTTTTGCTTGAAAAGTATAGCATAGCCCCGATCATCCAATGGTAGATTGACGGGTAAAAGTGAAGAAGTTTCATGAGGTCGTAGAATCCTCAATAGTGCCATGGTCCTTCATGCGGAGCTCCATTCTTTTGAACTAGGTAAGAAAACTAACATTTTTTAACGCAATTTTTAGATTACTGCGAAAAGATCGAGCATGGTCGACAAAAGGAGCGACATATAAGTCATTCTTGATCAAAATGTCTCATCCTTCATTGTAAAGGAAGTAGTAAAAGACACTTTTAGCTTGTTTTGGAGAATTTAGGAGGCTCAGAAAGAAGTGTAATTAGTTTTTTATGGAAAAGGAGAATAAAAGTTTCTCATTGTTGATTGTGTCGAATAGGTCTTCGATGATGACGTCCATCTCTCTCGATAGAATTTTTAGGCTAGTCTTGTCAAAGGATAATAGAAAAATAATAGTATCAATCCATACAATAGATAGAGCTCCTAACCTTAACAGTGGATGTTTAGTTGCTCATGGAATGCGGAATGTAAATTTGTATAGAATTTCCTAATGGAATCCCCCTAATGGAACCTCCTCAATAGAAGAGAAGTCTCCCCTTTTTATAACTAATCCTAATTAATTTAAAATCTTATATCTAAAATTAAGATAATATCTTTTCCTTTTTTTTAAAATAAAATTTGAATTTAAATCAGAATTAACTAACTACTCCGCGTCTTGTAACGTGGGGACCACTTGGCTTCACTGGATCCGCGCCTAACTTGGGTGCTAAAATGGGGCCCAGAAATCACCCCAGCGTTTTCTGCACGTGGCGCATGTCATGCGTACGCGTCAGTCACGCACACGCATCGATGGTCTTTTTCGCAAGTCACGCGGACGCGTCGGTCACGCGCACGCGTCACTGTGCAATTCTTCAAATCACGTGTACGCGTCAGTCACGCGCACGCGTCGCCGTGGAAAGCTCCAAATCACGCATACGCATCAGTCACGCGTACACGTCGCTCCTCGCTGCCATCTCCTTTGATTATTGTGCTGCAGAAACTTCACCAAATCCAGCCGAATGTTACCTAAAATAAACAAAATTACAAAAGACTCAAAGTAGCATCTATATTGGCTAGAAGATAATTAATTCTTTATTAAACTCAACAAATTTGATGCAAATTTACTAGGAAAAGATAGGAAAGATGCTCACGCATCACAATACCAAACTTGAATTATTGCTTGTCCTCAAGCAACCAAAACTAATATAAGCTTAGGATGTGAATTTGCATGAGAATGAGAGTTTGATTAAGCCCATGTCTCTTTTTATAGTGGGGTTTACAACTGCAATCCTGAATAGTTTTGGCATCTCACTCTCCTTTGAATAAGAAGAATGTTACTGTCATCTGGAATTAGAATCCGGATAATATTATGAATTCTCTGATCTTTTGTAGCTCAATTTAATCCTTGAACACACCAATTTTTTTTCGAATTTTTTTAAAATAGATTTTAATAAAATTAAAAATAAAACACCTAATCTAAGCAATCAAACAACTAATAGTTGTTAATCACAGTCAATCTCCGGCAACGGCGCCAAAAACTTGGTGTGGTAATTTATAATCCACAAACTAACCGGCAAGTGCAGCGGGTCATACCAAGTAATATCTCAGGTGAGTGAGGGTCGATCCCAGGAGGATTGATGGATCAAGCAACAATGGTTCAATGATTGGCTAGCAGAAAAGGGTTTTGAGATATTCAAAAGGTTTAAATTCGAAAATATCAGAAGGCAGGCACGCAAGTAAATAAGTTGAAAATAAAATATGGGAGAAAACAGTTAAGGCTTCAGAGTTATCTATTTTCCTGATTGACTTTTCTTATTAACTATTTTAATCGTGCAAGATTTAATTCATGGCAAACTATTTGTGACTAGACCCTAATTCCTTAGACCTTCCTAGTCCCCTCTAAAATTCATCAACTTCCAATTCCTTGGTCAATTAATTCCAATTAGAGGGTGATGATCAAATTCCAGTTTATATGCCACAAGAATCCTAATTATCCAAAAATAAGGGGATTATATGTCACGTATTCCGTTAAATACAAACAATTAGAAATTCAAGATAATATGTTTTCAAACTATTGTTCAAGTACAGAGCTTTTCCAAGTTATACAAAAACTCAATTAGAACTGGGTCATACTTTCGTTCCACCCAAATTCATAAAATAAAGAACGAAAACAATTATTGAAATATAAATCAAAACATGAATTAAAATAGAAAAATAATAGTATCAATCCATACAATAGACAGAGCTCCTAACCTTAACAGTGGAGGTTTAGTTGCTCATGGAATGCGGAATGTAAATTTGTATATAATTCCCTAATGGAATCCCCCTAATGGAACCTCCTCAATAGAAGAGAAGTCTCCCCTTTTTATAACTAATCCTAATTATTTTAAAATCTAGTATCTAAAATTAAGATAGTATCTTTTCCTTTTTTTAAAATCAAATTTGAATTCAAATCAGAATTAACTAACTACTCCTCGTCTTGTAACTTGGGGACCACTTGGCTTCACTGGATCCGCGCCTAACTTGGTTGCTAAAATGGGGCCCAGAAATCATCCCCCAGCGTTTTTTGCATTTTCTGCACGTGGCGCATATCACTCGTACGCGTCAGTTACGCGCACGCGTCGATGGTCTTTTTTGCAAGTCACGCGGATGCGTCGATCACGCGCACGCGTCGCTGTGCAATTCTTCAAATCACGCATACGCGTCAGTCACGCGCACGCGTCGCCGTAGAAAGCTCCAAATCACGCGTACGCGTCAGTCACGTGTACGCGTCGCTCCTCGCTGCCATTTCCTTTGATTCTTGTGCTGTAGAAACTCCACCAAATCCATCCGAATGTTACCTAAAATAAACAAAATTGCAAAAGACTCAAAGTAGCATCCATATTGGCTAAAAGATAATTAATTCTTTATTAAACTCAACAAATTAGATGCAAATTTACTAGGAAAAGATAGGAAAGATGCTCACGCATCAAGCTTAAGCTTTTATAAGCGTGTCTTGGAAGCCAAAACGCAGAGAAGAGAAAGTGCTAGGGATGGCAACGGGTCCCCATGGGGGCAGGGACATGCCCCCCATCCCCCGCCCCATGACCCCAAAAAGCCCCCCGTCCCCGCCCTGTATCCGTGACAGGTGGCGGATATCCGATATCCGCCGGATATCCATTCCCCGCAGATATTCCCGCGGATCTTCCTTAAAAAAATGAAAAAATTCAAAGAACTCAGATTTCAGAAACAATGCACATTAACAATACATTATTCATAACAATGGAGACTAACAATTTTGATTTCAGAATAATTTCAAAGAACTCAAATCTGTACAATGCAGATTTTATAACAGTAAAGATTAACAATACAGATTTCAAAAAAATTTAAAAAATTCCAGATCTATATAATGCACATTTTATAACAATGCAAATTTAACATTAGATTTCAAAAAAAATTAAAACACACAGATCTGTATATGACGAGACAGTTGCAATCAGCAGCGGCGAGAAATAGACCCAGAGACAGAGTAGATGGCGACAAAATCGACGATGTACAGATGGCGACGCGCAAATATGTGGAGGAGACGGCGACAGACAGATCTATGGCGCTGATGATATCTAACGAGGAGGAGGAAGGATGGCGCGCGAGGAGGAGCTCTGATGAGAAAAAGGAAAAAAGAAAGGCAGAACTTGATGAGAAAAGGAGAAAAAAGAAGGAGGAAGGTGAGGCGACCTTGCCGAAGGGGGAGAAGCTCGCGGTGAGTCTAGGAAGTGAGCAACGGAGGTGGCGGCAGTAGTGAGGAGAGGATATGAGACTAAGGCTCAGGCAGAGAAAGTGAGTGAAATGGAACATTGAGAATAGGGTATTAGGGTTTGTGAAATATATATATATATATATATATATATATATATATATATATATTGGGGATATTTTGGTAAGTTGATATTGATGGATATTAAACGGGTATCCACAGAGCGGGTATCTCTACCTTCGCCGCTTCCACCCCGTTTACTAAACGGATATCCGTTTCCCGCCCCCGCGGGGAGAAATTGGCCCCCAAATCCGTTCTCCAGCGGGTAAATTCCCGCAGATACTTGTCCTCGCTGGGAAAAATTGTCATCCCTAAAGAGCGCGCTAAAAGATTTATTGGATAGGGAGGACGTGTGCGCATTTAATGGAGTCATGATGATGATGATGACAGTTACTTAGGGTGTGAAATAGTACTTTGAAATTTATTTTAAATAAATTTAATTGTGATAAAGGATTGATTGTTCTTTTCCGAGATAAAGCCTCGACAATAATGACGATCCTAAGAGATAATTTGTTAGTCGAGAAAGTGATTTTATTAAAGAGGTGTTTAGTCGAAGAAGTTCGATGGTGATCATCTCGACGAAGATGAAGTTGATCTAGGAAGTTGGTGAATATGGGAATGAATCCTTTTAATTGTTAAAAAGAATTAATAATGTAAAATATAATTTTTAACTTTTCATATTTTTTTATATTTATTTTCAGTTCCATTTATAAAATTAATGATAAAAAGTCACACTTTACTTTTTCGATTGTTTAAAAAAATTGAAAAAATTTATTCCCGATAAACATAATGTGCAAGACGATTACTAAGTTTGTATTTGGGGGAACAATTATTTTTAATTTGTTCCAGAGTTGAAACATGAAAGTACAAGATTAGCTGAAAAGGTTTATAAATTGAGGGATAGGCAACGGACAAAGGGTTAAAAATTTCGCTCAGAAACATATTTACTATCTCACACATCCCAACGACTTCATGTGATATTGGGTAAGTTAGTCTTTTGCATAAGTTTCCTTTCATGTTTTCCTTTTATGTCTCTTTTAATTATGTAATTTTTGTTACCTCCTGTAAAATTTATGTTTTTTTCTCTAATTTTGTTTTAGCAAGTTTATTTCTTTTCTCTTTTGTAATCTGAGCTCCTAATTTCTGTGGAGTTTTATATATTTTGCAAATACTTTAAAATTCTATGAAGTGTTTTGTTTTAAATTTATCAAATATAGTAGTTTTCTTTTTTATGTTTATTTTTTATTTTGTAAAGTTTTTTTATCTTTGATAAAATAAAATTTTTAATATACATAAAATGATAAAATTAAGGAAGTCACTTAGATAAAGATGTCAAAAATATCTTTTTTTAAAGATATTTTTTAAAAATTAAAATTTAACACATATAATTAATTAAACTGTGTTACTTTTTTATTAAAATTAGATCGGACAAATTAATTTATCCAAAAAATTAATAAATTTAATTTTAAATCGGTATAAATTAATATTTTTTATAAAAAATACTACAATATCTCTATTATAAAAAATAACTAAAATACTCCTATATATATATATATATATATATATATATTAATTTTGAAAATTCTAAATCCTAATCTTACGACAATAGAGAAGAAAAAGGTTAGAATTTAAAATTCTCAAAATTAATATATATAATAAGAGTATTTTAGTCATTTTCTATAATAGGGGTATTGTAGTTATTTTTTATAAAAAAATAATATTAATTCAGACCATTTCAAAATTTGATTCATCATTTTTTGGTCAAATTAATTTGTTTGACCTAATTTTGACAAAAATAATATAATATAATCGATTATATATAATAAATTTTAATTATAAAAAATTATATTTAAAAAAGACGTTTTAAATGTCTTTAAATACCCGTGAATCTAATACTTACAAAAAATAGTTTCGCTATCAAATATTAGATTTTAAATCATTTGGATTGTTTGCAATTGTCAAGGTCACCTTTGCGATTGTTTTTTAAATAATCTGCATAACATAAAGGTAAGTGTATTCAACAACCAACCCTATCTCAGTCCTCAGCATACACAGATTTCCTGATAAAACGTTCCGTTGACCAAAACTGAATTATTTTGGACTTTTGGTCCATTTATATGCCTTTGATGATGTTTCTCTATAGCTTTTGCAAGGAAGCGGCAAAAGAAAAAGAAGACCATCATCAATGACTCAACATATTCCGTAAGCATATCGTAAATCATCCGGGACATGTATGTTATGTTATGTTGCCTTTGAAATTTCTCACTACGAATATATTCTAGATTATTTTGGTTGCCCGAGTGAGAGTGACGGTCATACGATGACCAAAAACAGCAAAAAAAAAAGTCAACGATAATATTCGTTACAATTTAATAAGTCATTTATAATTATGAATATTTTAATAATTCATTCATAATTATGAATATTTTTAATTTAAAATTGTCAACAAATTTTAATGGAAAAGTCTAGGGGGCCAGCAATTTTATTGTATTTTGGCCAGCATGTAACCAGCAGATAAATGTGAGCCATTGGATGAAATTTCACACCAATCTCATACCATCAAATCATCATTGATGGTTACCAATCACAAATATTACTGGCCCCTAGCATTTCTCAATTTTAATTTTGCCAACGTACGACTAGTATGTGGGAGATGAGCAATGCGCGCAACGAACAGCGATGAACAACACAGATTTGACTAAAAAAACAAGGAAAAAAAAAAGAAGAGAAGAAAGAAGACGAATGTGCACAATGTAAATATTCATGAAAAAGATTATATTTTTTAATTTAAAAAATTAGTTCAAATTAACTACGCAAATAGAGTTGGTTAGTTATATTTTTTATTGCTTAATTAAAAACACAAAATACTTGTAGTGCAAGAGAATTGTATCAAAGGTGGGAAGCATGCATGGGGAGAGAAAAGTGAAAGTATTGAAAACTCAAAAGTAATAGCACGTTATTATGGAAATTAAAGGAGACCTAGAATAATGCATGGAATATGATCCCACCTAAGACGTTGAAAAGTAGCTCCCTCTACCTTTGTCCCCAAGGAAAAAGCAGCCCCAAACTTGTACCTGGCCGATTTCGAACATTCTACAAAAGCCCGATCCTATTGGGTTATTATAAATGCACCAACACTAGGAAACAAGAGCATAAGCAAGTATCGTTGAAGCAAACACAATCAGAAAACTGAAGAAATTGAAAAGATGCAGAAGAGCGCTTCATCAGGGGTGTCATTGCTGGGCCCAGGAGGCTTAGACCTAACACACTCCTTCTTCACCTCCATACTCAACTCTGCACCACCCTCTCCCACTAAGCGCCACAACAAGGTCACCGTAGTTGGCGCAGGAAACGTCGGAATGGCCGTAGCCCAAACCATCCTCACTCAGGACCTCGTCGACGAACTCGTCCTCGTCGATGCCCTCCCCGACAAGCTCCGCGGCGAGATGCTGGACCTGCAGCACGCCGCCGCGTTCCTTCCACGCACCAAGATCCACGCGTCCACGGAGTACTCCGTCACGGCTGGGTCTGACCTGTGCATCGTGACGGCAGGGGCACGGCAGGTGAGCGGAGAGTCAAGGCTGAACCTGGTGCAGAGGAACGTGTCCCTGTTCAGAAGCATCATTCCCCCTCTGGTTCAGCACTCGCCGGCATGTGTTATTCTTGTGGTTTCGAATCCGGTGGACGTGCTAACATATGTGGCCTGGAAGCTGTCAGGGTTTCCGGCGAACCGCGTCATCGGCTCCGGCACTAACCTGGACTCTTCCCGTTTCCGTTTCCTGATTGCCGATCATCTTGACGTCAACGCTCACGACGTTCAGGCATACATTGTAGGGGAACACGGCGACAGCTCGGTGGCCCTGTGGTCAAGCATCAGCGTGGGCGGAGTTCCGGTGCTAAGCTTTCTTGAGAAGCAAGAGATAGCGTACGAGAAAGTGACGCTGGAGAAGATACACAAGGCAGTGATAGAGAGCGCCGATGAAGTGATCCGTCTGAAAGGGTACACATCGTGGGCCATAGGGTACTCTGTGGCTAACTTGGCTCGAAGCATTCTGAGGGACCAGAGGAAGGTGCACCCCGTTTCGGTTCTTGCAAAGGGGTTTCATGGTATCCATGGAGGGGAAGTGTTTCTGAGCTTGCCGTCGCAGCTTGGTAGGGGAGGGGTCATTGGTGTTACCAACATCCATTTGACTCCCAAAGAGGCACAACACCTCAGAGACTCTGCCACCGCCATCCTTGAGGTCCAAAATCAACTTCCAATTTGAACTGCTCCTCTTTATATTCAATAGTCGAGGCAGCTCAATTAGCTTCTTTATTTGGTGACTTCTCTGGTTATCTCTCTATTATTTTATATGATATTTTGTTTGGCAGCTACTCTCAGAAGAAGCCAAAAACATCTTTTTACATGTTCCTTGTTTAAAAAATATAACTTATTTATTTAGTAACATTTTAAATAAAAATAATATTTTTATTTTAAATAAAAATCAAATCCTACAATCTATTATCTAATAACTAAAATAATATATTTTCACATGATAACAATCATTAAATTTTTATTAGAATA
Organism: Arachis stenosperma; assembly: GCF_014773155.1. Taxonomy (NCBI): domain Eukaryota; kingdom Viridiplantae; phylum Streptophyta; class Magnoliopsida; order Fabales; family Fabaceae; genus Arachis; species Arachis stenosperma. The sequence continues at coordinate 56,652,002 of NC_080386.1, forward strand.
TCCACCATTTTATTTTTATTATATAATAAAAAAAGATGGATTCTCACCTACCTATTAAATTGGTATAGAAAAAAAATATAAATAAATAATTTTTAATTAATCAATTTTTAATTACTGTAATTAATAATTATTATTTTTTTATTTTGAAATATAAAATTTAAATAATGATTTATTTATAATAATTAATTCATATAAAATATAATTTAAAAATATTTGTTAATTTATTACCGATTAAATTTTTATTAATTATCTAACGGAATTCGCTGTCATTGTAATAGTTAAAGAAAAAAAAGTGAATATGTTGATTTTCTCTAAAGGTTACAGAAGGTTTAAAGAAAAAGGATTGAATCTATAATCTTTTTTTACTTTGATTAGATTATGTTTTTATATCCAACTTTAATCTTAATTTTTGTTTGAATTGTATAGCGAAAAAAGTAAAAGATAATTTCGTTTTGTCTCATAAATTTTAAAAAATAGAACAAAAAAATAGAACAACAAGAGAAATAAGAAGTTGACATAGTCATATATCGTCCTGGTTCAGTTGCCTTATGTAAGGTCCCATATCGGTTGGGGAGGGGAACGAAGCATGCCTTATAAGAGTGTGGATACCTCTCCCTAGCATGACGTGTTTTGACGAGTGAGTGTGGGGGGTTTCGACTAGCATCTCTATCTTCAAAGGCAAAACCGTGAGGCCTTGTGTGCCAAAGCGGATAATATCGTGCTAGCGGGTGGTCTAGACTGTTACACCTTATGCAATGCAACCTACATCTAGTCTCTATCACAACATTATGTGATGAGTTAAAAGAACTTTCTAAAATGCCTCTAAAACAGTTATGAGAGGAATAAGAAGAAGAAGGAGAAGAGAAGGAAGAGGGGTTTCTCGATGGTGGTGGTTCAGCGCAGAACGAGAACTGCACAGTACCATCGTCATGGAGCAGTGTGCGTGCGTGGAGGAGAGCACCGCACTGTCGCCTGTAGAGAAAAGCACTGCGATCAAGAGCTGTTGTCGCTGTTAGGACCTTGATTGGCATAGAAGAGTGTGTCGCTGTTAGTGATGAATTACTGAAGTGTTAGGGTTTATGATAGTAAACTAAAGCACATACATGATACATTTGTTTTTTTTTTTAAGTTATTTAATTAGAAAAATAATTGGTGAGAATATGATTAAAAATATTATATTTTTAACAATTTTAGATAACATTTTATAAATGTTATTTATTCAATTTTTTGACAACTTTTATAAAATATTATATTTTTATTTAAAAATATTGTCCTAAAATTTTTATATTGTAACATTTTATAAATGTTGTTTTAGAAATTAAAGATAATTATTTTTGTGAGTGGCTAAAAATTTGGTTATTTTTGCATTATTCAAAAACAACTCATTAAAAATGTTATCTTTGTCTATCTAAGACAACTTTTATTAAATATTACTTCAAATAAGGGTTATTTTAGGACAAAGATATTGTAGAGATATATAGGTCCAACTCTTATCTCACTTCCCATGGTGAATAATATTGATTGGTTACATATCCATAATAATGTATGTCCCACTATAAAAAAAAAGTTAATAATGTATGTCCCATATTTCTAGCTATTTTCAGCATTTCTATTATATACTATGTGTTTGGATCTAATAATTGGTTTTAAGGGGTTGTAAGGTTATTAACAAGACAAGATTATTCTCTATCTAAGCTCGAGAGAGTAAAAGAAGAAAAGAGTTAAAAAGAGAAAAAAAACTTGATTCATTAATTACTCAGTGAAACAAAAAAAAAACGTCGATGGTTGATCAACCACCACTTTGGTTTCCTTACAATTCATTACATAGCGAAGATGTAAACAAAATAAAAAAAGAGGAGAAGGAGCAGTAGCAGTTGATATCGACGCAGTTCCCGCACTACCTAGTTATGAAAATTCAAAAAGAAGCAAAAATTGCAGAGATCCTCATGTCGATGGATCTGATCTCTGATGTATGCATGGATGCATGATTAGTCAGGCAAACACTTGAAGTCCTGTGGTTGTTGGATGTGGCAGAAGTTGAAGAGGAAGGAATAGGCGAAGGGAATATTGATATGAATGCCGAGGATGTTACCCTTGAGGGCGGTGCAGAGGCACAAGGCAGCGTCAAAGTTATAAAGCCCGAAGAAGAAATTGCAGCAAGGAGTGTTTGGTACACCCGATGAGAAGTTTGCGCGGTTGTCCAGAACGCTCGAGCATACACCCAGCTTCAATGTGTCCCTTGGGCATCCTCCTTTCTTGGGCTTTGGAGTTGGGCTTGGTGTGGGCTTTGGCTGCGGCTTTGGCTGCGGCTTCGGCTGCGGCTTAGGCTTTGGGTGAAGACAATCCAATTCCCGGCTTTCTGTCTCTGTATCGTTGTTATTGTTTTTGGACTCCAAAAGACCCTTCTCACTTCCAGAGACATGTTGCGCAATCAACAGAACGTTGATCCCGATCAAAACAGAAATCAAGGAGAGTGTTTTGGGAGCCATGCCTAGCTTTCTTAATCTCTTATAAATGAATTAAAGAGCAATGATTGACTGTGTTTGCATGTTCAGTATTGGGGGAATGGTGGCTTTTTATAAGGTTGATTGGGGAGTTACGTTGATGAGTTGTAAGAATTTACGCCATATAAGATCAAATAATTAAGAATTGAATGACTTTCAAGATTTGATTTATTTGGAAAAGGAATCGGTCTTGCTTATGTTGGAATACATTGAGGGATTGAACGTGTGTGTATATACATCAGCCAAGCTAAATAACAATCTCTCTCTTATGGGTCATACAAATTGTTGTAACAAATTAAATGCCAATATCGAACCAAAAACACACAAACAAGTAAGTGACAACACCTACGTCTGGCCTATCATTGAACAATAAAATTCCACCTAATCCCCACAGTTTAAATCCATAGTCATAGCCTCATAGCTAAACTTTAAAATCAATCCTGACCCAAAAAAAAAAAAAGAAAAACTTTAAATCAATCATCTAAATAATCGACCTTCCATAACAATTAGGGTAAGAAATTATAAACATCACCTTTTAAATTCAACCAATCCATTTAGAATTGAACAGAAATATTTAAAAAAAATAATAAGTTTAAATTAGTCAAAAATATTTTATTTTATATTTATTAATTTTTAAAAAAATATAATATTATATATAATAAATATATGATTTTAAATATTATATATAAAATTATAATTATTAAATTAAATAAAATAATTGTAAGAATAAAATTTAGCCATCATAATCAACTTTAACTAATACGAAAGATAATTTAGAATCATAAATAAAAAAAATTTGTGATGATCATACATTAAAAAAAAAAACACAGAATATCGTTGAATTTATAGAATAACAAAAAAAAATCTGCTAATAAATTTATTATCATTAGATTTTGCAATAGATTGTGTAGAGAGGGTAGCCAAAAAAGGTGGTTATTGGCGAAAAATTTTACCGATAACTTTAATGCCACACTATATTGTTTTGCGTCGATTTATTGTTAAATTTTTTTCAGTAAATTCGACAATAAATTCAACTGTTTTATTTTAAAATTTTTTTAATATAATTAATAATCAAATTTTAAATATATAATAAAAATTAAATAAAAATTTTATTAAATATCAAATATACATACAGAATAAAAAATTTAATAAATAAGATATAATCAAATAAAACAAAACAAAATCCTAATCATTAAAAATTTTGATAGTCGTCCTCTTTCTACCCCAACTACGCAAAGTCGGCTTGTGACACTTCTATCTATCATTATATCTACCGAAATAATGTAATTATATCATAATCTAATTGCCAAATGGATAAAAATATATATTTTGAACTTCAAATTGTAGATTAAGTTTTACTCTAACTATGGGTATAAACTAATTGTCAAATTAGTGCCCTTTTAACTAAGTAAATATACTCTTTAAATTACTTTATCTTTAATAGATCAGCAACTTATATTTTAAGTCCCAAAAGTCATGATACCTCAAGCTTGATATTACATGGATATGTCTATAACGAGCATAACCATTATGTGTTTATTGGATGTGTCACACATTTATATAGATTATTAGATTTGATTAGATAAAAATTAAAGGCTAATATGATAAAAGAATATTAATGGACTCTAATAAATACAGAATATCTTATTACATAGATAAATAATTTAAATAACAATACTTTAATACATAATACTTTAAATGGTAACAGAATTTTTTATTCTTAAATAATTAAATATAAAATATATAAATACAAAAATATGAGTATTTTTTATTTAATAAGATTAATTATTATACAAAATTTTTTTATGATATTAAAAAATCATATTAAAATAAAATTTTAAACTGTAACATAAAAATATAAAATAATTAATATTTTATTTTATATTACTTGACAAATAATTAGATTATTATATTTAAAATTTATTAATTAACTAATTTTGTTAAAGATATTATTATATAAAATAATTTTTCATCAAAATATTTTGAAAATATAATTTATTTAAAATATCATATATAATATATGATAATATTAACCTTTTTTATTTTTTTCAATTTTTTTAGAAAAACGGAATAAAAATAATATAATTCTAAATACATGCCTATCACATTATATATTTACTTATATTAGTATGACCTAAACTAATCAAACTTACATAATTAAAAATATAAAATATATAAATATAAAAAATAAATATTTTTTATTTATTAAAATTAACATTTAAAGTTTCATATATAATATTTAAAATTATATATTTATAATAAGATTATTTTTTATTTTTATTATTTCTAAGTATTTTTTATTGTTTTAATTAAATTTTTTATTTTTTAACTCGGCCAAATTTATATATATAGGTGAATTCTACCCAATTCCCTCTAAAACAATATGTAAATTAGTCTCTATGATGTGACACATTTTAATTAGATATTTAATTTTAATTTGAGTTAATTTAACTCAATAAGAGTTAACATCTTAACTAAAATAGGACCATTTTATAATTAAATATTTTTTTGAAATGGATAATTATATAATTTGTGTAAATATTAAAAAGTAAATTTATATTCTTTTACCAAATCATTATTACTTAAATTCGTTCCACCCTTCTATTGAAAAACACCTTCATTGTTGACTGAAGTATATTCTTCCCTTCCAGTCACTATTCCTTCATCATTCGAAGGCACACTGTAACTCGAAATAGGACGGAGAGTAAAGATGCAAGTATCCTTTGAATATCTGATACAACGAATCTTGTGTACAATCCAATGATCCATAGCCATTCCAAGAACAGTTTTGATCTAATTATTGATATAGTCCAATTTAAATTCTAATAGACAGATGGATCAAATGCATATCTAATTCAAGCATCACTTTAATATATGCAATAATTATCACAACCTTAAATCATAAATTAATGCATCCTGATAATCAAGAATTTATATGTTATGTGAACTAAAGAGTAAAAGACAACTACAAAATATCAACACGACCAGTGACGGATCCAGAAAATTTTAATAGTGGGGGCAAAATTTATATAACATAATAATAATTTTTATAATAAAAATAATATGTGTATATAAAAAATTAAATATTAAATTATCTATTAATCACTATATATCTGTGGTATAAATACATGTATTGTTTAACTTATTTTCAATGTGTATTTTATATTTTAATATATATGTTATACAAATAATTATTTTTTATGTACATATAGTATGATTATTCTTATGATTATATTTTGTTATTGTAAAATATGATTAGCCTTCAAAATATCTAATATACAAATTAAAACACTAAAATAGTAATTTAAATAATAATATATAATTTAAAATTCTATTCTTTTAGGTTTTATATATTTAAAAAATTAAGTAATTTTTCTCTTAACACTACCATCAAAATTTCTCTCTTTCCATATATATTACTAAACAATTATTTAAAAATTCACTTCCCAGCACAATTAGAAGCCGACTCTTATTGATATTCATAGTTAAAAAAATTCTTTCAATTAATATAGTTGCTACGCAAAAATTAAAGCTAATTTAAAAAGAAGATAAATAATATTCTTTTAAGTTGATTTTTAAAAAAGAATATTAATTTTGTTTAAATATGAGAATTGATCATTCTAATGAATATCTAATATAAAATTTTTAAATTGACAATTAAGTATCAAAAGTTGAATAAAAAATTATTGTGAGGTTAAATTTAATAATCTAATGGGGGCAAATAAATATTATTATCATATACTACTAAAAAAAATTCTAAATTGTAGTGGGGGCACTTGCCCCCACACCAGTACACTTGGAATCGTCCCTGAACACGACTAAATACACTCTTAAACTAATCGCAGATTCAGTACAAATTGAAATCAACACAGAAGAGCAATCAAAGAGAGAAACAACGAGGTTGCAAAGAGCAAAGATTCATTATTTAGTATTTTATCAAATTATAAATTTATTCTTTTAAATAATTTTTTAATTACAAAATAGCTTAATCATAATTAACTTAACAACCAATTAAAAAGTGACATGTCATAAAGGATAATTTACATGTTAAAATATAAAGAATAGAGTAAAATTTACCATATATATATATGAAAAATTAGTGTATAAATATCATAATATTTTCAAAATACTTTTTTGTATTTAAATATTTTATATTTTTAATTACGTAAGTTTAATTAGTTTAGATCTTACTAATATAAGTAAATATGTAATATGATAGACATGTTTTTAGAATTATATTATTTATTTCTTTTTTAAAAAAATTTGAGAAAAATATAAAAGGTTAATATTTTTATGTATTATATATAATATTTTAAATAAATTATATTTTTAAAATATTTTGATGAAAAATTACATTATATAATAATATCTTTAATAAAATTAGTTAGTTAATAAATTTTAAATATAATAATCTAATTATTTGTCAAGTAATATAAAATAAAATTTTAATTATTTTATATTTTTCTGTTTCAATTTAAATTTTATTTTAATATGATTTTTTAATATCATAAAAATTTCTTGCATAATAATTAATCTTATTGAATAAAGAATACTCATATTTTTGTATTTATATATTTTATATTTAATTATTTAAAAATAAAATATTCTGTTACTATTTAAAATATTATATATTAAAGTATTGTCATTTAAAGTATTTATTTATGTACTACGATATTCTGTATTTATTATAGTCCATCAATACTCTTCTTTTATATTAGGCTGATTTTTTTAGATATGGTGTTAGGGTGTGTGTTATGCGGGGATATGATGATTTAGGGTTATTTACACTGGTATGGCGGCGGTGAGTTTTTGGCATTTAGGGGGAAGAAATCGGTGGCACCGATTTGAGGTATAGGGGAAATCGGTGGCACCGATTTGAGTGAGACATGAAGAAAATCGGTGGGACCGATTTGTGGAAGGGGATGATGGTGGGTATGAAATCGGTGCCACCGATTTGTGTGTGGGCTAAATTTTTTTTTAATACGGGATCAGAAATCGGTCCCACCGATTTGGGTGTGCAGCGGTCGGTCCCTCCGATTTGCCATTAGTCACCACAAAAACGGATGTTGTCCTCACGGAAGCCCCATTTCTTCCTCGTTCGCACTCTTCTCCTCTCTTCTCTTCTCTTCTCTTCTCTAATTCTTGGCTTTCATTTGGGTAAAAAAATATCTGTGAGGCTGGAAATAGATAGTGATATGGATGATAGAGTTGTATTGAAGATTTATTACTACGGGCAGATCTTATTACAAACATATGAGGGAGTTCAATTCGTGTGTGAAAATCCATTAGATGTTGTTATTCCATTCACATTGTCATTTGAGGAGTTGAAAGGTGTGATTTGTGAGAAGATAGGCACGCAAAGATGTAGGAGAATATCGTGTATTTTGTACAGGTATCCTTTACCTGTGTTTGGCGGGTTTGTTCAATTTCAAACCAAGTATGTGATGGACGAAGCGAGTATGCAGGAAATGTTTTCAATGTACATGGAAAATCGCCACCGAATATCGTGCATCGAATTATATATTGAGTTTGAGCAATCTGAAGCAGACCGTAACATTGAGTTGGAAGATTATAATAGTGAAAGCGAAGATGAATTTGAAAGTAACTATGAGATCGCCGGTGCAGGCGAGGACGAAGAAGAAGCTGTTGGCGACATGAACGCAGATGTGGCGGAAGTTGCAAATGCACTAGCAAACCCGCATCCGTTTCAAGAGCCTTCTTTCATGCGGTCGTTGGATTTAGGGGCTATGCACGCATCGGAGTTTCCGGAATATATGAATACAGGTGCGTAAACCTAGCTAGCTACGTGAATCTCTGAATTGTTGTTTACGTAGATGGAATAGAGAAGAATAAGACTATAACGATCTTACCTAGTAAAGCATGTTTATTAATTGAATTGTTACTTTTGATGTATGTAGCCCCTCCTGTTGTGGCGGATGGTGAGTTCACAGTGGGGATGGAATTCAGCTCAAGGGAGGCAGTAATCAAGGCAATGAAAGATTATACCATCCGGAGAGGTGTGGACTATCGGGTATATGAGTCGGAACCGACGACATTCTATGCCAAATGTATAGAATATGGGAATGGTTGTGACTGGTTGATCCGGATAACCAAAATGCAGAAGAAGTACTGTTGGGAGATAAGGAGGTACAATGGAAGTCATACCTGTACCAGGTCTACTATTTCTCAAGACCATTCGAAGCTGGATTCCAAGACAGTTGCGGAAGCAATAAAGCCGTTGGTAGAGGTTGACCCATCTATAAAGGTAAAATCTGTAATTGCTGATATCCAGTCAAAGTTTAACTACACCATCAGTTATCGCAAGGCTTGGGTAGCAAAGCAGCAGGCGGTCGAATCAATTTTCGGAAGTTGGGAAGCATCGTATGAAGCTTTGCCGATATGGTTTGAGGCCATGTGCCACAAAGAGCCATCAGCAGTGGTTCACTTTGAAACAATGCCAGCTTACCAGGGGGATGATTTGGTTCCTGATATACGTGTTCTACATAGAGTCTTCTGGAGTTTTTACCCCTGTATAAGGGCCTTCAGACACTGCAAGCCAGTGGTGCAGGTGGACGGGACTCATTTGTATGGAAAATACAAGGGTTGTTTATTGGTTGCAGTGTCACAAGATGGTAATAACAACATCGTGCCTATTGCATTTGCCATAGTGGAGGGAGAGACTTCTGATGCATGGCACTTTTTTCTGAGCAACCTGCGTCAACATGTGGTGACCCGTGATGGTGTCGGACTAATCTCCGATCGACACGATTCGATTAGGTCAGCTGTTGAACGAAGTAATGGGGCGTGGTCTCCTCCAAGAGCTTTCCATATGTTTTGCATCAGGCATATTGAGTCCAACTTCTTGAGGAAGTTCAAAGCACCTTACCTGCAGAAGCTTATCGTCAACATTGGTAAGTTTGTATACAATGAACTTTTAATTTCTTGTAGGCATGATCAAATAGACTGGTGTTCATAGCTTACTGAATGTTTGTCATAGGATATTCACGGACAACCAGGGAGTACCAGATGCGTTATGAACGATTAAAGGAACGGGGTGAGGCTTACACCAATTGGCTTGATCGGATCCCTCGTGAGCAGTATGCTTTGGCATTTGATGGTGGTTACCGATGGGGTCACATGACCACCAATCTTGTGGAATGTATCAACTCCGTCCTAAAGGGTGCACGCAATCTCCCAGTCACTGCACTTGTTAAGGCGACATTTTACAGACTGAATGAGTTGTTCACTAGGAAAAGAGCTGAGGCTGAAGCCCGAATCAGTGCTGGACTTGTGTTCTCTGAGATGGTGACAACGAAGCTGAATGCAAATCAACGAGCATCAGGTAACATACAGGTTTGCTGTTTTGATAGAGAAAATGAAGTCTTCGAAGTACGCGAGATGCCTAGTGGGGTTGAGTATGCGGTTGACCTGCGCCACTATCGGTGTGATTGTGGTGAATTCCAGGTTGACCGAATTCCGTGTAGGCACGTGTTTGCGTGTTGCGCAAATCAGAGGTTGGATTGGAAAGTGTTCGTTAATGACGTTTACAAGATGGACCAAATTCGAAGAGTATACAGGGCTAAGTTTCGACCACTGGGAAATCCGGCAACGTGGCCTGCTTATCATGGACCCAGATTCGTTGGAAACCCGTTCCTAAGACGGGTTGCCAAGGGCCGGCCGAAGATGACCCGCTTCTTGAATGAGATGGACACCCGTATGTTGCGTCGCCCGAGGCAATGCAAGCAATGCGGTGCAGAGGGCCATAGTCGCAGTAGATGTCGTCAAAGTGGTGGACCGAGTGCAGGTCCAACCGACTAGTAGTTGAACAAAAAAAAAAATAATTATTAATTAACATATAATTATTAGTTAATTTTGAATTTCTTGTAAAAATATTTCTAACAATTTTATTGAACATTATTATTATTGATATTATTATTATTATTATTATTATTGCTATTACTATTATTATTATTATTATTTTTATTGTTATTATTGATAATTTAATTCGTTTAAGTATTAAAAAGGAATTTAAGAATTATCATACCTGCACAACGAAAGCATTGAAATTGCCATAGTTATCAGAACCGGACCGGACCGGTCGGTTCGACCGGAAAATCGGTGAACCGATGGTCTGGCCGGTTCGGTTTGTAAGTTGGACCGGTTTGTAGGATCTCCCTCCACTACCCAAAAAATGCTTAACGTGTGGATCGAACACACGACCATCGCAGAGCATTCCCTCCCCTTTTGCCACTATGCCAACCATGTTTCTTACTAATTTAGTTAACAAAAAATATATATATAACAAATCTGAATGATTTTTTAATTTTTTTTATACTTTTAAACAAGTATGAACACATAGTCAACAATAACAATTTTACAATAACAATAACAACGTAGTCTACAAATCCAATAAGTAGATACCAATAACGAAATAAACATAGTCAACAATAACAACCTACTTAACAATAATAACCTAGTTAACATACTCAATGAGTCAACAGTACACATTATGTCTTAAATAGTAGTAAGAACGTAGGTAACATTGTCAATAATTAAGTAGTTACAACTTCACTTCCTCGGTCCCCACTTGATATCCTTGTATATCTTTTTGCACTTCTTTGCAATCCTTTTAAAACCGGATGGTGTATACCGATTATAAATATAACTTTTATATTAAAAATGATAATTTAATCACAATTAAATAATTAAAATAAATTAACTATTAATTTATTAGAAAATCATCTCAACGAAAATAAATACATCACATGATTAAAAATATTTTGAATTAATCCTATTAATTTACAAACTTTAAGAAAATAGAAATAAAAATTTAAACACAAAAAAAAGCCAAAGTTCTGATACCACTGAAAGATTATCATGGGTTCATAACACGCAGTGAAAGAAAAAAAGGTAATCCTAAAGATTTATTTTTGTGTTTAAATTTTATTCCAATAATAATATATAGATCAGATCTAAATACCTGAGTACGCTAGTAAAAATCTTTTTCTCCTTCGATGGTACGAAGGCGTTATCCGTATCCACACCGAGACCAATATTTGCTGTCAACTCTTTGACCAATGGATATCTGATCTAAATTGAGAAACCTCATGCAATTCTTTGCACGCTATAAAATTTTTCTCCAAGAATTAGGTTCACATACATTTATGTGTGTAGATGTAAAGGAATAAAATATTTGTGTCACATTCCTATACTCTTGGCGGACATATATATAGTATGAAATTTGTTATTAATTTTAAATTTGATTCTCAATTCAAATTTAAATCTGAATCCTTCAAATTTATGAATCATATCATAACTTAATTCAAAACAGAATCAGTTAGGATCTCATCCAAATTTAGAAATAGAATAACTAATTATTCTCAAATCTCATTTAATATTCTCAATTATCATACTATTATTATATTCTTGGTACTAGCAAAAAATATAATAATATTCCATTTGAATTAATATAATTATTTATTTGATCAAATCAAATTAATAATTAAATAATTCTACAGCAAAGATTAGAACACTCGTTAGTGTGTGACCCATAGGTTCAATACTAAGCGGGTAGTAAATTAGTCATATTAAATTTACTAATCAAGGTTGGCATCTAGCAACCCTCTTCAACGACCCGATAGTATGAAGTAATATATTTTTACTAAGAACCTTAGAAGAACAAAGTATAATTCATTCTATCTTTCCAGCTCTTGGTTAACCCTTAGAGTATGGTTTAATTGTCAAACTCTAACTTATTACCATTATTATAATGAACTGTGAATGACCTAAGAAACTCATTTCTTTATTCATTCAATTCCCTTGGCTAAGGTTTTATTCATCTCAGTCATTATAATCATAGAGTTCAAACTCTTTACCGAGAGTTGATGGATTCCTTATTGACTAATCATTAATTCTACAAGTATTTAAATCATACCTAATATCCATTCAACTAGCACCCTAGGGTATTAGCTGTCGGAATCAAAGTATAATAAATACATTCTTAATTACTATGATAGTCGCAGGTCAAAGGAAACTCTATTACTATGTTCATCTTGAGAATATTCTATTGACAAATATGTGGTAATTATAACCATTAGGAATTTTCAGAGTGAGTCAGTTCAATGGTCATATCTCTATATGCACCATCTATATATATAATTTAATAAATGAGATCTATTAATTTTCATCTAATGAAAACCATTATATATATATATATTGATCTTTTCGGATTATTAATGTTCTTTTTAATAATCCTATGACCAAGAACAATTTAGATTAAATTATAAAAGATTTATCTCAATATTATGATCACTATCACAATGATAAATCTCTAAATTTAATTAAAAACCTTATTATAATAACATTTTAATATAATAATAATAATAAATTATTTGACACATAATTAATTAGATTGTGGTTATACTACTTATTTCCAACATAAAGAAGGTAACAATTAGGCAAAACTGAATCCCATAACATTGTGAAATAAGAAAATGAGTTATAGAAAACTAAAATAGAAGAATTAAAATTAAAATGTTCCACTGCTGCTACAAGTAATTAAAGTTCTGGTTGAAAATGAGAAACTACAAAAAAAAGTTAAAAACCTAAACATTGAGATGAGTTCCAAAAACTTGGACAAAGTTCTTGTTAATCAAATGCCTTTCTTTATAAAATCTGGCCTTGACTTTTTGGATGAAAGAAAACCTATTTTAAAGCTTCCTCTTCCAAATAAAAAAAGGCCGAACCATATTTGTTTAAAAATTAAAGGGCCACCTCTTTCAATGACAAGAAATCATCTTTCAAGTCTAAAATTTCATCAAGAATCAACACTTGTTCCAATTGTAACATATATATCCGATCATTCTTCTTCTTAATACTTTATTTACAAAAGAAAAATTGGTAATTATATTTATATTATTATTTGTGATTATAATACAGTTGGACAATAAAAAAAATTAACATAAAAAATTTAAATTAATTTAAATACCTAAAATTTCATAAAAATTTTGTAAGTTTGTCTTGCATTCAAGAAGAACAAAAATATATTGTATTTTGATAATAAATATTTAAGGTATATGATCGAAAATTTCACATTCTTTATCAAATTAAATAAATATGATGATGAATTTGTGACATTTGGAGATAATAATTAAAAAAAAAATCATAACTACTAAAAAAATGGATAAAAATTTTTCATCTTGCATTGACAAGATATCTTTTGTTGAAAATTTAACAAATAATCTCATTAGCATAAATCAATTTATGTGACAATGGTTATATAGTAATCTTTAAAAATATCGAATACAAGATCATTGATGAAATCACTAATTCTATTGTATTCATAGTTAAAAAGTGTAACAATGTCTATGGTTTAAGAACATATAATTAAGAATTGAATGAGTTTCAAGGTTTGATTTATTGATTTATTTGGAAAAGGAATCGGTCTCGCTTATGTTGGAATACATTGAGGGATTGAACGTGTATACATACATCAGCCAAGCTAAATAACAATCTCTCTCTTATGGGTCATACAAATTGTTGTAACAAATTAAATGCCAATATCGGACCAAAATCACACAAACAAGTGCCAACACCTACATCTGGCCTATCATTGAAAAATAAAACTCCACGTAATCCCCACAGTTTAAATCCACAGTCATGGGCTCATAGCTAAACTTTAAATTCAATCCCTGACCCCCAAAAAAAAAAAAGTTTAAAATAAATCATCTAAATAATCGACCTTCCATAACTAACAACTAGAGTAAGAAATTATACACATCACCTTTTAAATTCAACCAATTCATTTAGAGTTGAACTGAAATATTTAAAAAATAATAAAAATAAGTTTAAATTAGTCAAAAATATTTTATTTTATATTTATTAATTATTTTCAAAAAATATATAATTTAAATATTATATATATAAAATTATAATTATTAAATTAAATAAAATAATTTTAAAAATAAACCTTAGCCATCATAAACCAACTTTAGTTAATACGAAAGATAATTTAGAACCATAAACAAAAATAATCGACCTTCCATAACAATTAGAGTAAGAAATTATATGTATACCAAAAAAAGTAAGAAATTATATACATCACCTTTTAAATTCAACCAATCCATTTAGAGTTGAACAGGGATATTTAAAAAATAATAAAAATAATTTTAAATTAGTCAAAAATATTTTATTTTATATTTATTAATTATTTTCAAAAATATATAATATTATATATATAAAATTATAATTATCAAATTAAATAAAATAATTTTAAAATAAACCTTAGCCACCATAAACCAACTTTAGTTAATACGAAAGATAATTTAGAACCATAAACAAAAATAAAAGATTTGTGATCACATTAAATATTAATTTTATTTATTTAATATGTTAAAAAATATTGCCAATTCCATTATGGAGTAGGAGCATGGAAATAAAACCGGATTCCAAGATATCAAGTTTACGAGGTAGGGGGGTTGGAGCCTTGGGGGACAATGGACAAGGTTCAGTGGATATTTTCTTAAAAAAAGAATTAGTTGGCTTTATTATGGTCGAACTTGAAGATGCTAAAAGAAAGGCCCCACACTAGATGAGAACTTCCCCGATTGTTGAGAATCTAAATGGAGGGAAGCCACATGATGATGGTATCAAATGTATATTCTACAAAGATTTTCCTTATGCCAAGCCACCTCCATCCGCATCTGTCCTACACTTTGCTTTTAGTAATTGAGGGGAAAACAATAATTAATCACGCATTCAACCATCCATGTCGCAATAATATTCACAAACGCTCCCTATTAACAATTAATTTATGCTTAATTAATTTTTTTAATTAATTAATATTAGTTATTTTTTATTGTAAAATTATTTTCCTAATTTTTATTCTTTAAAAATATTTAGGAATTAAAATTATAATTTAAGATTTAAAATTTAAAATTAGAGTTCAGAATTTAAATAAAAAAATAATTTTTAAAAATTTGATAATATTGACTGAAAAAATTAAAGTTGACTTTTTGGATGAATTTTTAATATATATATATATATATATATATATATATATATATATATATATATATATATATTACTACTCTTAATTAGTTTAGTATATTTGGAAACTTTCAATCTCAAAAGACATTTTTTTGCAATTCTCACATTTAAATTAATTAATTATATATATATATCCGCCGCGTTTATAAATATTTTAGGGCTAATAATGAGATGCATTTTTCTACTTCAGAATATTTTATATATGTTGGTCTTAGCTTTAACGTGAAATATATAGAATACTTTTTAGGCAAAAATATAAATAAACAGAAAATTATTGTTTTGTTTTAAATTTACACTAGATGTGATTTAATTTCTTATTAAATTTAAATGTAACACATCTTTAATTTTCAGATTTAAAAGCATCTGATTTTATATAAAGTTAACTTTTTAATACCATAATATATGATTAGTAAAACAACAAAGGAAAAAGAAAAAAAGAATTCATAAAACAGTTTTTTGTTACTTCTGCCCACTCAACACTTTTTTTAGGTACATATACAAAAATAATATAATTATTTATTTATCATGTTAAATAATTTAATTAAATATATTAAATTATTAAACAATTTTTAACTATTATATTTTTTTTAAAAAATATCGTCTTAACGTGAGTAATCACTTTCCTAATTTAACTTATAAAAATGGATAAAATTATATATATTAATCTTTTAAAATATGCATATCTTATTAGTTAAAGGGATAGAGTATATCCAAAAGCACGTCTTCAAGCTTCACATTACAAGTAAGCAACATGGTGTATGTAGTTGTCGGCCAAACCCATTGACCCTCGCTCATCACACACCATAATACTTTCATTAGTATATACTAGTATATACGCAATAATTCACAATTATTAGAATCATTTGCATATTCGGAAGTCAACTTTGGATAATCAATTTTCACCTATGCAGTCTTTTCTATTGTTTTTAAAATACCATATACCTGGTCAGAGGTTCAAAACTTCAAATGTCCATATATATTATTATATTCTTCTGAATGTCCATATATTATTAATTTATCAAAGATAAATATGGACACTTTTTATCTCAACATTATTGCAATTTGCAAAGCATTTTTTTTAAATAAATAGTGAAATAAGCTGAAGTCTCTGATATGATAACTAATTAATAATATGAAATAAGTTTTTTGCCGCCCATGTATATATAGATAGAAACTATTGATTAATCAAATAAGACTTTCATATAAATACAAAGTTACAAACATACATGTGTATCAATGTATATTGAAAATGATATAACACTCATAAATTGACTTTAATGTATAGAATGTATATACGATATACATTCTATTATAAAATCATATGTTATTGTAAAATAATTTTGTGATTAAACAATCATATAAAAAAGATGATGGCAGCCCTAATTATGTTTTCTATACTTAATTAATCATGTCATGTGCCTTCCAACTTAAGGTTATCTAACGCGTGGGTACGTAAGACTTCTCTCTCTTCCATTATATGGTCCTTTTTAATTTTCTTATTTTGATTAACTGATAAAACAAGTTGATGAAGTTTATGCTAGTTTTAAAGTGTATTATTGAACCACGTGTTACGTCATCAATGGATTGGCTCTTTGAACTGCACGAAAAGCCGATTTATGACTTCCTAAAAAGGTCATTTATTGACTAAAAATGATTATTTATTACAATCATAATATCATAATAGGTTCGCATAGAAATAAAACTGCCACTTACAGATAATTCTGAGGAAGAGAGGGTTGGACGTCTTTGTACAAGGAACAAATTTGACGTATTAATGCCGTTTTGTTTTTTCCTTACTCTGATATGCCGCAAATTATTAGGGTGTTTATTATGGGGTCTAAAGATTTGGTGTTAATCGTTAAAAAAAAAAAGTAAATATTGAATTTAAAAATAATAATTAATAAATTTCAAATATTTAAAATTTGCTATCAAAGGTAAGTTCGATAAAAAAAAATTGACATATAAATAATAAATATTATAGAATTAATTTTTTTAAAGATAGTAAGAATGGTGTTTATTTGAAAAATAGTATAATTTTAGTATTTTATAAATATATGGTATATTGGTGAAATTGCCAAAAAAATTTCACTTTTTAATTTTTTTTATTTTAAAAAATAAAAATCACTAGTCACCTTTTTTTAATTTTATTTTTCAACCAATAAAAAGTAATTTTATTTTTTAAATAATTTTATAAAGAGTTTAATTTTGATGTAATACTGTCCATCATCAATTATATCCATTCATTTAAATAACTATTTACCTATTTACACATAATTGTTGAAAGTAATTATTTTTATTTATGTGGTGATATGTAATTAAATATACGTCTAAAATTTTTTTACACGTGAATACATTAAAATTAAATTATTTTATAAATAAAAATTGTTACTAATATTTTTCCTATTTTGCAAATTATCCCCATATTTTGATAAAATCCAAAAAACCTTAATATGTATATATATATCTATATAAGTCCTGATATGCATGCATTTTACTGTTATCCTATAAGTACTTAGAGTTCTTTTTTCATTAAAGTTATTTATTTAAAGCATTTTCATATTTTTGTAAAATTTTATATAATAAATATTTTAAAAATTTAGCATATTTTATCTTTTTAAAAAAATTATATTTAACATCTTGACGGTGTCCAAAAGTGTTTATTAGCTAAAACTTTGTATGTATCTGCTAAATTGAGCTTGACGTCAGTCATTATTAGATGTTGCGTTAGTGAAAAAATTGTAGAACTAACCCTTAAAAAATGAAATTTAAATAATGATATATGGTGCCAACCGCCATCCAAATAAAGTGTATTTTGTTTGTTAATATTCGACTCCGATATATAAACGTTTTCACTTTTTTTTTTCTTTATAAAAGGGTTTTTTAAATAGCATGATAATGAAACAGAAATTGACAACGAACACATATTATCTATGACTAGTATCAATCAATCAATCAATATATTTTTTGAATAAAGTTGTGGTGCTAATTAACTCCCACCAGCAAGAAGACGCGCGTCATAACTTGAATGGTTTTCTGCACCGCTTCTTACTTTTTTTTTTTTTGCTAATTATAAAATATGGTCATGGATTATCAGATATGAAAACAAATTAAATATTAGAAAACAAGACAAAAAATAAAACAAATTTTATTTTTATTTTCTAATTGTGAATGTGAATTGTTTTAAAATTTCAAAACTGAACTTGGAGTACATTTTATTATTCTTATATCACGGTAATGTTTTTTAATATTTAAACAGATATATGGGGTCATGCATACCAATGTATTTAAAAGAATTATACCTGATTATAGAAAAATTATTAAGTATCAAATGTAAGTTTAAAAATAATGTCAAAATTAACTTGCATGGTTAATTCGTAATAAGTAGTGAGATAAAAAAATAAGAAAAGTAGCCAATTCTGAAACATAAATAGCCAATTCTTACTTGTTAGTACAATATAATTAAACAAGAAAAATAAGGTGGTTGATAAAGATAGAAATAAATCATAGTAATTACAAAATCAAGTTAGTATATATAAAAGATACATTTATAATGATATGCTTTCTTAATCATCTTTTTTCAATTTTAAATAAACTAAATTTAAATGTATTTATTAATTTATAAAATCATAAAAATATCCAAACTTTCTTTCTGTTTAAAAAAAAGAGAATATTTATTAGACATATATGTCATTTTTCATAGAAACTAATATTTTTTAAAATGTTAAAATTGTTTAGTTAATTTAAACTAAACAAATATAAGACTAAAGCTAGCTAGTCAAGATTAAAATTTTAACACAATTCTCACTTTTCCATCTATCACAAACCAAATTTTGGATATTAAATAGACATGAATCAACGAAGGTAATGAAATTTAGTTTTACTATAGCTACAACTGCTACTCTCTTCTGCTAATATTCAAGTTTGAATAAAATGGAAACCTTTGCAATAGTTCAAATTCCGGTACATTCACTCCCGTTTGCATGCGTAGTTAGGTTCACAACTTTGCATTTCCACTCCCACATTGGGGAAATCATCAATGTGCGTGTTTGCTATTTAAATTTGATTCATTATTCTCCTCTAATTGCCTAGTGTAAATTAAACAAATATTTAAAAATTGAATTGCAAATAAGAGTGTTTTGGAAATTATTATTATTGGTAAAAATTATGCTAATCACTATCTTCTATGTATATTTTAAGACCTTCCGTTATGCCATGGAATTTGTCTCGATCAACAGTTCGTCCTAGTTGTTGTCACGTGCAACAAGAAAAGAAGAGGCCGTAGGAAATTAAACAACAAGGTCACTACAAGATGAAGATATATAAAATTGAAAATTTCTTGATATGTACATATACATTCTTTTCTTTTTTCAGCAACAATTATAGCAATTTATTCAAATATTTCATATTAATTTATGTCAAATTGTATCGGTTCTCTGACTGAAAGAAACAAATTAAACTACTACTACCAAAACACAAATACAACAAAAGAAAATCTACTGAAGTTAACATATATTTATTATATATGTTACACAATTAGTTGATGGTTGTCAACTTGTCATCAAGAAATCCCACAACTTGATTGAAGAGTATATGTAATAAGCCACCTCCTGAAATCATTATTAGCTCTTGTCTATCTCCTTATTATTATTACTATTATTGTTTAAGAGAAATATATACATTTGCGTAAATAGATGGAGTTTGAAAATTGGATATATAATAGTTATAGAATAATATAGTTAAATTGAAGAAGAGAAGCTAATGAAAGGAGGCAGCGTGTGGAACATAATGAGAGAAATAATATAAGGTGGAAACTTGGAGGTTTTTGGTATAAAATTAATAGTTAAAAATGGTTAAATAATTTAAAATATTTAAATAAAATATTATTTATTAATTTTTAATTATTAATTTTATATAAAAATAATTGCATATAAATTATCATAATAGAAATACAAATAAATTGACTATTTAAAACAAATATTTTTATATAAAAATTGTAGTTAAAATATAAAAATAGAACTTATGTATAATTATTTTTATATAAATTTAAATAATTAAAAAATATTAAATAATTTAATATATTTAATTAAATTTACAGAAAAACAATATTGGACTAATACTTATATCAAATTATTACTATCATTTTCACATATTTATATGGGCAGTCACCATTATTAACTAGAAGTAAGGTAGAGTTAATTAAAGGGCAACATAAATTCAATAATAATAATAAAAAGAATAGTACTACTACTGTTTCATTATGGCCTCTCCTTGTTGTATATAAAGGGGTGAGGGTGGTGGATCCTGAGTCATAGCACCCCTTACTTCTCCCATAGAAGCTTCACTATCTGATCTGATATTTGTAGCATAATGAGTGCTCTCCCCACAACACAAGAGAAAACAATCCCAGATGCCACCAACTACAAGGGTGCTCCGGCAGAGCGGTCCAAGACCGGTGGCTGGTCTGCCTCCGCCATGATTCTAGGTCACTTCTTCATTAATGAACTCATCATCATGATATGTATATATATCTCTTCTTCTAGCTAGTCTTATTGATTATATATGTAATAATAACAGGAGGAGAAGTGATGGAGAGGATGACGACACTGGGTATTGCGGTGAATTTGGTGACGTACTTGACCGGTACCATGCACTTGGGCAATGCTGAGTCTGCCAACGTTGTCACTAACTTCTTGGGCACCTCATTCATGCTTTGTTTGCTCGGTGGCTTTCTAGCTGACACCTTTCTCGGAAGGTACTATATATAGATTCCCTTTTAATTTCTTTCTTTCTTTCTTTCAAGCTTCATTCTTCATTTCCTTCTTTCACTTTGATGATTGGCAGATACCGCACCATTGCCATCTTCGCTGCTGTTCAAGCAACGGTAATATATATGTTTCTAACTTTTTCATACATGTATGTTTAATTTGTTTCTTGTTTCGATCTGTTCAATAAACATGGACATAAACCACATCCAGCCAGCATGTATGTAGATCTATTTAATTAATTTATTAAACTCCTTAGTTAATTAATTATTTATTATATGCTGATGTCTAATAATAACGAAACAATAAATAAACAGGGGGTGGCGATCTTGGCTATGTCGACGAAAATACCAAGCTTACATCCTCCAAAATGCACAGAAGACAGTGGGGGACCTTGCGAAAGAGCCACCAGCAAACAGTTAACGGTGTTATACTTAGCACTTTACATAACGGCGCTTGGCACCGGAGGCCTCAAATCAAGCGTATCCGGGTTTGGTTCAGACCAGTTCGACGATACTGACGAGAAAGAGAGAAAGCAAATGCTTAAATTCTTCAACTGGTTCTACTTCTTCGTGAGCACAGGGTCATTGGCGGCCGTGACCGTTCTTGTGTACATTCAGGACAATCAGGGAAGGGTTTGGGGTTATGGAATATGCGCCGTCGCCATTCTGGTGGCTCTCACTGTGTTTCTCTCAGGCACTAAGAAGTACCGTTACAAGAAACCGGTGGGTAGCCCATTGACTCAGATTGCGGTCGTGTTTGTGGCTGCTTGGAGGAAGAGGCGCTTGCAACCTCCTTCTGATTCTTCTTTCTTCTTTCACGAGGATTACATAGCTGCTGACGGACTCCAATCCAACAAACAAAGGTTGCCGCACTCCAACCAGTTCCGGTAATATATATAGTTTTCCCGCTCTCTTTCTTTTTCTTTTTAAACAATATATAATAAGAAATGAGAAAATTTTTTTTGTCTTTTATTCTATAAAAAAATTATACAAGACAGATGTACAAAAGCTTATTTTTATTCAATTATGTATATATTTTATATAAAAGTATTATACTAAAATCAGTTATTAAAATTAATCATTAATATATTTATATATAAATATATATAGATATTATTTAATTTATTTTTAATATATATATTTTATCTTTTATATAAATTAAAGACAAATTTTGTAAATAAAGGTATAATTTTTTATTTTATATACAATTGATTAGATAAAAATTTAAGTACATTCAATTTTACATAAAATTAATAATTAAAAATTATTAAATAATTTAATTGATTTAACTAAATTTTTATCTAATAATTTTTAACTATTAATTTTAAATAGTTGATTATACTTGAATTTTCGTCCATAGAAATGATCGGACTTTGTGGTGTGTGGAGAGAGAGAGAGACACAACGTTTCGTTAATGAAAAACTTAATTTCAAGAGTAACAATAAGGAGGAGTGTACACCTTAGCTTTCTCTTAATGTTTAATTTTATATAATAGTGTATATTTAAAGTAAAGTTAATTATTATAGTTTGGTTATGCAACTCACGAGGGGGAGGGTAGCTTTAACCTCTAGAGATGTTCACGAGCATGCAACAATAACCTCCCATTGCTGCCTCTCTCACGGACAAGAAGGCTATATATGTATACTTGTATCCTAAACCAATAACCAATAATTAAATATACGTGTAAATTATATATTATTTGGAAGTCCAGATAATACAAGAATAATATATTGTGCATGCATGGGCAAGAAATAGGTAAGCTATAGCTGGATATAGATTGTTATTTAATTGAATTATGTTGATGGAGCAGGTTCTTAGACAAGGCTGCAATGAAGGATTCAAGTGGAACAGAAGCGATGAAGAACAATAAATGGTATCTAACCACCTTAACGGACGTAGAAGAAGTGAAATTGGTTTTAAGAATGCTTCCGATATGGGCAACGACAATCATGTTTTGGTGCATCCACGCACAAATGACAACATTCTCGGTCTCACAAGCGGTTACCATGGACTGCCACATAGGAAAAACCTTCAAAATCCCTCCGGCATCCATGACCGTCTTCCTAATCGGAACCATCCTCCTAACCGTCCCCTTCTACGACCGCTTTGTGGCTCCGGTGGCCAAGAAACTCCTCATGAACCCGCACGGGCTCAGCCCCTTGCAGCGCGTGGGCACGGGCTTAGTGTTTTCGGTGTTGTCCATGGTGGCAGCAGCCGCAATAGAAATTAAGCGGTTGAAAGAAGCAAGATCACATGGACTGGTGCACACTCCCCATAGCAAGATTCCAATGACTGTGTTCTGGCTAGTTCCGCAGTTCTTCTTGGTGGGTGTGGGAGAAGCGTTCATGTACATGGGACAACTTGATTTCTTCCTGAGAGAGTGTCCGAAAGGGATGAAAACAATGAGCACTGGTTTGTTCTTGAGCACGTTGGCGTTAGGATTCTTCTTTAGTTCCTTGTTGGTCTCCATAGTGAATAAATTGACGGCGCATGGAAAACCATGGCTTGCCGATAACCTCAACCAAGGGAAGCTTTATGATTTTTATTGGCTTTTGGCTTTGTTGAGTGCTATCAATGTCGTCATTTACTTTGTTGCTGCTAAGTGGTATGTTTACAAAGAGAAAAGGTTTGCTGAGGTTGGTATCGAATTGGAAGAACAAGAAAACGTTGGTAACTTCCATTAATTAATAGGAATTAATATATATCATCACAACGGAACTCTCTCTCCAAATTCAACTCTCTTCTTTTTTCTTTTTCTTTTTTTTTCCCCAATAACCGCTGGTGCTTGTATTACTATGCTAAAAAACAAAAATATCTTCAAGTTAAATTTAAGTGCCAGCATTATTGTTTGTAAGCTTGTAACCATAGTTTTTATGTGTGTATATATAAAGCATGTGGAAAAGAGAAAATAGAAAGAAAGAAATGGTGAATAGTTTGCTCTGAAATTAAAGAATCTTGTTGAATTTGTATTCATCTGACATTTTGTATTTTGTTTTCTTCCAAATGCATTAGTGAGCCTCACCAAAATTTATTGGATAATGTCTAGCAGAGAATCATGCACACCTACCATGTGATATAATTGGACGAAATCGTTATTGTATATTAACTTCTATTACTAGTCCAACATCATTAGACAAGATTGATAAGATACACAGACACATTCACTTCTGTCTTCGTATTAGAAATTGATAGGTGCGGTTAAAGCATTTGACTTTTCATAGTATTATTTATGCATCCAAGTGCTTATCCTTTTACTAAGTCAGCAGATCCAGAATAACACAACTCAACAAACAACTTTGATAAATCATAAGCACAATGATAATCTCTGAATTCATATTCGGATAATTTTCGTTATTTTCATTTTAGTTTATCCTACCCACTCTTAATAATACAACACAAAGAAATAATGATGTCACCGTAACTTGGACATTCTTATAGAGAAATTTACTAGTAAAATGAAAAGCATATTTAATCATAACGGACTTTAAATACGCATAGTCAAAAACTGATCATTATATTCTAAAATTGCGTATAATTAAACGGTGAAATTAGACGATATCATCTTAATTATTAGTAGGTGGATGCTCCCATAAAGACGCATAAAATGATATTTTATAAAAGAATCTTGCTAAGAAGTCAATAAAATATCTATACAATATGTACAATGAGCTGTTTATTAAGTCCAATACCAATAAAAAATAAAAACTAACTCACCTTTTACCCTAATTTCAAAAACCCCATTCAATTTTATTTTAATTATAATCATCTAATCCCTAATTCAATTTTTCTCCAATCCTTTTCTGACGGCAACCCTCCCTACCCAATCTTTAAGACCTCTCTTGACTATCCCACCGCAGCGGCGGCGAGTGACCCCGCACCTCCATTAGCATCGTCTAGACCCCTGCTGCTCACCCTCCAGCGCGCGCCTCCTACATCGCCGGTTGCAGCCAGTTCGCTCGCCCCCGCTTTCCTCCCAATTATTTTTCTGTGCAGGCTGTTTTATGGCACACGGATACCTTGAAGCAGAAGGCTGTTCTTGAAGAGCATTCATCTATGAGAACTGATGTTCGTTTTAGTCCAAGTGTGCCTCGTTTAGCAACAACTTCATTTGACAAAACTGCCAGAGTTTGGTACATTAATAATGTTGGTTGATTCTTTCTCTTTTGACTCTAATGATATGCCATTTTGTGTGAAATTATTTCTATGAATTCTAAAGAGTTTAATTATTTTCTGTGCTGAAAAATGTTTCACACCAAAATGTTGTTGAAATTTGTTTCTAAAGATTAAAAAGGGTTTGAAGTTTTTTTTATCACAAAGATAAATTGCTAACTAAGTAATATAAGAAATAGACAAATAAAATATAGTTTTATTCAAAAACAAACTAAAAGTTGATCTCGCATTGGAATAAGTCAATTAATAGTAGGTCATCTTTTCTATAATTTGTTTAATATACGCCTTTTTTTGCAGAATAGCTGCAAATTTGCTTTGATTTTTATGTCAAGCTTTTGCCAAAAATAAGCGGCATATCATGGAGGGAAGATACTTTTACCAAAAATAAGCAGCATAACATAGAAGTGGTATTCTGCATTTTTTTTAGCATGCATCCAACTATGACTTAGTTTCTTTTTAATTACTAGCAACATATCATGCATATAATAACAACAGAAAACTTTATGTAGTAGCATATATGCTGTCTGATTGTGCTGTTGATGGTGGCATTAGATTTTAATTAAGAATGGAATAATTGAATAAAAATTCTTAATGATATTTATTATCAACTAAAGTGGATGTTCATTTTATTATTATGCAGATGGTTCATTTATTCGAAAAGTAGATGTTTATTTTACTTATAATATTGATCTTTTGTTTGATTTACTGAATTCTGCATGTACATGCTCTACTAGTTTCTTTTTTTTAAATGGTTTCGGAGTAATGGAGAAAAATTGGATTAGACTTAGTTTATGTTTTCTTGAATTGAAATTGGGTTTGAGTTAGGCTATGTAAACATGGTGCACGGATGAAATTTTGGTTAATTTGTTAGATGTTTATTATCAACTAAAGCGGATGTTCATTTACTATGTATGCATATGTTTATTTTTTTTTGTGTTGGAATTGAGTTTCACACTGTTTTATTGGTTATAGTGAAAGCAATTATTTAGTAAATCATTTAGTTATGCTTTTTTGAGATTAAGACTTTTTTTCATAAATTGTTGATTATCTTCTAAAGTTTGGAGTTAAAGAGTTCTTGTTACACACTAGTAATTGATATGCCTGAAAATTGAGTTGTGTTCCTGCTTTTCAATGCACATTGACTATCGTATGAGTTACAAAATTGAAGAGCAAGGAAGAGACAGAAGGATCACAGGTACAAACTCTAGCAGCCAAAATGTTGGAGAAAGATTACAAGTAGAGAGCTCCTGACAAGCTTCCTTAACTTAGCCTTGAAGAGCTTACCACTTTAATCATGATGCAGCATTTCTTGAAGATTCTTCTTATGTTAACACACTTTTAAATATTGATGATTAACTATTAGCATTCTAGTATTTCTCTAAACCATAAATTATATATCTCGTGTAAATGTTATGTAATAATTTTTTTTAATTTTAAATTAATACTCTATTTGTTTTTCAAGTTAATACCAATGTTTACGCGAATCGTATTTTAATCTATAATTTCCAAACCAAAAAACAAAAGAAACACGCAGATGCAAAAACTAGAAAATTAAGTAAAGGACAAACAGTATACCCAAAATAAATATCCACTTTAAAAAGAAAGGAACAATTTGCATACACAGTAAAATGAACATCTACATTAGTTGATAAAAAATAACTAAGCAATTGACAAAAAGTACCACTCCTGCATCATGTTTAAATAGCAAAACTAGAACACAGCTTGAATTCAATCAAATTAAACCAAATCTAATTCAACTGGCATAATAAAAACACTTGCAGGGCATGTGCAATTGAAATCAAGTAAAAGACAAATAATATACCCAAAATAATCATTTACTTTAGAATGGAAAGAACCATTTGTAATCATAGTAAAATGAACATCCGACTTAGTTTAAATGGCTAAAGAAAAATACAAAGTATTTGTTTTACAAATTTAAATGTCACATAACCTTGTTATAACTTAATCACTTATATCTAACTGCAACAACTCCAAGCATACTTGAATTCATTGAATGGTACACTAAATCCAATTTTACAATATGACTAAGTTCCGTCTCATTAGTTTCTAGCTCAGTCACGTCCGTCACTTCCACGGCATGCAATCGAACACAAACAAAAAAAGAAAAACAACCAAAGGAATTAAGTGACATATAGTACTATGACATAGATATCAGCAATGTAAACCACCAAGAAAATGACTAACTTAAACAGGATTAAGCGTGGTAGTAAAATTTCAAGTTATAATAGGTACCATGCTTACAATATTTTTTAACAAATTCTTCTTATTAGGTAAAGTTATATTAAATTCAATCCAAATCAAATAAACATCCAAATTAGAATGAAAATAACTATCAAAATTAAATTCTAGAACATATATCTATACTTCCCTTCATGAAAAAGAACCATTGGAGCTCCAAGCCATAGAAACAAAAACAGAAAATGGATATATACAAAACACTATTCTTTTTAGGATATACATTCTTTGCGGTTTATAACTTACATTTTCTGTATTTTATTTTATTTATATCAATTTAGTTAGACCATAGTATAAGATCTTATCTATGAATTAAGACTTATTTAGAGACTATAACTCAAAGAAACATTTATAAAATAGAATTCTAAATAGAGGAAACTAGAAAAGAAGCATTTGTACTACCTTTTCACATCCTTCTGAGACTTCTGGTGGAGTTCATGTACCATTTTCTGATGTCTTTATACTTTGTGCATGTGTTGTTGTACTTGGAATATTGAATTTTCTCTTATTTGATGTAGAACCATATAGAACAAGCACAAGCACCAAACAAGAAGCTATGACATTTTCAAAAATGAACATATAATCCATTGCCAATAATAAGAAGATTAAAAATGTAATTATAGCTTAATAATTCATTATTATTGTTTGCAAGATGAATGGTGGTACATGAAGGCGATTTTGAGACTGTCAGGTTGAGAAGGAAGAACTCAAGGTGATAATTTAAAATCTGTTCTGTTAGACATTCTGATGAGAAAATTTTTTTGCATGGAAAGCAAATGCAATAACAATTCACAACAATGCACTTTGCCTGGAATTGGCTTACATTTGAATGCACTTACAGCCTCAAAATTAGACCAAAAATAATGACAAGTTGTCCTGTGGAGTTCATTTGATGTGCAAATCTATATTGCTGTTGAAAATTCATCCGCAATGGAACTGGATTCACCTGTGAGACTGGAGACTGCAATCGTTGCAATTGCAAGAAATCAATGTGTTTGAAGTTGTAAGTTGAAATAAGTACTTTAAAATCAAATAATAATATATCGATGCTATACTAGGATGTTCCACAATTAAACTCTTCAAATTTGATATCTTTCTCGCTGAATTTCATCTTATTGTATATTGACTTTGAGTGCTTTGGTAATGCATCTATAATTTAGGTGCATCTTGACTCCGATTATTTGATCTATTCATCATTATCAATTGTTTGGATTGAATTAATTGAATGAACTAGAGTACGTGTTATGTTTATCTATACTATCTATATGATGTCATAATTTATTTATCCTCAGAATTTGGTTTGATTTTTGTGTAGTATGTTGCGGATAGTATACTCTTTTAGAGCTCTTTTTATAACTTTTTTCGAGTTGTATTTATTACTCTAAGAAATAGTATATAAATCATTCTAAACAAAAAGATCAACATATATCTAAATAGTCCAAAATATAAAGATAAATTGTTTTTCAAATGAAATTAAAATGAGGGTAAAAAACCATAATAAGCCAAGGCAAGAAGTGTGTAACGTAAATACGCCAAACCAAAAATCGTTTCAGCAATAAGCCAAACACTATCTATATGTAATTCGAACCAAGGTGGTTCGAACTACAAACCTTAGTAAATCGAACCAGGGTGGTTCGAATTAGGGGAGAGGAAGTTTGAACGTAATTCGAACCAAGGTGGTTCGAACTCACCATACACGTAATTCGAACTGGTCTAGTTTGAATTATACATTCGAAACCAAACCATGTAATTCGAACCAGGTTCGAATTACCCTTGGCGAGCTCCTTCATAATTCGAACCAAGGTGGTTCTAATTAGGGGTGATTCGGCTATATAAGGAGTTCGAATCACCCTCATTCGAACTATTATTCCTCCCCCTACCCCACAAAATCTCAGAGAAAACGACCCAGATTCTCTCCGAGGAAGACCTGAACGGAATACTTTGCTCATGGGGGACGATCCGGCACGGTTATATCGCTTGGACGGAGTCGCTCATATAGCCGGGGTCATCAACGAGGAGGTTAGTACATAACTATTTTTGATTCTAGCGGTATTTGTGCCTTAGTGGTTTTGCATGTGGGTTAGATGGTGGTTTATGTTAGTGGTTTATGTAGGTGGTTTATGTTAGTGGTTTAAGTTAGCGGTTTAAGTTAGTGGTTTATGCTAGTGGTTTAGGTTTGTGGTTTAAGGTAGTTGTTTATGTTAGTGGTTTAAGTTAGTGGTTTCTGTTGTTGGTTTATGTTAGTGGTTTAAGTTAGTGGTTTATGTTGGTGGTTTATGTTGGCGGTTTTTGCGAGTGGTTTATGCTAGCGGTTTATGTTAGTGGTTTAGGGTATGTGGTTTTATTTAGCAGAATGGTTTGTTGATGATTTATCGTGCTGCTTACGGTTGTGGTTGGTTTTTATGCTGGTTCTAACTATGCGGTTCATTTTGTGCCCAGCCCCAGCGATGCATTAGGAGCATGCGGCGGTAGCAGGGCATGCGACTTGATGACAGATACGTTCCGTACTTGCAGATGGCAGGTCTATACCATCTTGCAAGGCTGAACGACCGATGGTTCCGGCTAGATGAGGCCCTTGTCAGTGCATTCGTGGAGCGATGGCGTCCCGAGACGCACACGTTTCATATGCCGTTCGGAGAGTGCACGATCACATTCCAGGACGTGGCATACCAGCTGGGTTTGCCAGTGAACGGCCGTTACGTGAGCGGGTGCTTGTCAGAGTTCCATATATACATCGAGGGTGGCCGTCCAGCCTGGGTCTGGTTCCAGGAGTTGCTCGGAGTTATGCCTCCTCCCAGTCAGGTTCAGAAGTACGCAGTGAACTGCAGCTAGTTTCAGGAGACTTTCGGTGAGTGCCCTAAGGATGCAGATGATGACACTGTGTGCCGATATGCCCGTGCGTACATCATGATGTTGTTGGGCACGCAGCTGTTTGCGGACAAGTCTGGGAACCGGATTCACATCAGATGGCTTCCGTACGTAGCGAGGCTAAAGGAGCTGGGTACCTACAGCTGGGGTTCTGCCGCACTGGCTTGGTTGTACCGGTGCATGTGCCGAGTGGCGAACAGACATGTCGTCAAGTTAGCGGGCCCGCTTCAGCTACTTCAGTCTTGGATCTTTTGGCGCTTTCCTCGGTTTAGGCCTGCAAGATATGAGGAGTTGAGCTGGCCGTTGGCCTCGAGGTACTATACTAGGCCTTATTTATTTCAATTTGACATACATAATTGCGTATTCATTAATATTCTATTGCATAATCTGAACACATATTTCAGTAGATGTAACACATGTGTATGGTGCAGATGGTCAGGTTACAACCCTTCCGGAAGCGAGAAGGGTCCTAGAGGGTGCAGATGTGGAGGCTCAGAATAGACCGGTTACAGGACAGGGAGGTGAGTATGCTAGTTAACAAGTGTCCTTATTTAATCAAGCTTTTCTAGTTGTGTCCTACAGTTGCCCTGACAAGGGTGAGTTCCTTTTGCAGTTTATATGGATGCCGTACAGTAGCCCCGACGTACTTCAGGTTGTGCATCCAGAGGTTTTGGAGCCTCGGCATATGGCGTTGTGGCGCTCTGTGACCGCGCTGATCTACACTTGCCCACATACCGGCGGTGATTGGACTCCACCACCTTGTACTGTACCCCTCGCCGGATGCTGTAAGTCTTCACACTTAAAAGGGCATCATCTTTATCCTGGAATTGCTGACCAACCTGGAACTCTGTTAGACCAGCAGTCCCTTCCGCATCTCTAGCTCCGAATCCAACAGCGTGCCTTAAAACCCCCTCATGTCTCATGGCGTCCAAGTCCAACGAGGAAAAATGTGGTGGATACTGCTGTGTGCCAGAGCTAGAACCACCTACCGCCAATGCAGGCCCATTCGCTCCAATATCATCAGCGCAGTCATCGTCAATCATATCCGGCTCGACGTCATCCTCCTCTTCATCACCCAAAAAACCGTCTCCAACGTCAATAGGTGCAACTCCCACTAAAGCGTTCGACAAATTTTCCCTTTCCACTACCTTGTCGCCTTCGGCGCCATTGAGGTCAACAGCAAAAGACGAGGAGGCGACAGGTTGGACCACTGGTTCGTACACAGGGACGGAGGAGGAAGCAACGGCAGGCCGGGAACTAGAACCTACTGGATTCGCTATAGTGTTCGTATTCCGGTTCGAACCGCCGGAGCTGGATACCACATCAACCAGCCGTGCCAACAACTCTGGTGTCCTCACCTCCGGAAACTGCCGCCAACAAAGAAACATTACTTGCAAGTCCACATCATTATTAATCTTGAAGCAATCATACTTCACGGTATTCTGTAGCACCATGACTGGAATGCGATAGAAAAACTTCTTTACCCGCTTCGCACCTTCCAGACCGAGCTTCATTAGTACATCGCTAACAAGGTCATCATAACTCATCGTAGAAGTTACGATAATACATACAGGATTCTTATCTGTGAACTTTACTCAGGAACGAGTTTTTCTATTGACAGATCCTCTGTGGTGCACCAAAACCACAAAACTCTCCTCACTAGCCATCTTACTCCCTCTAATGAGACTAACTCACGTTTGGAACCATATATATACAGCTCAGTCTCAAACTAATTCGAACCGGTCTGGTTCGAACTATGATTTGTGTAATTCGAACCAGCCCGGTTCGAATTACACCAAAAGCGTCTCTCTCTATAACCTGGTTCGAATTACATTCATTCTTAATTCGAACCAAGCTGGTTCGATTTATTACCAACCCAACACAACTAATTCGAACTGTCCTAGTTCGATTTACTCACAATTACAATTCGAACCAACCTGATTCGAATTATATAAAAATACGATCTGGCTTATTGCTGAAACGATTTTTGCTTTGGCTTATTTACGTAATTTTTGGAGTCAGTTGGCTTATTATGGTTTTTTACCCTTAAAATGACCTAACTCAATCCGTAACTATTTTAACTAAATAAATATGTTCTTGAAAGATAAGATTACGATTAAAAGTTCTAATAAAAAGCATCATAAAATCCTAAGTCTAAAGGACAGACTGTTGCATCTTTTTATTTCATTCAGCAACAACATAACAAATTCACATTTATCATATCCTGCTTTGGGTTGTGCTCGTCATACACCAAATTCACAGTCAGTCGTATCCTTGAGTAATCAGTGATAACCTAACAGACATTAACAATGATATTAGATAATGAAATAAACTTAACTTCATTAACAATGACATTTTTCTTACCCATGTCTTATCGGGTCTCCAATAGTGGTTGAGAACCATCCATTGAGCGACCCAAATACAACCATCATTCCTTCACCATAATTCAAGGCACACATTAACAAAGCAATATAATAAAAGAATAAACAGCCAAAAAATTAAATTCTTACTTTAAAAATTCGTATTTTTCAAAGAAAAGCTCATCTATAAGAGATATTTTTTAAAACAGGACTAAAGTTAGATATATTTAATCTAAATAATTGGTTTGCCAGTAACATTTTAAATGGACCAAAATACCCAAAGCTAATAGGAAAGACAATGACAAACAACTTCATCTCTACAAAATAACAAATAGAGAATAAAACTGAATATATTTAAAGAATCAAGGTTATTTAGATATCCACTAACAACTAATAAGGTAATAAGGTATATCCTTATTTTGATTAAGGCTTTTTTGCCGCTGTCTTTTCTTCAGCAAATGAAGATAAGAATTGGAATGAAGACCAAAGTATGACCATTAGCAGGTTAAGACATAAATAAAAACAGGACTTCTATTTAAAGATTCATCAGATTGCTTATATCTTTTTTGCTATGGAAGAGTTTGTCTTCCTCAACCTCTAGAAATTTTCTCAACTATTTTTTTCATTCACAAAATTATATTCATCAATATAACTATGGTGTATCTTGATGGTATTCAGTGGCTAAGAGAATGGGGGTTGAATCTTAGCCCCTTTTTGCTCAGAATAACTTTCTACCCTTTGAAATAACTTCAGGAGATTTTTCTTCTTTTTGTCTCGTTACTAGTCAAGAGACATTTTCTTTTTGTCTCATAACCAGTCAGGAGATATTTTTCAATTTTGTCTCCTATGCAACAGAATCAGAAATAGAGTAGAAGAGAGAGAAAGAATCACACCAAGAAGTATCCTGGTTCAGCTGCTAAGTGCAATGCAGCCTACATCTAATCTCCATCACAACAATGATGGAATTTCACTATAATCATACAGATTACAGACACCAATTCTCCCTAGGAACTACGCTTCCTATCCGGGACAAGTCCAGAATCTAACCCCAATCCTAAACTTGACTTGGTCACCTACCAAGTTTTCAACTGCTAAGTGCTAACCCAACTTGCAAGGGGATTCCCACAGAATCATGATACACAACACAGATGTACAAAGGAACTCTAGGACATCTATGTCATTTTCTTTAATTTTGTATACTCTGCCTTTTTTTCACTCACTGGCTTTTTCTTACAAACCTCATACTGTTTGCCTTTTTTACCATGAGACTCAAGACAGACAAAACTTAAAGAAAATACAAAATAGAAAATATTGAAGGAGAAGAACTTCTGTTAGCTTGGGTAGCTATGAGAACTCTGTGCTTTTTCTTCTTGTTTCAACCCTTGGCCGTTCACCCTTATTATAGAAGGGGAAGCTTCCAAGGTTGAAACGGTTCAACCGAGCCAACTTATTCTTCTTCAAACATCAAAACCGGTTCAGACAGAGAGAGGAGAGAGGGAAGCGAAAGCAAAAACCAACATGCAATCACCTCTTTCTCATCCCTTCTCATCAAACTTCATCAATCTGAGCCTTCCATCTTGACTTGGTCCCTAAGAAGGATTTTTGACCCTTGATGAACACTTGATCCTTGACAGCTCTATCTGCTCCACTTCTGCTTCCTCCTCCATGTAGCTACAGTAGCTACCTTCTGTGATGGATGAACAAAAACTAGAGACGAGCTTCACCTAACGGATCTTCCTCTCTGGCCGAAACGGATTGCAACCATTTTTGGTATGGTGATCTTGAGGCTTCTTCTCCACTTCTTACCTTTAATGGAAAAGATCTCAGCCACGCCATACTGTAGATCTTCCTTTTGCAAGGGCCATCATCACCTTGGCCTCTTGCTTTTGCATAGCTTCTCTTCTTCTACCTCTGATAGCTTGCATCTTCAATCTTCTTCTTGACAGATGAAGTGACTGAAACTAGAGAGAGAAGAGTGAAAAGCTTTCAATGGAAGTAAAGAAAGAAATAAAAATGAATTACTTTTCCACTCCCCATGCCTAGTAACGTGTAATACATTAATGGCAATCAAATCAATTTTCACTTTTTCTTTCCCGTTTCCAATGTAATTAATGCAAGTTAATTGAATCCATTCAAAGAGGGGAGTGGGTAACTGGAAAAGCATGCAACATTGCTTTCTTTTTTTCTTTTCAATTTTTTCGGACCAAGCCTTATTGGTCTTGTAGTAAAGATTAATTGGGCTTCACATTAATTTTCTGGCCCAATCAACATATGAATAAATCAGCCTTATGTCATGTCGAATTTTTGTGCAAGGCTGAATCTATTTTCTTAGCACATTTGGGTTTTAATTTGCATTAAGCCCAATGATCAAAATCTGCACACAAAACAGAAATTATTAAGCACATATTTTTGAATCAAAATCAAATTAATAATTTCTAATAACATAATTTTAACAATGTTTGATTATCATTTTAATTTAGATTTTTCCAAACTCATCATATCTAATGTATTGAATATGATTGAGAATAAAACTAGCACATATAGCTAGCTAGTAGCTTGCAATTCTATCATGGTTCTGCCTCTCTTCACAAGTGTTTTCTACTTGTATTTATAGCTTTACATTTATGTCTTATGTTGATTATGGAGGCAGTAACTTGTTGATGCTCCAAACATTGCTATAAATCTATACACAAATTTAACGTTCAAGCATAAATATTAGGTGAGATTCATAAATTATTATATATATTCGTACATGTCAGATTATGTATTAAATTTATGTTTGTATGAAAATTTTCTATTATAAAATGGTTTGTACTTTGATTTTTTGTGCTAATAATGTGCTAATAATGGCTTGTTGATATCTGCTGCTTCTATTACTAATTCAAACCAACTTATGCAATCCATCAGTAATTACTAAATGCAAAAGAACGATTAAGTTTTTCAATCAACCTCGAATGTCATGATTCCAAATCCAAATACTTAATTAGTAATTACTAATTCATACATGATCTAAATGTGAATTCAAAATATATAGAAGCTTTCTACAACAATGATTATTAAAGTATTACTTATTTGTTGATAGGCTTAGATTCAGGCTTTGTGTCTATGTTGTCAGCAGAATCTGCAGCCAAATTCTCACTCTTTGGAAATACTTGTAGCATCAGTTGTGATTCTAGCAACAGTGTTATTTTTTTTTATCAATCTTATCCTGAAGGAAGTTCTATTTTGAAATTGTTAAGGGAGACATGGGATATCTATTTGGTTCCAATAATTAGCCTCGGGACCTGTTATTTCTGCCGCCGTTGACGACGAGCTCAGGGGAAGGCGAGAGCTTGAGATTGCGAAAGCCAGTAAGCAAAGAGATGAGGAGCTCGACCTTCAGTGAGAAAGGGAGAGGAAGGAAACGCTGAGGGCTATATTTTTTTTTCTTTTTCGGGCCAGCTTGAGAGATTAGTGAGAGATTGGGCTTGTGCTTGGGCTAAAGTAAGGGGCTAAGGTTAGAGATTTTTTTAGGGACCTAATTATATTTTTAAATTTTTAGGAATTTAAATGTCTCCAAAACAAAAAAACAATCAAAAATATATTTGTCTTTTTATCAAAAAATTTAAACATGATTTAGTTCAAATTGTGTAAATCAATCAGTCTAATAATTATAATGTGGACAATTTAATTTATTATTATTACTATAATAAATCGATTTTGTTCTAATTTATTAAAAAATAAATTATTAATCGATTTAATAAAGACATCTAATAATAATATGACTTACATAAACATTTTTAAGAAAAGATATTTTTAATGTCTTTATCAAGATGGTTTCTTATTGGTATTATATTATTATATAATAATGCCAATCTTTAACGAGGTCCGACAAGATATCTCTGTTTTCTTGTCTTGCTTTTTAGAAGCGCTATTACTTGTACAATGAACAAGAATCTTTAGGGCCTCGGTGCAGTACTTCTTGGGCCAATAAATCTATCATTTTGGGTGGGCCTATTGGTGGCCCATAATCTCATTTAAAAAAAAAAGTAAAAATATAAAATATTTATCCAGCATCAAGAAAAAAAAAATAAAGAGTTTAATTTTAATTACTTTTTGTCAAACCCCAAAATTGCCACTCAAATAAGCCCCACAATAGTCACTCAAATTGGCTACGTGCATAAAATAGTCTTTAAAGTTGCTTTTGAGAACGAAATCAGATAAAAAATTAATAACAAAATATAAAAGATAAAAATACAAAAATTAATATTAAAAATAAAATTAGATAAAATACTAAAAATAAAATATAAAAAATAAAAATAAAAAATTAGTACTTTTATATAGTGATAAACTAAATATAAAATAAAACAAATAATAAAGTATAATTTATCTTTTTTTTTTATCATACGAAATTTAGAATATAAAATAAAATAATAAAAAATGTAATTATCAAAATTTGATAACTATTATAAAAAAATAAAAAAAATAAGTTGTATTTCTATTTAACTAATTTAGTTTCATGACACAATGTTTTTGTCGCCAAATATAATTTTACGTTTCTATATGTCTATAACTCAATATCATATCTTTATAAATAGATACGGCCTAAAATTTTAATAATACCAATTATATTTTTAAAATTGATAAAAATACACTATTAGTTCCTTATCAAGTGACTCATCATACCACTAAAGATTAACGTAAAGTATTTTATTAATTTAATAATATAATTGGTAAATTAAAATCTCTGATACTATTTTAGTATAGACAGCTAATCTCGTGAACCACCTTGGAACTTAATTGGTAGAACTACATACATCCTTTTCATTATGGTTATAATATAACATACTAAAACAAGTTACTAACTAGTGAGAAGTGCGCCTTATCCAATATTGATTAGTTTGATTCGGACCAATCCCCAACCAAACACAGAGACACAGCAGAAAAAACCAAAGAAAATGTAGAATAAATGGGTGTAGCCAAAGTTATGAAGTTTTATTTAAGGGTAAGGCATGAAGAAGAGAAGAGATGAGAGGAGAGGGTGATACAAATATTGATTAATTTGTATGGGAAAAGGAAGCCATAGCCATAGGCATTGCCATTGCCATTGCCATTGCAATTGTGTTGTCTCATACTTCCAAGTATTCCACCAACACATACAAAGGCTTCCCATTCAACCGTTCGCGCCCCTACCAGATACAAATACTCATCATTAGTAACTACATGCAGGACCAACATATATACCAAAACCACCTGAATAAAAACACACATACCTTCAGTTCTGGCAATTCTATTACACAGGCACACTCCACTACCTCTGCTCCCACACGTTCTATAAACAAGGGTCACACAAACATATGTCATGTATATTCAGATATATAGAGACATGTTTGTCAATAGGAAAACTGAAATTATCTTAATTACCGAGTAAGTCCATAGCAGCACAGAGTGTTCCACCAGTTGCAATCAAATCATCAACCACTATAGCGCGTTCACCAGCTTCAACTGCTCCAACATGCATCTCAAGACAGTCCCTTCCATACTCCAGAATATACTCTTGAGATATCACTTTCCCTGCCATCAAACCAATAATGCAACCTTCTTTTGAGTCTTAACACCCCACAAACACTACTAGTCTTATAACATAATAATACCATACCAGGTAACTTCTTTGGTTTCCTCAATGGTACAAACTTTGCTCCAATTGCCAATGCTATGGGAGGACCGAATATGAATCCCCGAGCTTCAATTCCTACACAACAACACAGTTACAATCCATTTATCAGTAGTAGAGCACAAGAATCAAATATAGTGCTTGCATTGTGTGCTACTCTACTTGCTAGACATGAAGGAAATTAAGGATCATACGAAATTACCAACTTGCTTTTCATTAATAACCACACAACAAAAAGAATAAGAGAAGGAAGAATTTAATAATTTCACTTTGGGATAAAAAAAATCTCTGCAGCTATGGAATTTTAACTCATTAAAGCATCTGTCACGTTGCGTTTTGCCTACTAAATACACACAACAGCCATTCAACAAGCATTATGATGAGTAGAGACAAAAATTGCATACAACCAATCTATTAGATTGCGAAAATGAGGGACCATACTTGTTACTTGATATACTAGCTTAGCAATTAGTAGTTAATTGATTTACTAGTTGTAACAACAAATTAGTTAGACAAGTAGCTTATAACAGAAATTTTAGTTAACCCCTAATTATTCTAACTCAGTTGGTTAGAAGACCAATATATATATCTAACTGTTGTAACAATGTAAAGTGTGGTTCATCATTGAGTACACTGAGAGAACAAGTACTCTCATTTTCTTCTTTCTGTTTCTACTTTTGCTCTATTCTCACACTCCCCTTCGGCACCTTCAACATGGTGCGGTGAGCGTGGAACCCAAAGGGGAGTGTGAGAATAGAGCAAAAATAGAAACAGAAAGAAGAAAATGAGAGTACTTATTCTCTCAGTGTACTCAATGATGAACCACACTTTACATTGTTACAACAATTAGATATATATATATTGGTCTTTTAACCAACTGAGTTAGAATAATTAGGGGTAAACTAAAATTTCTGTTATAAGTTACTTGTCTAACTAATTTGTTGTTACAACTAGTAAATCAATTAACTACTAATTGCTAAGCTAGTATATCAAGTAACAATACTATATATACCACAGGCTGCCTCTGATCCATGCACATTGCATGTAACAAATGTTATATCTAGTTAAAAAAAGAATCACGGGTACAAACATGTAACCATAGGTGCAAACACACAAAACAACAACAAAATATTCTATAAATAAGGTTATCATATTAAAGAACCCCCAAAAAATTGGCTCATGAATGCATTTATAAGGCAGAGGAGATGTGAATGTCAATTGTCACATAGTTACCATAAGCCACAATGCACACTCAAAAAAAAAGACAAAACACCTAGTCCAATGGTGGTCTGGTTCATTTGTAATCTTCCATATGAAACTTTAAAGCGGGTACACAAGGCCCTACCAGCAATTCAGGTATAAGATTGCCATTAAATGTGTACAGGAACCGGACAATGTGAAATGGGGCCTCTAACATTAATCTGTGCAATGAGACAGGTCTGCATGCATCACCTCAAAATCTTTGATTTAATACATGATGATACTATACTATTAGAATTTCATAGCTGCTATCTCGAATCTCGAGACACTTTTTTCACTTGTAAAGGTTACACAAGACAAGAAAGACATAAAATACAAGGGTGGTAGTGATAACATAGTAGTGTAGTAACTGATAGTGTGCTGCTACAAGCTTTACCAGAGAGAGAAAGAGGAGTGAGATAGTGACCAAAAAGTAAAAAAGAGGGTTCTATAAGGTCCACTACTAAAGTGCACAAGTGTAGTGTAGGGTAATGGATGAGCACCATGGAAGAGAGGCCATCAATGGCACAACCCACTAATAATATAGTCAATAATAATAATAATCACTTCACAGTTCACATCCCAAAACAAAACACACAGTGGCTTCCATTCCATAAAGACACCCACCAAAAATAATATACAAGACTGTCCAGTGCATATTCCGCCCAACTTTCTCGCAAACATGGACCCCACCCACTTTGGACCTATCCACACTTGTAAGTGACACCACCACCACCACCCTCCAGAAAAGATAAACACCGCTGAAGAAGAAAAAAGGAACTCCAAAATCATGTTGCTGATGGTAATAGAGCAAGTATTTACCTGCAACAACAGAAATGTTTTTGCCTTTGTAACGCTCCACGAACAAGTCGATGGTGTCCTTGAAGGCTTTGGGATCGAGCAAGAGAGTAGTGATGTCTTGGAACATTATTCCTGCCATTGCAAGTTTGCAGCCAAAAAACAAAAAGACCAAGAAAAGTGAGAAGCTCTCTGCCTAAGCCTCAGAGTCATGAACAAAGTTACAATACTTAAAGGAATTTCAACCATCGTCCATCAGAAACATAAAAAAAAGTACGGAACGGTGTTTTATCTTTTATGGTATTTGGTGTGAGCGCTGTGTTTCAGGCTCTGAAAATAATAATAATAATCATAATAAGAGTCTTAATAATACATTTTAATAATACCATTTTTATATTTCTAATTTTTATATCAAAAAACAAAAAAAATTCCTATTAATATCTTCTTAAAGTGTGTCTTTAGAACACAAAGTAACTAAATCCAAATACTAATAATAGAGAAAAGAGAGGAGAAGAAGTTGGATACCGGATTTGGGAAAGTGTGGGACGACACGAATCTTAGTTTTGATGCCATGAAGACGGGGGTCTTCGTCTCTGTAAGCCGACATTGTGTTCTGTAATGAGTAGAGAGAGAGAGAGGGAGAGAGAAGGAAAGAAGAATGAGTGTTGTGTGTGTGTTGTGTTATGTTAGTGTGTGCGATCTTTATAATTTATAAAGGGAGGAGGGAGAAAATGTGTTCTGAAATGAAGAAACCAAAGTGATTGGTTGTGTCTTAAATTATCTATCTGTGCAGCATCTCAGCTCAGAGATTTGTTTGTGTTCGCATCAACTATAACAACGCTACAGCTAGTCATGCTTAGTTTTCATTGGGAATTAGAGACCATTCATTGTTTATTATATCTTAGAAGAAGTAATTACTATCATGATTAATATGAGTAAAATATGACATTGATATAACATGACAGCAATTATAGTTAGGTGGAGTCGTGAGAGAGAATCTCAATATATTTCTCTCATTAGTTAACTGTACTTCCCACTGGTGAATATTCCAACATCAAAACATATATCCTATCATTTTTGAATCTATATTATATACCAATCTACACTATATTCTTCCTTCAAAATCGCTAACATTTTATTGAAATCTTATTACTAAAATATAGACACAACAGAACTAATCATATCTCAATAGTACTATATGCAATTTTTTTCCCCCAATACAGTGACAGTGTGTCATATTGTTTCCTTTTTATGGTAATTGGTAATTCAGTTCAACGAGACTAAGAATTGCATAAAATGTTGAATTTATTAAATAACATAGTAAATAAATTACTAAATATTTTAAAGAGGCAGAGGCAAGTTGAGTGACTAGTAGTTGAGGTGAGAGATTGATAGCACTGAAGAAAATAGTCCATGAGACAGTGATTTTAACTCATTTCTCCCATTAGTGGTCCACTCCACTAACACTAAGATGCAGAATTTTCCTTTAATAATTAATAAAAACAAATTAACAAAGCTGTTCTTCTCTCCTCAATCTAACACATTTAGAAGAAAATGTCGGTGGAGTAATATACTTTGATAATAATGCACAAGTAGTAATCAACGTACAAAATCAATAGAAACACATTTTCCAATTCCCTTTCCTATATATGCACGTACGATTGCAATTAATTAAATGTATGCAAAGCATGATCACTCAAATATGTATCCTTGCCTCCTGTGTACGCTACATTTCCTCTTTCGTGTTTGGTCCATGCTTCAAATTCCTCTATTCAAGCTATGCTTAAAACAATTCAAATGTAATTGAAAAATTTTGATATATTGTGGTGTGTTAAGAAATGTAATTATTATAGAAGAAATATGTTGTCTTATATGATGAGCACTAGACTAGAAAGATTTTGACTAGTACTAGTCTCACTATATATCCAGCTAGAGTGTTTTCAAGTACCGAAAGCAGTGTATGTAGTTAATTGCACATCACTACTTGTACTGTGTACATACTACACAATCTGTGGCTACCCCATCTCAATCTTTTGTGCATCAGAGACGTTGCTTTCAAATCTTCCTAGTAATATTCTGTGGGCATCTCTCATCCCTTTCCCATTAACCCAAATATCCCTTTCTCTTTTTCTCATTATTAGTTTCATCCCCTTAATCATCCTATTATCTATTCTAATTGGAATCCCATACCTTAAATTGAAGATAGTGACAGCACAATGCTCCTTTCTTTAATTTATTGTATTCATTAACTTTAGTTAAATTTTATATTATGATTAGTATTCAGTTGTTGCATTGTAGAATAGAAAAGTAGTAGGTTTTTTTTCAGAAAGGGAGATACAGAGAGAGAAGTGCGCAAAGCATAAAGAGCCTTTTCTGGATTCTGGAGGCGGCACATGGCATTAAAAGTGGGGAAAGGTAGGAAGAATCTGCCTTCTACGCATACCATAGACCATACCCCTAATAATATTATGGATCCTTCATTACTTGCATTTGCATATATTTCAGATATTATTGCCTCTTTACTCTTGTCACTTATTATTTTACCCTTTCTATGTTATACTCAAACAAATTTATAATTATAGACATTCTAGTTTGGAGTGAGGATATAGATAAATGGATTTTGTACTTTCATCGTCCTTCTTCCCAGGAGTATGAGAAAGTGTTTCAACTTCTCGTAGTTGAGAAAAGATCAGCAAGTGGATGAAGCGCTTTCTCCAGCCTTATTTGTTTGTTCTGCATTTTAGTGACTTAAAACAAAAAGGCAAACATTTTAAAAGTATAGAAAAAGTGATTTTTCTAAGATTAAACAAGCACCTTGTCGTTACTCATTATGTATATATAATTATTAATTAATAATGAACAAGTTAAAAATGTGTGGCTGGCGTGGACGGAGTAAAAAGCACTGCAGGATACGCAACAAATACTGGTACAGAATACAGCATACACAGATCACACATACATACATACATACATCAATCTCTTAAAAGAAAAAGAGTTTGTCTTCTTTTGTTTTATCTGCAAGTCCTGCATAAGGATTCTCTGCACCAGCTAATTAATAACAAAAAAGACAACGGAATTTTCTCATCAAAGGCCATGCGTGCATCTTAATCCTAATTCAAAAAAGTAATAATCCTAATCCAATACAGGAGAAGAAACAAAAGGATCAAAGATTCCTCAAGGTGGCATAGTCACCTCTAAAAAAGAATATTATATTTTTTTCTGTGTTGCTTGATTTCACTTAAAACTCTTAGCCTTAGGTACAACAAAAATTATGCATAAAACGTACAAGCAAAGCGGAGTTGATGACATGGCATGAGTCTGGTCCATTCATCCTTTTTTGTACGGTTGAGATCTTCTCGCCCGTCCAACACTCGACAACTCTGACTAGCTACCTCCCACAGTCAGCTCTGTGTTCCCGCAATATGACCATTTTGCCCCTTCCTTTATATTTCATATCCATGTTATATATTGTTGTTGTTGTTGTCTCTAATACAAAAGATTATTAGTTAGTTAAAGTTTAATTCACAGCTAAACTTGATATACGAGAACATGTAAAATATAATACTACTTTTTTCGCCAACCATTACATGGATGTAGTTAATGCACATTTGGAATTGGGGTAAGAAACAGATTTACTCGAATTGGCAGGAAAAAGAGCAGAAGATGAATTGGAGGACAAGTAATGAGTAATGACGCTACCAATATTAGACATAGACATGTTACATGTATGTAGATGAGACATCAGATAACAGTGGTCTATGCGTGTGTTAGTGTGTGTATATATGTGAAGTCTGAAGGCGTTTCTTATTTGGAGGGAAGATCTTCCTTGGAATGAGTAAATACTCCACAGATTTTGTTGTACTCGCTTTCCCCATCGTTGCTTGTTATGTGAGGAATCATATTGCATACAAAATTTGTGACTAAGATATTTTTTTAACTGCTATCTTAATTATTCAAAGTGAAGAATCAAATTCAAGTTGCATGGACATCAATGTAAAGAAGTAGTGCACATGTGTGTTAAAATATAAATTACATTTATCCAAAGCTTATAATGTGATATCATAAATTTTAATAATTGAAATTATAAGTTTGATTCTTGTTATTTTTCA
Organism: Arachis stenosperma; assembly: GCF_014773155.1. Taxonomy (NCBI): domain Eukaryota; kingdom Viridiplantae; phylum Streptophyta; class Magnoliopsida; order Fabales; family Fabaceae; genus Arachis; species Arachis stenosperma. The sequence goes on from NC_080386.1 coordinate 56,696,770, forward strand.
TTAGACATAATTAGATTAAATGAGGGGAAAAAATGAAAAGGAAAGTTGTAAGGGTATGGGCCTACCACAAAAATGAAGCACTGCTGGTGGTTGAGAAAATATAAGAAAACAAATGATGGTGCCAACTGCCAAAAATCAACTTGACATGTTCTGCTTTGGCTCATCGCTCATCAACTTGAATTCTGAGCCCACTCCTTCTACACTGCAGGATCGGATATAATGATATAAGATCTTTTGGTAAAAAAAAATTCAACGCCATATCTGATATCTAGATTCCTAAGCAATTGAAATGAGCATCCAATGTTTGATGTAAAAGGTCTTGATCATGAGAAACCCCACACTTTCTTTTCCTAGATAGGCTAACTTGGCTATGAGTTGCAGCTATGCATGTCTTATGTCGTTTTGTGCTGTCTCTACTGTGCCATTACAGGAGAGTGGATCCTCTCCAGTGGAATAAAAATTGGATAGTGTCCAGTGTAGGATCTCATCCTTCATTGTTTTCTCTCTCCTATTTAATTTTGATCCCACTTATAAAATTAAAGGTGAGAGATCACACTTTATTCTCTTAAGTGTTAAAAAAAATGGAGAGGATCCATTCCCCATTATAGTGGCCCAATAGTAACATTAATTAATTCATATTATTGTTACTGTTAACAATATCCATTTCAGGATCAGCATACTATTGGTTAAAAGTATCTCTTAGAATTTTAAGAAATTCTCCCAGAGATGAGGAACTTTTTATTTGGACATCGGATATTAAAAACAAGGGTAATTTAGGATTTTGGTATCCTCTAATAGTCTATCATGTTAAAAAAATTCTTATTAATACATATCGTAATAATATATTTTAAAAATATCATAAAAGAATATTTGATTAAACTTTTTTATAAAAACAAGTTTTTATATTTCAATACATTAAATACATTAAAAAATTTTCAAAAAAATGTTATGACACGTTTTAACTAAGAGGAAGTATAAGAAGTCAATGGAATATTTGTACAATATGTACCATGAGGGTTTATGGATGTTCGATTCAGTAGAATATCAGATGTTTATTATTCTGGATAATATGAGTGTATTGTGTTTGAGAAATTAATAGTATTTTATTCTGGATGTTTATTTTTTAATTCATATTGAGCCAAATAAATAGCCCATTGTAGACATTGTATAAATATTCCATTAGCTCGGACTCTTTAACTAAATCCTAACAAACAAACAAAAAGTAACAATAGGCTTTACTAAATTTCCGGACCAAATTCTTGGAGTTGGAACTTGGAATTACCACAATTTTAATTAACTATCATCATTCAAACCAAATTTAACAACTACGAGTAACCTCTAGAGAAACAATTTTTAAGTAATATGAACATTCTAAGTTTTCGTGAAGTAAACTCTACAGAAACAATTGTTATCGTTGACATATTCCACTTTAACATGTCCATAAAAGAATAGAAACAATCAACTTTCATTGATGTTGGCACTTGGATGAACCTTGCTAAAACAATTTATTCTAACTCTTGTTGTAGGCGCACACTGGCTGCTGTGGTCACCCATTCTGGATCTGATCTTCCGGTATTCCCTTGATCTTAATACTGCCTCCAAAATGTTTATATCTTCTTGAATTTCATGTCTAGAAAGAGATGCAAGGCCAGGAAGTATCTCCTTCTGGAAATCCTTGAATCTCCTTCCCCGTTTTAATCTAAGACTAAAATCATTTGTCTTTGCTCTGTCCACCTCATATGGCTTTGATGATGCGAAAGAGCAGTCATCATCATTGCATTCTTCAAGCTCTAAAGCAATTTGTTCATAAGAATCAGTACACTGTACCTTAACAATCTCCTCCTTGTCAACCTTAATGCATTCTGTTTTGGATGAACAGTTTTGGTAGTTGAATGAACTGCTTAAGGAAAAATTAACAAGCAATTGAGCAGCACTTTGGATGCACATAGACGCTTCAGGAAGTTCTACTACCATCTCATCAGTGCCTAAATTCTGGCCACGAGTATTGAGATTTGTTTCTCCCAAATTAGTCTCAGGTTGTCTATCCTTCAAGCTGTCAGAACTATCAACAATGCAGCTAGATTCACAAAAAGCATTGCTATCTACATATTTTTCTTCTCCTTGACTTTGACAAGCACAAGAAATTTCATTATCTTTGGTATTCTCACAGTTTACCATTATAGTATCTGTAAAATCAGAATAGAAAAATTGACCAACAGATGGCTTCCAAGTGGATCCAGTATCCTTGTTCTCCAAGTCACTTGTGCAATAGCAAATATCTTTATGTGGGTCTACGTTAGTCCTGGAAACACACTTACTACTAAGGGTGTATTTGGTAAACTCGTTTGAGAAGAAAAAGCATGTTTAAACTTCTTGAAAGCTTCATATTTTTGTTTGGCTAATTTTTAGTTTGGCAAACGCAGAAGTGATTTTATATTTAAAACCACGTTTACCAGAAGCAACAATTTCTAGCTTCTGCATTTCACCAACGGGCTTTTAGCCATTTACCCTCAACATCTATTATTTCTTTATCAATTTTATCCTATACACATGTTATTGTATTATTTATGAAATTCTTATTTGGTAAATTGGTCTTCTTTTCTTATTATTTCTCTTTATATGAGCTCTTTTTTCTATTATTTATTATTTTTATTTTTTGTTAAATTTTTATTTGACATTATACATTTTTATAATTATAATTTTTGTATATTATATTTATTATTATCTTTTTATAATATGATTTATTGATTCCATTAGATAAAGTAAATTAAACAAAAAATTAACCATAAATAATAATAATAATAATAATAATAATAATAATAATAATAATAATAATAGTAAAAAATTATAAGGTACTAAAAAAGAGTACTAAGAAAACTAAAAATATACTATATAAAATACATTATCAAGAACTTTTCGATTTGTTTCCATCACTGTCAAGATAAATATTTAATTTTATTATTTTTAATATTTTTTTATAATTATAATTCTCGTATATATAGTTTTTTATTGTAATTTTTTTATAATATAGATTATGATCCTATTAAAAAAGACAATTAAATAAAAAATTAATCATAAATATTAATAAAATTATACACATTAGATTCTAAAATAATATTAAGAATAAAATTATTAAGAGTATTAAACCAAAAATACGATGTAAAAAAATACTAAATTAACATTTTTACGTTAATACTTAAAATTTTTAAAAAATATAACAGATTAAATACTCTTATATATATAGTCACAAAAAAAACTCTTATATATATAATTTTATTTTGTTAATTTTTAATTTTTTATATGTTATTTTTATTTAAAATAATATATATTAATTTTATTATAAAATTAATTAATAAGATTATTCAAATATCTAAATTAAAATGATAGGATAATATAAAAAATTATTTAAGTTGATGTCTATTTTAGTAATTTTTCATCTAAAAGTGATTTTGAGTAGTATATTCCAAACCATATTTATTTTACTATAATCCATTTTGATATAAAGATGCCAAACATAAATCACTTCAATACAAACTTACTTTTCATCAAAATAAGTTTGCAAAATCAATTCTATTCAAACTCCCTTTTGCAAACTGAAATCCAAACACACACTAAATAGGCCTGCTTCACCTACATTCTCTCCATTAAATTTGGGATTAGTAACCTCTCCAACACTTTTGGAATTAACCACAACAGAATTTACAGTATCATCCCACTGAAGGGGTTTGGAAGCATCACTTAGTGACTTGATGTTTTGCTTCTTCTGTGTGGAACCCTGCCAAAAATACGTAATGATCTAGTTGTGGAGTGGCAGGTCTCTAAATTATCACTCGAGTTACTTGCTGAGTCATCCAATTAAACTTCGTTGAGATCAAACTTCGGTGCATTACTACAAAATACTATAAAAATGATAATGATAATAAAGAAAAGAAAGAATGAAGAATCACTAGACAACTTAATTTACCATTGGAGTGGAAGACATTCTTGCATCTTCAATCAACCTCATTGATGTTTCGGGTCTGATTGGATTGGAGGACAAAAATAACAAGTTAATAATTGAGTGCTTGCTTGCTCCGAACCAATATCTTCCATCAGCATCTTCTGCATACTATACAGTCTAGTTCCTGGACCTGGAGTACAAGAAACAAAAACAGGGCTAGTGACTATAATTCCATCCTTTGACCTCCGTTTAAAATATCAATCATGTTAAGTGTACACAAAAAATCAACCACCTATCCATAATATAGGTTGGAATACAAAAATACATATTAAAAATTAGTTATACAATACATGCGTTGGTGTGCACTAGGTTGTTATTTGTAGCAATCACAAACTTCCGAAAGGAATAATAAGAAACGAGAGAGGATTGCACAAGAACAAGAGCAAATTAAAGAATAGAGATGATAATCTAAATCTTCACTTTGATTGAAGTAATGAAAATGAAATTAAAGTTACATAAAATAAAATTGAGACCATGCTATATATACAACAACGCAGACCATGAAGCTGTGACTTAACTTCCAAAAGCAGATAGTAAAAGAAAACGGTTATTTACAAAACTAACTGGATCAGCTAATGCGTACACGTGGCTAAACAAGAGTGAGGGCAAAAGGATCAACATGGATTATGATTATGCGAAACCGTTGATTACGACTTTAAGAGACAGAAGCAGTACTCCTATAGTACTAAGTTAGCATGAAATTAAGCGTGTTTGATAACAGAAGAAACAATTAAGAAAATTGAAAGGGTGTATAAAAACTAAAGAAGCAGTTAGGAATACACGAAGGGAAAATAATACCGTTAAGTAAATAGTAGTGAGAGAGCGAGAGTGGAGTTTGCGGTTGCGATTTGGAAGGGTGGGGACGGTGATGGCAACATAGAAATGCAGTGGGCGCTCCTCTGTATCTTCCTCGGCGGCTTCTTCAATTCTCTACTCTTTAGCAGTTATGAGCTAACTAATATGAATATGATATTAATATCTGTCTGTCTTTCTGAAACGTTGGGATACCGTCATCGTGCGCCTCCGTGTTAGCTCCTACAGCCTATAATAAGTCGCTTTTACATTTTGTTTGGATGTTTGATGGAAAATGAGAGGAAAGAAAATGAAAGGAAAGAAAATGAAAGAAAAAGTGGATTTCTTTGTATATTGTTTGGATGTAAAGAAAATGAATGAAAAGAAAAGGGGTAAAAAACCCAAATGAGCCAAGGAGAGCTCAAAATTACCTAATTCAGCCAAATGAAAAATCAATACGTGAATCAACCAGGACGAATTATTATATAATTCGAATCAATATGATTCGAATTTGATTTGCATGTAATTCGAATTGATATGATTCGAATTACTAGGAAGCCAACAATTGAATGAAGTTCGAAACAACTTGTTTCGAATTACACCAAGATAATTCGAATTTAGTTAATTCGAATTACTATGAAGGCACATTGTTAAGTAATTCGAATCAACTTGATTCGAATTACTAGGTTAGGTTGTGACACTACATAATTCGAAACATATAGATTCGAATTATATATATATATATATATATATAATGCGAGCCAGGTCTGTATATATATGCTGTGAACTCATGTTGCTCTCAACAAAGAGGTGAGATGGCTAGTGAGGAGAGTTTCCTAGTTCTGGTACATTACAGAGGGTCGATTAAGAGAAAAACTCGGTCCGGCGTGAAGTTCACTGATAAGGATCCCCTATGTATTATCGTGACGCCGACAACCACCTACGATGCACTTGTTAGCTCTGTGCTGGAGAAGCTGGGTGTTGAAGGCGTTAAAAGGGTCAAGAAGTTTTTCTACCGCATTCCAACAGCGGTGCTCCATGACACCGTGAAGTTTGATTGTTTCACAATCGGTAGTGACGAGGACTTGCAGGTTATGTTTCTTTCTCGTAGGCAGTTTCCCGAGGTAAGGACACCAGAGCTGTTGGCAAAGTTGGTTGATGTGGTATCTAGCTCGGGTGGTTCGAACCGGAATGCCACTACGATAGCTGCGGTTGCCGGCTCGAGCTCGAGACCTGCTGTTGCTTCATCCTCTGCTCCTGTGTATGAGCCACCGATGCAGCCTGTTGCGTCCCCTTCGTTTGCCGTTGATCTGAGCGGCAATGTTGGAGACGAGGTTCGGTATGGGGAACATATTCCCACCGAGGTACATTGTCCCACACCGGCTGGTGTTGGTGATGGTTTGTTTGATGATCCAGATGACGATGACGTGGAGCCGGATAAGATCGCTGATGAAAGCGGCGATGATGTTGGAACTACTGTTCCGACAAGGGCTACAGGTGGATCTAGTTCTGGCACACAGCAGTATCCACCCCATTTTTCCTCATTGGACCTGGATGCCATGCGGCAGGACGACAATGCTCTGCAGGCCTCAGGATTTGGTGCTAGAGATACCGAGGGGTCTGCCGGTATGAACGAGTTCCAGGTTGGCCAACAATTTCAGGATAAAGATGAGGCGCTGTTGAGTGTGAAGACGTACAGTATCCGCCGAGGGGTCCAGTACAAGGTCGTTGAGTCTGACTACCGCAGGTATGTGGGAAAGTGTTCTGAGTTTGGGAATGGGTGCACATGGCTAATTCGGTTGAGTCTCCGACAGCGGAAGGGTATCTGGGAAGTGAAGCGATACAACGGACCGCATACATGTCTTGCCAGCTCCATCTCCAGCGACCATAGGAGTCTGGACTACCATGTCATATCCACCTTCGTTATGCCGATGGTTAGGGCTGATGCAGGTGTGAACATCAAGGTGCTCCAAAATGCCACGGCCGCACACTTTGGGTTCAGGCCTACGTACAGGAGGGTATGGATGGCGAAGCAGAAGGCCGTTGCCGTGATATATGGGGACTGGGACGAGTCGTACAATGAGCTCCCTAGGTGGGTTTTAGGAGTTCAGCTGACGATGCCTGGCACTGTAGCCATCCTCAGGACTTGCCCTGTTCGAGTTGGGGGACAGGTTGACGATTCTCAGGTTTATTTTCATAGGCTGTTCTGGACTTTCCCCCCTTGTATCCAGGCATTCCGTCATTGCAAGCCTTTGGTGAGTATTGATGGCACCCATTTATATGGGAAGTATGGGGGAACACTGCTAGTCGCCATTGCACAAGACGGAAACTCGAACATCCTCCCCGTGGCATTTGCACTAGTTGAGGGTGAGAATGCTGAGTCATGGTCTTTCTTTCTTTCCCACCTCCGTGAGCACGTGACACCTCAGCCGGGTCTGTTAGTTATTTCAGATAGGCATAACGGCATAAAGGCAGCCCTCGAGGCTCCGGATGGGGGATGGCTACCGCCTGCTGCGTACCGGGCGTTCTGCATTCGACACGTTGCAGCGAATTTTGCCTTGACGTTCAAGGGAAAAGATGCCCGGAGGCTTCTTGTTAACGCCGCATATGCCAAGATCGAGGTGGAGTTCGACTACTGGTTTGACATTCTGCGCTCTGAGAATCCGGCAATGTGTGACTGGGCGAACCGAATCGAGTATTCGTTGTGGACACAGCACTGTGATGAGGGTCGGAGATTCGGGCACATGACGACCAATATTTCGGAATGTGTCAACTCAATCCTGAAGGGGGTTAGAAACCTCCCTGTTTGCTCCCTGGTGAAGGCCACATACGGAAGGCTTGCTGAGCTATTTGTCCGTAAGGGTAGGGAGGCCGAGGCTCAGATGGGTACTGGACAACAATTCAGTCAATACCTAGTAAAGTGTATCGAGGCCAACCTGAGAACAGCCAGGCATTTCACGGTGACTGTTTACGACAGGGATAACTCGGAGTACACCGTTGCTGAGACGACTCCGACAGGCTCATTCTCTCTTGGTACGTACAGGGTCTCATTAGGGTCTAAGACTTGTGATTGTGGATACTTCCAAGCACTTCATTTTCCCTGTCCGCACGCACTGGCATGCTGTGCTTATTCACGGCTTACATGGCAGCCTTACGTCCACGAGGTATATCGCCTTAGCTCCATTTTCGGTGTCTATCAGATGGGATTTGCCCCTCCCATTCCGGAGGGTTTCTGGCCACCTTATGCCGGGCCTACCGTTATACCGGATCCGAGTATGAGGCGTGCGAGGGAGGGTCGTCCTAGATCCACAAGAATTCGAACCAACATGGATGAAGCAGATCCGAACCGGCCAAAGAGATGTGGCCTCTGCAGGCAGCCAGGTCACACCAGGCGTAGTTGTCCACAAGCCGCAGGCCCCAGCGGGACTGCTAGAAATCAGTAGGCGATTTGCTATGTATGTGTTTGTTTCTTATTGTATTAGCACTTGTCCTCTATTTGTTTATAACTTTTAATGTATTACAACTTGTATGGAACAACTTTGTTTCGTATGTGTAATGAAACTTGTTATTTGTACCAAATATTTCTGTTGAATGTCTTTTAAATCATTGAAATTTATAACTAGAACAAACAACATTATATCATGGTATGACTGATAACGAATAACATAACATGAAACTATAAATCATAACATAAAAGTAGAATACATCGACGTAAATGAGACTACATAACATAAATTCAAATAACATAATAAGAAAGTACATACCATAACAACGATAACAAACCAACAAAGTACACAATATAAATATGACAACAAGACATACACCACTATCCATGAATCATCTAAACAGGTGCGATCCAGTGCCGCAACGGCGTGGCACCCGTGTCCGGTAGCCCCTACGAATAAGTGGCTCCTCATCCTCAATCGACTCGTCGCTGTCATCCGGAACTGGCTGTCTCGGGGTCATAGGCGGTACATGGACGGGTCTGGATGAGGACGGGCCGGCAACTGAGTGTGATCCAATACTCTGCGCCGATGCTGGGGTCCCACCCATGGCAAAAGGATGCGCAGGAGCTACCGTGGCAGGCTCATTCAGATCAACGTCCAGCGGTGCCTGTGTCCCTGTCGTATGAACCCGTCCGGCTGCAGCCTCATCCTCCTGCATGATGGTCCGGATATCCTCAAGGAAATGTGGTCCACCAAACTCGTGCACAATGCCATCACTAGCAAGTAAGTCTCCAAACATCGAGCCAGGACTCACCCATGGAGTACTATCCTGAAGGATATGATCATCACCGGGAACACCTACGAAGTAATCTCCAAGACCTCCACCACCAAGCCCAGCATCAGTGTGACTCGTGGGATCTCCCATACCAGATCCAGGGGACCCACCATCATGCCCGCCCTGATGCGCCCTATCAACCCCCGCAACATCACCTCCCCCAGGCATCTGGGCACCCTGTCTAGCAGCACCCACCCTCCTCCTGCCTCCACGACCACGAACTCTCCCCCCACCCCTAACTGGGTCGTCTCCGGCATCCATAGCCTGATCTACCCAGTTCCACTCACGCTGGCTACGACGTGTCCCAACTCGTGCTCTCCTCTCAATGCGACGTCTGTCAGGAACATCCTCTACCCGGTCCATGTCTGGAAGTCGGCCTGCACCCCTCTGCGTCGCCTCATCTGGAATAGGAACACCTCTCGGATCCCCCAATAACATCTCCGGCGATAAAAACCTCTTCCCGTGCTGATACCACCATCTCAAGAACTCATGTGACGGTCCAGGGTCGGGCACGATGTCAAATTGTAGAATATAATCAGCACGCTCCTGCCAATAAAGATGCCACTCAGGGTACTGTGCCAGGAACCAACGGTCACCTCCTCTCCCGTCCTTCGACATCAGGAAGTCGATGTTCAGGGCGGGAGACGGTATGGGCTGAACGCCACCAAACTGAGGTAAAACTCTATCAACCTGATGCCACTCGACAACCGCAAAATAAATCAGGGACGTCCTGCATCGCCACAACATCGTATGCCGAGGCTCCAACACCTCAGGATGGACAACCTGGATGACGTCGACTGCGCTATAGGGCATCCATATGAACTGAAAAAATCAAAATCAAATCGTTTGTACTTTCAGTTAAGTGATATAAACTGAAACACTGACTTGAGATACACAAAAGTTCTGCTTACTTACCTGCCGAGGCTGTAACAAGTCGATCTTCATGCGAGCCATCTGTACCCGAGGTCCCTTGTTGCTAATCCCAGGGTTGTAACCAGACCATCTGCGTACAAGAAAACAGAAGAATATAGGGCATAATTACAAAATAATAACAAGAAGAATATCTAGTACAAAACAATAACGGTACCTCGAGGCAAGGGGCCAGCTGATCTCATCATACCCAGATGGTCTGAGTGTGGGAAACCTCCAGAAGATCCACGACTGTAATAACTGTAATGGGCCAGCTAACTTCACAACATGTCTGTTGGCGACTCGGCACATGCACCTGTACAGCCATGCTAGTGCCGCCGACGCCCAACTGTAGCGACCCATCTCCTCAAGCCGAGCAACATATGGTAGCCATCTGATGTGTATACGATTGCCGGACTTGTCGGCAAACAGCTGCGTACCCAATAACATCATGATGTAGGCCCGGGCAAATTGCCTAACTGTCTCTTCATCTGCCCCATCTGGACACTCTGCGAATGTCTCCTGAAACCAGGTGCAGTTGACTGCGAATTTCTGCACCTGGTTCTCCGGAGGTAAAACACCGAGCAACTCATGGAACCACTGCCAAGCAGGTCTCCCACCCTCAATGTAAAGGTGGAAGTCCGTAAGGCAACCACTAACATAGTCTCCGTCGACTGGCAACCCCAGCTGGTATGCGACGTCCTGAAGCGTGATAGTGCACTCTCCGAACGGCATGTGGAAGGTATGCGTCTCAGGCCGCCACCTCTCGACGAATGCGCTGACTAGGGGCTCGTCTAGTCGGAACCATCTGTCGTTCAGTCTCGCAAGATGGTAAAGTCCCGCCATCTGCAAGTACGGGACATACCTCTCATCAAGACGCATCCCCTGTTGCCGCCTAACACTGGATATGCAACGACGAGGCTGGCCAGTACATAAGCCGCATAATTAGAACAGATGCACAAACCACTAAATTAACAAAAACCATTAACAAAAACCATTAACAATAAACCGCTAAAACAAAACCATTAACAAAAACCATTAACAAAAACCATCAACAATAAACCATTAACAAAAACCATTAACAAAAACCATTAACAAAAACCATTAACAATAAACCGCTAAAACAAAACCATTAACAAAAACCATTAACAAAAACCATCAACAAAACCACTAGCCTACACTATTTTCCTAAACCGTTAACAAAAACCATTAACAATAAACCGCTAAAACAAAACCATTAACAAAAACCATTAACAAAAATCATCAACAAAAACCACTACCCTACACTACTTTCCTAAACCACTATCCTAAACCACTAACAGTAACATAAACCATTATAAAAAACCATTAACAAATACCGTTATCATAAGCCGCTTACATAAACCACTAACCTCGTCGTTGATCACACCGGCGATATGAGCTACTCCATCCAAACGATAAAGCCTTCTCGGATCGTCCCCCATCGACAGAAACAGCCGCTTTGGTCGCACTCGTACTGAACGTTGGTCTTTTTCTCTGGGATTTGGTGGGGTTGGAGAATGAGAAAGTGATTCGAATGAAGTTGGCTCGAACTCCTTTTATAGCCGAATCCCTTGTAATTCGAATCAACTTGATTCGAATTACTATGCAACTCCAATTTCACCTAATTCGAATCAACTTGATTCGAACCCCTCTAATAGCCACTTCTCCTAGTAATTCGAATTAACTAAATTCGAATTATCTTGGTGTAATTCGAAACAAGTTGTTTCGAACTTCATTCAGTTGTTGGCTTCCTAGTAATTCGAATCATATCAATTCGAATTACATGCAAATCAAATTCGAATCATATTGATTCGAATTATATAATAATTCGTCCTGGTTGATTCACGTATTGATTTTTCATTTGGCTGAATTAGGTAATTTTGAGCTCTCCTTGGCTCATTTGAGTTTTTTACCCAAAGAAAAGAAGAGAAAAAATTATAATAGAGTAAAATTACATTATTATCTTTACATATATTATATATAAATTATAATTTATTAATATATTTAAATTATTTTTTTAATAAAAAATCTTTTAAATTATTTTTTAAAATTTTAAATGTCATAAACAAAAAGTTAAATATTTGTTTTTCAAACAAATACATATAATAAAACACCAACTAGAAAAAAAATGAAAGTGAATTAGAGATTTTATTTTTTGTTATTGAAAGGGGAAATATGGAATTTAACATTGTTTACCCTCCCTTTTCAGTTTTCATCGCAATAAGGAGAAGAAAAAATTTATATGGACCCACACTTATTTTTTTGTTTTCCACCCATTTTCCACTCTAATCCAAACAAAAGAAAATGGGCTTTTCCATCCATTTTCTCTCTATTCATTTTCCTTCTTTCCAGAATCAGCTGTTCCAAACAAAATGTTAGTCAGGTCAATAAAAAATAAGAACACTAATAATCTAAAAAGTAAAATTATTTGCTATTCTTAAATTAAATTAAATTAAATTGAGTATTCATAAGCAATCATTTTTTAAATATATAAATAACATTTTTTAGAATTTCAAATATAGTTTTGATGTTCCTTTTAATTATATTTGATTACTTCTTTTGTAATTTTTTTAACCAAAATAATTTTAATATTTATTTTACCAAAAAAATTATATAATATTTTAAATCAACCAATAAATCAATTTTGTCATATATTTGTGTATATTTATAATCAGTTATCATATGTTTATATATATATTTAATAATTTTATGTTATATTTTAATTGTATTCTATATAAACTGTTAGCTGATTGATTGACTAATTTTTTTATACATATAATATAATTGACTTTTTATTTAGATACTCATACAAATATTTGACAAATGAACAAGCAAATAAATTTACTCTGAATAAAGTCAAATTCACTTTAAATATACATATTTTAAAAAATTGTGTTTAATATTGTGTTTAATATAAAAAAGGTTACTACACGTACAAGTCTATTTGGCATAGTTCATACGTATTGTTGTAAACCCAACAAAAACAATTCTCAATTTAGATTGCGTGTAATCACGCGTTTCCCTAACTCTTGAATAGTATAAACAATCAAAATCGCAACACTCAAAATTCAAACGAGGATCAAAATCTCTCAAAAATCTCTCAAAATCATTGCGAAAAGTGAAGGAAGTTGCGAAACTGAATTCGAAAAGAATTATGAGAATGAAATAAGAAGATGAAGAAGAAGAAGCAGCAGAAATGAGGAGAAGGAAGAGGAAGAGTTTTAAATTATGCAGAACTTATGAACACACATACATCAAAAATTCTTAAATAATATACTTAAATATCTTCATGTTACACCGAAATTTGATGCAAATACAGAAAAATATTTCCGCTAATGCTGCATTTGTTTTCTTCTTCTTCTTTTTCCTTATTTCTTTCTTTCTTTTAGTTGAATGAATGTAAGTTTATCCTCTTCCAAATAATTTGGCAACATTATGTGTTTCTTCTTCTTTTTTGTTTGATTTTTTTGTTTTTATTCTTGTTAAGAGAGTAAAATAAGAAGAAACTTGAGAAGGTAAAACAAAAAAGAAAAATGAATAAGAAAAAAAGAAGAAGATGGTGATGATGATGAAAAAAAAGAAGAAGAAGCAGCAGAAGATGAGGAAGAGGAAGAGAAAGAGGAAGAGGAAGAGTTTTGAATTATGTAGAACTTATCAGTACAAAAACACCGAAAATTCTTAAACAATACACTTAAATATCTTCGTGTTATACCGAAATTTGCTGCAAATACAGAAAAATGTTTCCTCTAATGCTGCATGTTTTTCTTTTTTTTTCTTATTTCTTTCTTTCTTTTAGTTGAATGAATGTAAGTTCATCATCTTCTAAGTAATTTTGTAGCATTATGTGTTTCTTCTTCTTTGTTTGATTTTTTTGTTTTTATTCTTGTTAAAAAAGTAAAACAAGAAGAAACTTGAGAAGATAAAACAAGAAAAAAAATATGAATAAGAAAAAAAAAAGATGATGATGATGATGATGATGATGAAAAAGAAGAAGAAGAAGAAGAAGCAGAATATGAGGAGGACAGAGAAGAAGAGTTTTGAATTATGAAAAACTTATCAGCACACACGTACACCGAAAATTCTTAAACAATACACTTAAATATCTTTGTGTTACATCGAAGTTTGCTGCAAATACAGAAAAATATTTTCTTTAATGCAGAATTCTTACATTACATTCATTTCAAACCATTAATAATGAACAACAATTTTCACAAACAAAAACAACATTATTCACCTACAGAATCATAAACTACTAATGAAAATATTAACTAGAATCGAACAACACTTCAGTCACTTAATTTTATTCAAAACAATAATCAACTTCGTTTTGGTTCAATTGACAATTTGAACTTGAATTATTCATTATCTTCAACAACGAGATACGCAAAGAACGAACGGAGAGAAATGCAAAGAATGCAGAGATAGAAGAGAACGTAGATCGAAAACGTTGAAAAAATTCGAAAACAAAAACAAAATCCTTTCGAAAAAGGCAGTTATATATTCACGCGTTGATTGAAAAGTTGGTTAGATAGTGGCGCGTAAGGTGAATTAGTTTAAAGAGACTTGTATAGAATAACGATTTGTACGTAGAGAATATTTATAATATAAATATGTCTAAATACACATTATTAGAAAAAAAGCTGATTTTTTTCTTTATATTTACTTAGCAATGTTGGTTTTTTTTTTTTTAACTCCTCCGGCAACTGTATATAATAATATAGTGGAGGATATGTGGATATCGAGTGGTGAATGGTAGCTAGTTGGTAGTTGTCCGCCTAATTCGAAGTAAAATTTTAGCCAATTTTATCACAATAAGCATTTGTTTAATAAGGTTGTGTTTGTTTATGGGACAGAACATTTTGATAGGAATATTGAGATATAAAATTATATTTGATAAATAATACATGAACAGAGAATTGTGTCCAGAGACATTAACAAATGATACACTTTATTTTTTTTTATTTTTTATTTTTTATTATTCTTGATAATTTTTTATAATTATTTTTTTTCAGTTTTTTTGAATAAAAATAAATTAGATTTTTATCATTTGTTATATTCTATCATTAAATAAAATATAAAAACACTAAATTTTGTATCTCTATTCTTTATGTCTTATTTTCAATATCTTATTTTGTCCTATTCTAAAAAACAAACGCATTCTAAATGATGACCCCTAATTTGTAAGGCTTTGTCGCATTTGAAACATGTAGCCAACATAGGTTTTACCTTGCATAGCTCGTCTCTCATAGCATCTTTAACAGTTAAAGTTTTGGATCTCTATTTACTATGTTATCAAAGAGAAAGAGAGATTATGCATTGGAATAAAAAATAGAGAAAGGTTCTTCTCTTGACTAAACTTTTAAAGTGATCTTTTATATTAGATTGCACTAATTTAACCTGTTAGATTAAGCTCCGGACTATATACAAGTCCTTCGGTCCATTTTTGACGTGAGTCAATAGACAAATTACTGATGTGGCACAATCATTACCATGCTATCAATTATAATAGTTAGCTGACCTAGCTAGCAATGTATAATTTTTTAATTTAGTCCATGTCCTCATTTATACATTCTGCAGCTTTTTCTTCTTTCTTTTCTTTTGTTTCTTTTCTTCTTCGTCTTCTACCTGTAATTGTCTCAAATGATACGAATAATACCATCACAAAATTAACAAAAATTTATTTTCAATTTGCTATAGGTAAGAAGTGAGAACTATATTCAATTCAATAAACCAAAAAAAAGAAATTAAGAATTTAATATATGAATTCAATTAATTTAATTAGTCATAAATAATGTTAACATCAACTAAACCCAACTTTGTCTCCTTTTTTTCTTCTTCAAACTACTCTTTATCTAGGATCCAGCTTGTACCCAGTTCTCACCAATTCTGATTTACACCGTGTAAGCATTATTGGTCATGTTTCACTCTCATCACTCTTCAGTAATCTTTTTCGATTTTTCATTCGAATTTGAATTCTCCGCATGTTTTAAAACCTTAACTCTGTGTCCCTTGCGGATACCCTTTTTGCTTCTTCTTCCAAGACCAAATCTCTTGCGAGCTTGCTTTATTTGTTTCATTCCTCTCTTTCTCTTCTTTTTCTTATTCTTCTTCTTCCCTATTCCTTAGTGGCGAACTCCAGAATCTGCACGCTAGTGACAAAGATCTGTACGGTGCAGATCTACACCTAGTCAACAACAAAGCATCCTTCGGCGACGTGTTGGAAGAACCAAAACCGGTTTCGGGGTTCACTCTTTCTTTGTAAATTTTATTCATCATCTTCTTCTTGCGCTGCTTCTGACTCATCATAGCTTGACTTCTAAAAATTCAACTCCAAATTAGCATAGTCATATTTGAGCTTCATTCGTGCTGGATTTTCTCCGGAATCATCAAGCACTTGAATCAACAAGTTGGACTTTGGGAATGGGTTTTGTTCTAGACAAAGATAATACCTAAGATCGCAAATAAATGAGCATATCACATTACTAGTTAATGGATATATGACTTTGATTCTAATACAACTCATAACCCATAAAATTGCCAAATTATGGTATTAAAAGCATATATTAAAAGCAGTAAATGCTTAAAAAATAGTTACCCTGAAAAAAGAGAATAAAAGGAAAAGAAAAACTCAACAGGTAAATTCTAATAAACACTAACACCTGTGAACACTACTGGTTTAAGCATCGTAGTATCTTACAGGTAGCCCTTCCGGCCTAGTTCTGACGTCGCTCAAGTTAGGATCTCTGATCTCCTAATTTTATAAAAAGTACAAATATTTGACATCATCTGTGGAGTTCCTACATTGTCCGAGTCATGGCTGAGAAAATTCACTCGGTAATTAACCCAATCACTCCTTTTAAGGAGCAATTTCAAGATAATGGGCATGAAACAGATGTCAGCCCATCCAACCAATTAAGAACATCAAGTCCCCCCAGGATTCAAAAAACTTGAGGTGCAAAATCCTGAATCCCGTAACGTTGTAACTCAGAACGTGGGGGCTCATCACTTTGCTAAGTTAGGGAATGATTACGTTCATGTCATGCAAGAAATGCGCCATAGAGTGCAAAAATTGGAACGCTACAAAGCAGAGTCGGGACATCGCCTGGCAGAACGATCACAATCTAGGCAGTCCCAATATCGAACTCGCACCGCCATGGGCCATGATGATCATAGTCGTGAGAGAGAAAACCCAAAAAGGACCCTTAATCAGAGACAAGATAACAATCGGCGACGTTCGCACTCACCTCAAAGGGACAAGAGGTCGCCACGACGTTATGACAAACATCGCGAGTTTGAGAGACGAGGAAGGGATGAATCCTAATCAGCCGAGTATAAAAGAAGACAAACTCCACAAAGGAGTTTGAGTCCTAAAAGGCATAGGAATGCTTGTAAACATGTGATTATGGGCCAGACTCCATTTGCTTCCCGTGTCCTCCAGGTTCGCTCACCTAAGCATTTTGATAAGCCAACAGATCTGAAGTATAAGGGAAATTCGGATCCTTAGGAGCACATTGATGCCAGTGATATTGTCAGGCCCAACAATGGCTTAGTTCAACACACTGCCTTCCGGCTCCATTTTTTCATTTGCTGACATTAAAACTAAGTTATTTTACATACTTTACCACAAGAAGAACTCAAGGCAAGCATCCAATCTCACTACTTAGCGTTAGAGCAAAGATTGGAGGAGAGTATCCGAGATTACTTGGATCACTTTAACAAAGCCCTGCTGGAAGTAAACATACGAACTCTTGAAATCGTGTGTCTATGTCTCATTGTTGGACTCCTAGAAGGAGACTTCAGGAGGTATTTAACTTCCAAGAATGTAAAATCCATGGAGGAGATTCATTATATTGCGCTGGAGCATATGCGAGATGAGAACGTCTTGAGGGCGGTCTCGACAAAGAGTAAAAACCCAGCACTATCACCGAATAAGGCTGAAAGAACGAGCCAATCCTCAACTTCAAAGTCATCTACCCCCTGGGTCGGCAAGTTCTCAACGTATATCATTAGGTATCTCACAGGGGTATCCTTTTAAAAGTGAGACAAATTCGACCAACAACCTCATTGAATAAGTCACAATATTATGACTATCACAAGTCTTATGGTCATAGGACTGAAGATTGTATTGATTTGAAGGATGCGTTGGAGCAGGCAATCCAAGATGGGAAGCTCCTTGAGTTTGTTCAGCATGTCAGGCTGCCCAGACAACATAATGATGATGAAGAACGAGAGGCCAAGAATCCCAGAAATACTAGGATTGTAGATGTTTAGGATGATGCTGTTCAAATCATTGTGAATGTGGTTGTGGAAAAAAATGGACTCCCAAAGTCCAGAAATGCCATAAAAAAGATATTAAAGTTGCAAATTCAAAAATTCTGATAGTGACTAGTTTTTCAAATGTGTAGTTCATGGTAGAGGATTTTCAGTATACCACATCGAATGATAATGAGTCTTTTGTGATTACTGCGAAGTTGGAAAATGAGATTGTGAAGAGAATCTTGGTTGATACTAAAGCAGATTCAAATATGCTTTTTAGAAGTACTTTTGATCGATTGGGATTAAAGAATCATCACCTAAAATAACATCTTCCTAAAGTATTCAGTTTAAGAGATCACTACATAAAGCCTAATGGGGCTGTTGATCTCCTGTTTACAGTGGGAGAAGGTGCTGATGTTCAAGTAGTACCAGCTGAGTTTGTCATCTTAAAGGATTCAACAGCTTATAATGTAATCCTTGGAAGGAAGACGATCAACGACCTCTGTGCATTCATATCAACTAAGTTCTCAGTTATGAAGTTCTTGACCTCTGAAGGTCGGATAGCTACTATTCGTAGAGATAGGGTAGCTGCTCTGAAGTGCAACAACACAAGTCTGACTTTGAGAGATAAAACCAAAAATTCTATGGGAGTATTTTTTAGTTGACTTGGACTCCTGAGTTCAAGAGAAACCAAGACCTGAGCCCAATGGTAATTTGGAAAAATTCCAAATTGGCGATGTTGCAGAAAAATATACTATGATCAATAAGGATCTACCGTACCCCCTGAAATTGGAACTTTAGGACTTCATGAAAGGTAATATAGATTTATTTGCTTGGAAACCCTCCGATATGTCTGAAATCGATCCCACGTTTATGTCTCACCAACTTGCTATTGACCCCACTTTTAAGTTAGTTACACAACGATGTTGGAAGATGTCGTCCGACCGAGCTGCTAAGGTCAAGAAGCAAGTACAAGGATTGTTAGATGTTGCGTTCATTAGAGAGTTAACATATTCAACATGGCTATCTAATGTCGTAATGGTGAAAAAATCTAATGGGAAGTGGCGTATGTGTGTGGATTAATAGATTTAAACAAAACCTACCCAAAAAATTATTTTTCCTTACCTAACATTGATAACATAATTGATTCATCCTTGGGATATCAGATTTTGAGTTTCTTAGATGCTTACAGTGGATATATGTATAACCAAATACCCATGCATAAGTCCAATGAAGATAAAACTACTTTTATTACCCCTGAAGGGATTTTATGTTATATCGTGATGCCTTTTTGTTTGAAAAATGCAGGGGCCACTTATCAAAGACTGATGGCCAAGGTATTCAAGCAACAAATAAAAAAGAATATGAAAGTCTATATTGAAGATATGTTGATAAAGAACAAAGAAGATTCTGACTTGATTGCTGACTTATAGGAGATTTTCAATTGCCTCCGACTTCTCCAGAAGGGTTGAATCCAGTGAAGTGTGCCTTCGGTGTCTGGAGAGGTAAATTTTTTAGCTTTATGGTAACCAAAAGGAGAATAGAAGCTAATACTAATAAGTGTCAAGCTATACTAGACATGTCGAATCCTCAGAACCTTAAATAGATGCAAAGGCTCACAGGCCAGTTAGCTGCTTTGTCAAGATATTTAGGAGCTTCTGCTAAGAAAGCAAAGTCATTTTTTAAACTGGTGAGGAAAGATGTGGAATTTGCATGGACAGAGTAGTGTGAGATAACTTTCCAATATTTTAATTTTTTTTTTCATTTTCCCCTATCCTAGCAAAACAAGAACCTTGGAAGCCCTTATATCTATACTTATCTGTAATTGAGGAGACTGTCACTTCGACCCTGGTTCTAGAGGATGAGAATAAACATCAACGACCTATATCTTTTATTAGTAACTTCCTTACTCGAAATTAGAAAAGTTAGCTTTTGCTTTACTGACATCGGCACGTTGGTTACATCAATATTTTCAAAGTTATTTAATCATAGTACGAACTGATCAGCCGATTAAAAAAGTTTTACAAAAGCCCGACTTGACAGGTCGGGTGAGTTGATCTATAGAACTATCTCAATTTGATATATAATATGAGTCACGCTCTGACATTAAGGCTCAAGCGATGGTTTATTTTCTAGTTGAAATGACTCACCCAGTTTCTGAGATCCTAAAATGAGAAATCCTTGTAGATGGAGCCTCTAATGTAAAAAATGGAGGTGCCGATCTCATTCTAACTAAAAGATATGACATGATGATTGAAGCCTCTATCAAATTTGATTTACCCATTTCTAATAATCAAGCTAAGTTTGAAGCTATGCTTGTAGGACTAGCGTTAGCTCGGGATGTCAGCGCGACGGCAATCATTGTATTTAGTGATTCACAAATTGTAACGTCCTAATTTAATGGCGAATATCAAGCAAGAGATCTGTTGTAACAAAAGTACTTAAGAAAGGTACAGCAAGAGGTATAATTCTTTGATTCCATTTGTATTAAACATGTGCTAAGGGAACAAAACACACGGACCGATGTGTTATCAAAATTAGCAAGTACTAAACTTAGAAGTGGAAATCGTAGCTTAATACAAGTGTACTTTCAGAACCTTCTATTAGCTTATCCGACGTTACGGTTTCACACTCTAGCGACGTTAGTAGTTGGATGGATCCCATATGCATGTATTTGGAACATGAAATTTTGCTTAACGATGCTGAAGAGGCTAGAAAGTTGCGGTTAAAGGCAACTAATTACACCATAATAAATGGGCAATTATGCAAAAAGGGTATCACAACCGTTATTAGAATGTTTAAATCCTAGACAAACAATGTATGTGTTACAGAAAGTTCATGAAGGGTGCTGTGGACATTACTTAGATGGAAAATTGTTAGCTCAAAAAATCATTAGGGCTGGGTATTATTGGCCCACTATTGTTAAAGATACCATGGAGTATGTAAAGAAGTATAAAAAAATGACAACTCCATGGTAATCTCCATTAAGCCGATCTCATGAACTTGTTTTCATCATCCCAACAAGACCATTCGCAAAGTGAGGGATGGATTTGTTGAGTCTATTTTCTCAAGGGCCTTGTCAAGTAAAGTACTTAATAGTGATTATAGACTATTTCACAAAGTTGATTGAACCAAGTCACTAGCAAACATTAACTCGGCCCAATGTCGAAAGTTTGTATAGAGAGAAGTTTTCACAAGGTTTGGAATTTCCGAGGCAATCATTACAGATAACGGGATACAGTTCACATATTCCAAGTTCTGTGAACTGTTAAGTGGTTTAGAAATTCGGCAAATCTTTGCCTCAGTAGAGTGATGAGCGGATAATTTGTACGTTTTTTGGCATTGTTTTTAGTATGTTTCTAGTAGGATTTAGTTAGTTTTGAGTATATTTTTATTAGTTTTTAGCTAAAATTCACTTTTCTGGACTTTACTAAGAGTTTGTGTGTTTTTCTGTGATTTCAGGTATTTTATGGCTGAAATTGAGGGACCTGAGCAAAAATCTGATTCAGAGGCTGAAAAGGACTGCAGATGCTGTTGGATTCTGACCTCCCTGCACTCGAAGTGGATTTTCTGGAGCTATAGAAGCCCAATTGGCGCGCTCTCAACGGCGTTGAAAAGCAGACATCCTGGGCTTTTCAGCAATGTCCACACTTTACCCGAGATTTGATGGCCCAAACCGGCATTCCAAATCAGCTCAAAACTGCCCGGCGTTAAACGCCGGAACTGGCACAAGAATGGGAGTTAAACGCCCAAACTGGCACAAAAGCTGGCGTTTAACTCCAAGAAAAGTCTCTACACAAAAATGCTTCAATGCTCAGCCCAAGCACACACCAAGTGGGCCCGGAAGTGGATTTTTATGTCATTTACTCATTTCTGTAAACCCTAGGCTACTAGTTCTCTACAAATAGGACCTTGTACTATTGTATTTTCATCTTTGGACATCTAGTTCTTAGATCAGATCTTTAGATCTTTGAATCTTTTGATCACGTTTTGGAGGCTGGCCTCACGGCCATGCCTAGACCTTGTTCTTACGTATTTTCAACGGTGGAGTTTCTACACACCATAGATTAAGGTGTGGAGCTCTGCTGTACCTCGAGTATTAATGCAATTACTATTGTTCTTCTATTCAATTCAGCTTATTCTTGTTCTAAGATATTCATTTGCACTCAAGAACTTGATGAATGTGATGATTATGTGACGCTCATCATCATTCTCACTTATGAACGCGTGCCTGACAACCACTCCCGTTCTACAAGCAAACAAGGCTTGAATGTTTATCTCTTGGATTCCTTAATCAAAATCTTCGTGGTATAAGCTAGAATTGATGGCGGCATTCAAGAGAATCTGGAAGGTCTAAACATTGTCTGTGGTATTCTGAGTAGGATTCAATGATTGAATGACTGTGACGAGCTTCAAACTCCTGAAGGCTGGGCGTTAGTGACAGACGCAAAAGAATCACTGGATTCTATTCCAACCTGATTGAGAACCGACAGATGATTAGCCGTGCCGTGACAGGGTGCGTTGAACATTTTCACTGAGAGGACGGGACTGTAGCCACTGACAACGGTGATGCCCAACATACAGCTTGCCATGGAAAGGAGTAAGAAGGATTGGATGAAGACAGTAGGAAAGCAGAGAGACGGAAGGGACAAAGCATCTCCATACGCTTATCTGAAATTCTCACCAATGAATTACATAAATATCTCTATCTTTACTTTACGCTTTATTCATATATCATTCATAACCATTTGAATCTGCCTGACTGAGATTTACAAGGTGACCATAGCTTGCTTCATACCAACAATCTCCGTGGGATCGACCCTTACTCGCGTAAGGTTTATTACTTGGACGACCCAGTGCACTTGCTGGTTAGTTGTGCGAAGTTGTGAAATTATGTTTAGACCATGGTATTGAGCACCAAGTTTTTGGAGTCATTACCGGGGACTATTTGCGTTGTGAAAAGTAGAGATCACAATTTTGCTTGTTGGGAGGCAACCCAATGTTATATTTTATCTATTTCCTTTGTTATTTTATGTTTTCTGTAGGTTGATGATCATGAGAAGTCACAAAATCAGTTGAAAAAGCAAAAACAGAATGAAAAATAGAAAGAAAAATAGCACACCCTGGAGGAAGAACCTGTTGGCGTTTAAACGCCAGTAAGGGCAGCAAATGGGCGTTTAACGCCCAGTCTGGCACCATTCTGGGCATTTAACGCCAGAAAGGGGCACCATACTGGCGTTAAACGCCAGGAAAGGGCAAGAAGTTGGCGTTAAACGCCAGAAATGGGCACCAGCCCGGCGTTTAACGCCAGAATTGGCATAGAGAGCATTTTTGCTCGCCATTTAGTGCAGGGATGAATTTTCCTTGACACCTCAGGATCTGTGGACCCCACAGGATCCCCACCTACCCCACCACTCTCTCTTCTTCACCCATTCACCAATCACCTCAACACCTCTTCCCCAAAAACCCTTCACCTATCAAATCCCATCTTTCTCTTCACCACTCACATCCATCCTTCATAAAACCCCACCTACCTCACCATTCAAATTCAAACCACTTTCCCTCCCAAACCCACCCTCCCATAGCCGAACCCTACCCCTCTCTCCACCCCTATATAAACCCATCTTCACTCCTTCATCTTCACACAACCTAAACACTACTTCTCCCCCTTTGGCCGAACCACAAAGCCATCTTCATCTCCTCTATTTCTTCTTCTTCTACTCTCTTCCTTCTTCTTTTGCTCGAGGACGAGCAAACCTTCTAAGTTTGGTGTGGTAAAAGCATTGCTTTTTGTTTTTCCATAACCATTTATGGCATCTAAGGCCGGAGAAACCTCTAGAAAGAGGAAAGGGAAGGCAAAAGCTTCCACCTCCGAGTCATGGGAGATGGAGAGATTCATCTCAAGGGTGCGTCAAGACCATTTCTATGAAGTTGTGGCCAAGAAGAAGGTGATCCTCGAGGTCCCTTTTCAAACTCAAAAAAAAGGTCAACTTTAATCAAAGGTTGGACCAAGTCCTCATGTATATTTGTGTGGAAGGAGCTCAATGCAAACAGGAGATCCCACTCATAGACATGAACATAAGGAAATTACTCATCATGAAATCCCTGAGATGCCTCAAGGGATGCACTTTCCTCCACAAAACTATTGGTAGCAAATCAACACCTCCCTAGGAGAATTGAGTTCCAACATGGGACAACTAAGGGTGGAGCACCAAGAACATTCCATCCTCCTCCATGAAATTAGAGAAGATCAAAGAACCATGAGAGATAAGCAACAAAAGCAAGGAAGAGACATTGAGGAGCTCAAGCACTCCATAAGATCTTCAAGAGGAAGAACAAGCCACCATCACTAAGGTGGACCCGTTCTTTAATTTCCTTGTTCTTTATTTTCCTGTTTTTCGAAAATTATGCTTATGTTTATCTATGTTTGTGTCTCATGATCATTAGTGTCTTAGTGTCTATGCCTTAAAGTTATGAATGTCCTATGAATCCATCACCTTTCTTAAATGAAAAATGTTCTTAATTGAAAAAGAGAAGAATTTCATGAATTTTGAATTTTATAACAGATTAATTATTTTGATGTGGTGGCAATACTTTTGTTTTCTGAATGTATGCTTAAACAGTGCATATGTCTTTTGAATTTGTTGTTCATGAATGGTTGGCTCTTGAAAGAATGATGAAAAAGGAGACATGTTACTGAGGATCTGAAAAATCATAAAAATGATTCTTGAAGTAAGAAAAAGCAGTGAATATTCAAAAAAAAAAAAAGAGAAAAGAGAAAACGAAAAAAAAGAGAGAGAAAAAAAGAAAAAAAACAATGAAGTTGTGATCCAAGGCAAAAAGAGTGTGCTTAAGAACCCTGGACACCTCTAATTGGGGACTCTAGCAAAGCTGAGTCACAATTTGAAAAGGTTCACCCAATTATGTGTCTGTGGCATGTATGTATCCAGTGGTAATACTGGAAGACAGAGTGCTTTGGGCCACGGCCAAGACTCATAAAGTAGCTGTGTTCAAGAATCATCATACTTAACTAGGAGAATCAATGACACTATCTGGATTCTGAGTTCCTATAGAAGCCAATCATTCTGAATTTCAAAGGATAGAGTGAGATGCCAAAACTATTCAGAGGCAAAAAGCTAAAAGCCCCGCTCATCTAATTAATACTGATCTTCATAGATGTTTTTGGAACTCATTGCATATTCTCTTCTTTTTATCTTATTTGGTTTTCAGTTGCTTGGGGACAAGCAACAATTTAAGTTATGTGTTGTGATGAGCGAATAATTTGTACGCTTTTTGGCATTGTTTTTAGTATGTTTCTAGTAGGATTTAGTTAGTTTTGAGTATATTTTTATTAGTTTTTAGTTAAAATTCACTTTTCTGGACTTTACTATGAGTTTGTGTGTTTTTCTGTGATTTCAGGTATTTTATGGCTGAAATTGAGG
This sequence comes from Arachis stenosperma, assembly GCF_014773155.1. Taxonomy (NCBI): domain Eukaryota; kingdom Viridiplantae; phylum Streptophyta; class Magnoliopsida; order Fabales; family Fabaceae; genus Arachis; species Arachis stenosperma. The sequence continues at coordinate 56,722,471 of NC_080386.1, forward strand.
GACCTGAGCAAAAATCTGATTTAGAGGCTGAAAAGAACTGCAGATGCTGTTGGATTCTGACCTCCCTTCACTCGAAGTGGATTTTCTGGAGCTACAGAAGCCCAATTGGCGTGCTCTCAACGGCGTTGGAAAGTAGACATCCTGGGCTTTCCAGCAATGTCCATACTTTACCCGAGATTTGATGGCCGAAATCGGCATTCCAAATCAACTCAAAACTGCCCGGCGTTAAACGCCGGAACTGGCACAAGAATGGGAGTTAAACGCCCAAACTGGCACAAAAGCTGGCGTTTAACTCCAAGAAAAGTCTCTAAACGAAAATGCTTCAATGCTCAGCCCAAGCACACACCAAGTGGGCCCGGAAGTGGATTTTTATGTCATTTACTCATTTCTGTAAACCCTAGGCTACTAGTTCTCTACAAATAGGACCTTGTACTATTGTATTTTCATCTTTGGACATATAGTTCTTAGATCAGATCTTTAGATCTTTGAATCTTTTGATCACGTTTTGGGGGCTGGCCTCACGGCCATGCCTAGACCTTGTTCTTACGTATTTTCAACGGTGGAGTTTCTACACACCATAGATTAAGGTGTGGAGCTCTGCTGTACCTCGAGTATTAATGCAATTACTATTATTCTTCTATTCAATTCAGCTTATTCTTGTTCTAAGATATTCATTTGCACTCAAGAACTTGATGAATGTGATGATTATGTGACGCTCATCATCATTCTCACTTATGAACGCGTGCCTGACAACCACTCCCGTTCTACAAGCAAACAAGGCTTGAATGTTTATCTCTTGGATTCCTTAATCATAATGTTCGTGGTATAAGCTAGAATTGATGGCGGCATTCAAGAGAATCCGGAAGGTCTAAACCTTGTCTGTGGTATTCTGAGTAGGATTCAATGATTGAATGACTGTGACGAGCTTCAAACTCCTGAAGGCTGGGCGTTAGTGACAGACGCAAAAGAATCACTGGATTCTATTCCAACCTGATTGAGAACCGACAGATGATTAGCCGTGCCATGACAGGGTGCGTTGAACATTTTTACTGAGAGGACGAGACTGTAGCCACTGACAACGGTGATGCCCAACATACAGCTTGCCATGGAAAGGAGTAAGAAGGATTGGATGAAGACAGTAGGAAAGCAGAGAGACGGAAGGGACAAAGCATCTCCATACGCTTATCTGAAATTCTCACCAATGAATTACATAAGTATCTCTATCTTTACTTTACGCTTTATTCATATATCATTCATAACCATTTGAATCTGCCTGACTGAGATTTACAAGGTGACCATAGCTTGCTTCATACCAACAATCTCCGTGGGATCGACCCTTACTCGCGTAAGGTTTATTACTTGGACGACCCAGTGCACTTGCTGGTTAGTTGTGTGAAGTTGTGAAATTATGTTTAGACCATGGTATTGAGCACCAAGTTTTTGGAGCCATTACCGGGGACTATTTGTGTTGTGAACAGTAGAGATCACAATTTCGTGCACCATAGAGCACTCTCAAGAAAATGGACAGGCTGAGGTTGCGAATAAGGTAATTCTGAAGGGATTAAAGAAACAGTTAGACGACGCTCTGAGGTCATAAGCTAACAAGTTGTGGTCAGTGATATGGTCCTACCATTCTATAACTCAATCCTCTACTAGAGAAACGCCATTCAGACTTACTTATGGAGAGAAAACAGTAATCCCAATGAAAATTGGATAGCCTAGCCTAAGTAAAATTCTCGGGAGCTCAAAAATTCATGAGGGCTTATACCTATTTGATGAGGTAAGGGCGGCGGCCAACTTAGCCGAACATGTATTGAAGCAAAGGGTCGCCAAAAGGTATAATACCGTGGTCAGATCCAGGAACTTCCAAACAGGAGACCTGGTGTTGAAGCAAGCTAATGTCGAGACCTCGGTATGCCAGGGAAAGTTAGCTCCGACTTGGAAAGGTCATTTAGGGTTAAAGAGAATCTGGGCAAATGAGCATACAAATCCGAGAACTTGGAATGTTGTTCACTTAAAAATTTATTATTCTTAGGAGCATCTTATGATTAAAGGCACTTTTTTCCTATGCACTTAGTTTTTTTAATGAGGCCTTATTATTTTAGAATTTTGTACTTGACTTCATCAATAATACAATGTGATCTGATTTTTGATTGATTGTCATTTAATTGCATTCGTTATGTCATTATTTTCCTTTTGAATGTTAACATGATTAAATGGTGAAGCCGGATAAACGGCCAAATAAATAATAAAATGCATTCTCTAACAAGCAGCAATGATCAAGCATGTTAAATGCTAGTATGAGAAAAACGGTAAAAGTGTAATCACGAAATTTAAAAGGCAATAAAGGTTATAATGACATCCATCAAAGGTAATACGAATTGCCTAGTTCAAAACACTTAGAAAATTCAAAAAAAAATATTATAGAATTTCTACAATCTTCCCATCCACCATTTTCTTGAAAGTATTGACTGTGGAGACGTCCAAGTCGGGAGCTAAGAGTTTGATTTGGTCAAGGATGTTTTGCTCGGCATCAAATACCCCGTCCACAGCCACACGCTCAGCTCGTTTAACTGATGTGTCGAGGATTTCAATCTGTGTCATGAGCTTGGAAATTTGCTTCTTTAAATGCTCCACCTTCAAATCTAAGGAAGACTTTGCCTCTTTTAAGTTTGTCACTTCACCTCGAAGGGTGGTCTGCTCCTCTTGAAGGACAGCAAGTGAGGCATTCAGGGTCTTAACTTGAGAGTTAGCATTGGTAATTTCTTTATCCTTCGTTGCAAACTCGGCACGAAGGTTTGAGATCTCTACCTTGACGTCTCGGACATAGGCAGTTGTATGAAGGAGCATCCTCTAAACTCGAGGCAAGGTGTCCTCTAAGGGCATATTGGCAAGTCTCAATCTGGTGTCCTTAATCAAAAGAAATGAATCCACAAAGTAGAGACCCCTAAAATTCCTTCTCCACATGCAACAAAATGAAGTCGGAGATAGAACATCCAAAGGCTACTTACCTTTGTTCTTCAGTCTCTACTTTTCTCGAGAGTTGGTGGGATAATCCTCTTCCAAATTATGGACCTCGGGACTTTGCCTTTCTCTACTTCCTTCAAAACTCGGAGGAGGGGGCAAATTGCTCATTGTGGCTGATGAAGATACTCTATCATCACTAGGGTTGATCGGAAGGTTGGATTGAGTTCGTAACCTCTTCTTCATAGTAGCAATAGCTAAAATTCCTCCAGCTATGGTAACTGTAAAAAGAACAGATTTTTTTAAATTCATAAGGTTCTGAGAAAAGGAGAGAATTCAAAATATAAAATTAGGAAGTCAAAAGCTGAAATTCTAAAGGATTTACTAATGACATTTCGAGTAGCATGCTCGTCAACTCTAATGTCTCTCAAGCTTAGGAGGCGCTCGTTCCACAGACCCATGAGCATGTTAATGCTCACGAGTTTGGAAGCATTGACACCTTGAACTCGGATCTTTGAGGATGAAACATTAAAATTCCAGTAAAGGTTAAACTTTTTTTCATCTCCTAAAGTCATAAAAAAAGGTGTTGTACCCTCTACCCTTTCAATTTTGAAGAATTTTTCCTTAAAACCATGGTAAGATTCTTCAAAAGGATTAAAAACTCTTCTATTCGGGTTACCTTAAAAAGAGATAAATCCACGACCTTGGGAATTAAAAGGCATGGTAAGAGTGAAAAAATAAAAGAAAACTCTAATGGAGAGCTCTAGATTTAAAAAAGAGAACAAAAGTTCAAAACAGCAGATGATAGCCCAACTATTGGGATGAAGTTGTGAAGGAGCACATCCAATGTGCTTTAAAACGTTCATTTGAAAGCCGAAAAATGGAAGTCAGACTCCAAGTCGGGAAAATAAAGTTTCGTACATCCATAACCTGTCCAGGACATTTCCAATTTTTAGCATGTTCATTTATATGGCATAAACGATCGTTAGGACCCAGAACTGACAACACGTATAAATTACCTAAGTTGGTGTTAAAAATGATCTCGAACTTCTCATAAGTGATCTAGTTTCTCTTGGGTTCCGGAAGAAGGAGTCGACCTTAATTCTTCAAAAACCCAAGAATTAATATCTACCTCGAGCTCACTGCCTGGATTGATTGGAGGCACAAGGGCAGGTCGGGGTCTTGGGCATTTGGAAGTGCTAGCATGCTTGCGAATTGTGACAACTCTTTTCTTCGACATCTCGGAGAACCTACAGAGGTACTACCACTATGTTACAAAGATTCAAAATCCACCCAGGAAACTTAAATAATATCCATCAAACTTTGAAAAACCCAGAAAAGGTGCAAGAAAAATAAAAAAATTGGGCAAAATAAAACCTAAGTCAACACTACCAGAATTAGAAAAAACTAATATAGTGGTACTCCTACTATGCTAACCTAATCAAGACTGCGAATGTGAAATGAGGACTAGAATCATGGAAGAAATACATGGGACAATGAAGAAAAATGAAGGTTGCAGAAACATCTCAAGCAAAATGCACATACCAACATATTACAGGAAAAAAAAGAAAAGAAAAGAAGAGAGAAGTTGAAAAACCTTACGTGATTTGTTGAATAATCTGCTTGATGGTGGTTGCAGAAAACTGGCCTTCTTTCATTGGAATGGAAGCAGTGAAGAAGGAACGAGAAGGAAGATGAGGGAAACCTCAGGTTTGGAGAGAGAAAATGTTTTGATGAAATTTTAAAATAGAAGTTAAAGTGAGTTATTAAATTGTGAAGTAATATGATATTGACTGCTGGATAGAGAAGTTGTAGTTAATGGTCCTGACGGTTCGTAAACCGAAGCGACTTAGAACCGAAACCAAAGAAAGTGAAAAGTTTCTCAAAAGATTTTTTGGCGCTTTAAATGCGCCAAAGTAAAAATTATTTAAAGCATTGATTTACTAAACCCGAGTACTCTTGACAAGGTCGTTAAAGTCAAGAAACTCGAATTGGGACACTATTTTAGACATAATACCTAGGACCACCGATAAATGAGTGTATCATGTTACTAATTAGATGATATATGACATCAATGCTAATCCAAGTCATAAACTCATAAAACTGGCAAATCATGGTATTACAAGCAGTACATGCTCAGGAAATGGTTATCTTGAAAAAAGAGAATAAAAGAAAATTGAGAACTCAAAGGTAAATTCTAACAAACACTAACACCTGTAAATACCACTGATTTAAGCATCGGAGTATCTTGTAAGTAGTTCTTCCGGCTTGGTTTTGACGTCGCTCAATTTAGGATTTTCAATCTCCTAATTTTATAAGCTCGTAACCACACTAAAAGGTACGAACGTGTTTGATCCTCTTTAATCAAATCCAGAAACAACCCAAGCCGAGGAGAAGCCTATCCAAACTCTGACTAATAAAGAGAATAATACATGCATTGGCAAGAAACTGAAGAGGTGGAGGAAGGTACTCCACACGAACCACCACCAATGAGCAACAAAGATGGGTAACAAATAGTTTTGGAGACAATTAAAGAAGTAGAAGATGAAGAAGAAGAGAAGCAAAAAGAAAGGAAGAAGAAGAAGTTTTATGGTTTATAAATTGGGGTTGGGACTAACTTGGATAATTATCAAGGTTTTGAAAACTAGACCGGTCATCGAATCACTATAGTCATTGGTTCACTGGTCTAACTGGTATGCGAAATTGTGATCACTACTTTTCACAACTCAAATAATCCCTAGTAATGGCCCCAAAGACTTGGTGCTCAATACCATGGCATAAACACAACTTCGCACAACTAACCAGCAAGTGCACTGGGTCGTCCAAGTAATAAACCTTACGCGAGTAAGGGTCGATCCCACAGAGATTGTTGGTATGAAGCAAGCTATGGTCACCTTGTAAATCTTAGTCAGGCAGACTCAAATGGTTATGGATGATATATGAATAAAACATAAAGATAAAGATAGAGATACTTATGTATTTCATTGGTGAGAACTTCAGATAAGCGTATGAAGATGCTTTGTCCCTTCCGTCTCTCTGCTTTCCTACTGTCTTCATCCAATCCTTCTTACTCCTTTCCATGGCAAGCTGTATGCAAGGATTTCACCGTTGTCAGTGGCTACCTCCCATCCTCTCAGTGGAAATGTTCAACGCACCCTGTCACGGCACGGCTATCCAGTTGTCGGTTCTCGATCATGTCGGAATAGAATCCAGTGATTCTTTTGCGTTTGTCACTAATGCCCCACAATCGCGAGTTTGAAGCACGTCACAGTCATTCAATCATTGAATCCTACTCAGAATACCACAGACAAGGTTTAGACCTTCCGGATTCTCTTGAATGCCGCCATCAATTCTAGCTTATACCATGAAGACTCTGATCTCACGGAATGGCTGGCTCGGTTGTCAGGCGAGCGCTCGGTTGTCAGGCGATCAACCATGCGTCGTGTATCAGGAATCCAAGAGATATTCACCCAATCTAAGGTAGAACGGAGGTGGTTGTCAGTCACACGTTCATAGGTGAGAATGATGATGAGTGTCACGGATCATCACATTCATCAAGTTGAAGAACAAGTGATATCTTGGAATAAGAACAAGCTGAATTGAATGGAAGAACAATAGTAATTGCATTAATACTCGAGGTACAGCAGAGCTCCACACCTTAATCTATGGTGTGTAGAAACTCCACCGTTGAAAATACATAAGAACAAGGTCTAGGCATAGCCGTGAGGCCAGCCTCTCAAAGAGGGTTCAATCATAAAAACATGATCAAAAGATGAAAATACAATAGTAAAAGGTCCTATTTATAGGGAACTAGTAGCTTAAGAATTACAAAGATGAGTAAAAGACATAAAAATCCACTTCTGGGCCCACTTGGTGTGTGCTTGGGCTGAGCATTGAAGCATTTTCGTGTAGAGACTCTTCTTGGAGTTAAACGCCAGCTTTTATGCCAGTTTGGGCGTTTAACTCCCACTTTGGTGCCAGTTCCGGCGTTTAACGCTGGGAATTCTGAAGGTGAATTTGAACGCCGGTTTGAGCCATCAAATCTTGGGCAAAATATGGACTATCATATATTGCTGGAAAGCCTAGGATGTCTATTTTCCAACGCCGTTGAGAGCGCACCAATTGGGCTTCTATAGCTCCAGAAAATCCACTTCGAGTGCAGGGAGGTCAGAATCCAACAGCATCTGCAGTCCTTTTCAGTCTCTGAATTAGATTTTTGCTCAGGTCCCTCAATTTCAGCCAGAAAATACCTGAAATCACAGAAAAACACACAAACTCATAGTAAAGTCCAAAAAAGTGAATTTTAACTAAAAACTAATAAAAATATACTAAAAACTAACTAAATCCTACTAAAAGTATACTAAAAACAATGCCAAAAAGCGTATAAATTATCCGCTCATCACAACACCAAACTTAAATTGTTGCTTGTCCCCAAGCAACTGAAAATCAAATAAGATAAAAAGAAGAGAATATGCAATGAATTCCAAAAACATCTATGAAGATCAGTATTAATTAGATGAGCGGGGCTTTTAGCTTTTTGCCTCTGAACAGTTTTGGCATCTCACTCTATCCTTTGAAATTCAGAATGATTGGCCTCTTTAGGAACTCAGAATCCAGATAGTGTTATTGATTCTCCTAGTTAAGTATGATGATTCTTGAACACAGCTACTTTATGAGTCTTGGCCGTGGCCCAAAGCACTCTGTCTTCCAGTATTACCACCGGATACATACATGCCACAGACACATAATTGGGTGAACCTTTTCAGATTGTGACTCAGCTTTGCTAGAGTCCCCAATTAGAGGTGTCCAGGGTTCTTAAGCACACTCTTTTTGCCTTGGATCACAACTTTTTTTCTTTCTTTTTCTTTCTTTTTCTCTTTCTCCCTTTTTTTTCGTTTTTTTTTCTTTTTTTTTTCGCTTCTCTCTTTTTTTTGTATTCACTGCTTTTTCTTACTTCAAGAATCATTTTTATGATTTTTCAGATCCTCAGTAACATGTCTCCTTTTTCATCATTCTTTCAAGAGCCAACAATTTTAACATTCATGAACAACAAATTCAAAAGACATATGCACTGTTCAAGCATACATTCAGAAAACAAAAGTGTTGCCACCACATCAAAATAATTAATCTATTATAAAATTCAAAATTCATGCAATTCTTCTCTTTTTCAATTAAGAACATTGTTTATTTAAGAGAGTTGATGGATTCATAGGACATTCATAACTTTAAGGCATAGATACTAAGACACTAATGATCATAAGACACAAACATGGATAAACATAAGCATGAAAATTCGAAAAACAAGAAAATAAAGAACAAAGAGATTATAGAACGGGTCCACCTCAGTGATGGCGGCTTGTTCTTCCTCTTGAAGGTCTTATGGAGTGCTTGAGCTCCTCAATGTCTCTTCCTTGTCTTTGTTGCTCCTCTCTCATAATTCTTTGATCTTCTCTAATTTCATGGAGGAGGATGGAATGTTCTTGGTGCTCCACCCTTAGTTGTCCCATGTTGGAACTCAATTCTCCTAGGGAGGTGTTGATTTGCTCCCAATAGTTTTGTGGAGGAAGGTACATCCCTTGAGGCATCTCAGGGACTTCATGATGAGTGGGGTCTCTTGTTTGCTCCATCCTTTTCTTAGTGATGGGCTTGTCCTCATCAATGAGGATGTCTCCTTCTATGTCCACTTCAACTGAATAACAGAGGTGAAAAATGAGATGAGGAAAGGCTAACATTGCCAAGGTAGAGGACTTGTCCGCCACCTTATAAAGTTCTTGGGCTATAACCTCATGAACTTCTACTTCTTCTCCAATCATGATACTATGAATCATGATGGCCCGGTCTATAGTAACTTCAGACCGGTTGCTAGTGGGAATGATTGAGCGTTGGATAAACTTCAACCATCCTCTAGCTATGGGCTTGAGGTCATGCCTTCTCAATTGAACCGGCTTCCCTCTTGAATCTCTCTTCCATTGGGCGCCCTCTTCACAGATGTTTATGAGGACTTGGTCCAACCTTTGATCAAAGTTGACCCTTCTAGTGTGAGGATGTTCATCTCCTTGCATCATGGGCAAGTTGAATGCCAACCTTACATTTTCAGGACTAAAATCTAAGTATTTCCCCCGAACCATTGTAAGCCAATTCTTTGGGTCCGGGTTCACACTTTGATCATGGTTCTTGGTGATCCATGCATTGGCATAGAACTCTTGAACCATTAAGATTCTGACTTGTTGAATGGGGTTGGTAAGAACTTCCCAACCTCTTCTTCGAATCTCATGTCGGATCTCCGGATATTCACTCTTTTTGAGTTTGAAAGGGACCTCGGGGATCACCTTCTTCAAGGCCACAACTTCATAGAAGTGGTCTTGATGCACCCTTGAGATGAATCTCTCTATCTCACATGACTCGGAGGTGAAAGCTTTTGCCTTCCCTTTCCTCTTTCTAGAGGTTTCTCCGGCCTTGGATGCCATAAATGGTTATGGAAAAACAAAAAGCAATGCTTTTGCCACACCAAACTTAAAAGGTTTGCTCGTCCTCGAGCAAAAGAAGAAAGAAGAGAGTAGAAGAAGAAGAAATAGAGGAGATGGAGGTGGCTTTGTGGTTCGGCCAAAGGGTAGAAGTAGTGTTTAGGTTGTGTGAAAATGAGGGAGTGAAGATGTGTTTATATAGGGGTGGAGAGAGGGGTAGGGTTCGGTCATGTAGGGGTGGGTTTGGGAGGGAAAGTGGTTTGAATTTGAATGGTGAGGTAGGTGGGGTTTTATGAAGGATGGATGTAAGTGGTGAAGAGAATAGTGGGATTTGATAGGTGAGGGGTTTTTGGGGAAGAGTGGTAGAGGTGATTGGTGAATGGGTGAAGAAGAAGAGAGAGGGTGGTGGGGTAGGTGGGGATCCTGTAGGGTCCACAGATCCTGAGGTGTCAAGGAAAAGTCATCCCTGCACCAAGTGGCGTGTAAAAATGCACTTCATGCTAATTCTGGCGTTAAACGCCGGGCTGGTGCCCATTTCTGGCGTTTAACGCCAGCTTCTTGCCCTTTTCTGGAGTTTAACGCCAGTCTGGTGCCCCTTTCTGGCGTTAAACGCCCAGAATGGTGCTAGACTGGGCGTTAAACGCCCAACTGCTACCCTTACTGGCGTTTAAACGCCAGCAAGACCTTCCTCCAGGGTGTGTTATTTTTCTTTCTGTTTTTCATTCTGTTTTTGCTTTTTCAATTGATTTTGTGACTTCTCATGATCATCAACCTACAGAAAACATAAAATAACAAAGGAAAATTAGATAAAATATAACATTGGGTTGTCTCCCAACAAGCGCTTCTTTATTGTCAGTAGCTTAACAGTGGGCTCTCATGGAGCCTTACAGATACTCAGAGCAATGTTGGAACCTCCCAACACCAAACTTAGAGTTTGAATGTGGGGGTTCAACACCAAACTTAGAGTTTGGTTGTGGCCTCCCAACACCAAACTTAGAGTTTGACTGTGGGGGCTCTGTTTGGCTCTGTTTTGAGAGAAGCTCTTCATGCTTTCTCTCCATGGTGGCAGAGGGATATCCTTGAGCCTTAAACACAAAGGATTCTTCGTTCACTTGAATGATCAATTCTTCTCTGTCCACATCAATCACAGCCTTTGCTGTGGCTAGGAAGGGTCTGCCAAGGATGATGGATTCATCCATGCACTTCCCAATCTCTAGGACTATGAAATCAGCAGGGATGTAATGGTCTTCAATCTTCACCAAAACATCCTCTACAAGTCCATAAGCTTGTTTTCTTGAATTGTCTGCCATCTCTAGTGAGATTCTTGCAGCTTGTACCTCAAAGATCCCTAGCTTCTCCATTACAGAGAGAGGCATGAGGTTTACACTTGACCCTAAGTCACACAGAGCCTTCTTGAAGGTCATGGTGCCTATGGTACAAGGTATTGAAAACTTCCCAGGATCTTGTCTCTTTTGAGGTAATTTCTGCCTAGACAAGCCATCCAGTTCTTTGGTGAGCAAAGGGGGTTCATCTTCCCAAGTCTCATTACCAAATAACTTGTCATTTAGCTTCATGATTGCTCCAAGGTATTTAGCAACTTGCTCTTCAGTGACATACTCATCCTCTTCAGAGGAAGAATACTCATCAGAGCTCATGAATGGCAGAAGTAAATCCAATGGAATCTCTATGGTCTCAGTGTGAGCCTCAGATTCCCATGGTTCCTTATTAGGGAACTCATTGGAGGCCAGTGGACGTCCATTGAGGTCTTCCTCAGTGGCGTTCACTGCCTCTCCTTCCTCTCCAAATTCGGCCATGTTGATGGCCTTGCACTCTCCTTTTGGATTTTCTTCTGTATTGCTTAGAAGAGTACTAGGAGGGAGTTCAGTAATTTTCTTGCTCAACTGTCCCACTTGTGCTTCCAAGTTTCTAATGGAGGACTTTGTTTCAGTCATGAAACTTTGAGTGGTTTTGATCAGATCAGAGACCATGGTTGCTAAGTCAGAGTGGCCCTGCTTAGAACTCTCTGTCTGTTGCTGAGAAGATGATGGAAAAGGCTTGCCATTGCTAAACCTGTTTCTTCCACCATTATTGTTGTTGAAACCTTGTTGAGGTCTCTGTTGATCCTTCCATGAAAGATTTGGATGATTTCTCCATGAAGAATTATAGGTGTTTCCATAGGGTTCTCCCATGTAATTCACCTCTTCCATTGAAGGGTTCTCAGGATCATAAGCTTCTTCTTCAGATGAAGCATCCTTAGTACTGCTTGGTGCATTTTGCATTCCAGACAGACTTTGAGAAATCAAATTGACTTGTTGAGTCAATATCTTGTTCTGAGCCAGAATGGCATTCAGAGTATCAATCTCAAGAACTCCTTTCTTCTTATTTGTTCCATTGTTCACAGGATTCCTTTCAGAAGTGTACATGAATTGGTTATTTGTAACCATTTCAATTAGTTCTTGAGCTTCTGCAGGCGTCTTCTTCAGATGAAGAGATCCTCCAGCAGAGCTATCCAAAGACATCTTGGATAGTTCAGAGAGACCATAATAGAAAATACATATGATGCTCCATTCAGAAAGCATGTCAGAAAGACATTTTCTGATCAATTGTTTGTATCTTTCCCAAGCTTCATAGAGGGATTCTCCTTCCTTCTGTCTGAAGGTTTGGACTTCCACTCTAAGCTTACTCAATTTTTGAGGTGGAAAGAACTTTGCCAAGAAGGCATTGACTAGCTTTTCCCAAGAGTTCAGGCTTTCTTTAGGTTGTGAATCCAACATATTCTAGCTCTGTCTCTTACAGCAAAAGGGAATAGCATAAGTCTGTAGACCTCAGGGTCAACCCCATTAGTCTTGACAGTGTCACAGATTTGCAAGAATTCAGCTAAAAACTGATGAGGATCTTCCAATGGAAGTCCATGGAACTTGCAATTCTGTTGCATTAGAGAAACTAATTGAGGCTTAAGCTCAAAGTTGTTTGCTCCAATGGCAGGGATAGAGATGCTTCTCCCATAGAAGTCGGGAGTAGGTGCAGTAAAGTCACCCAGCACCTTCTTTGCATTGTTGGCATTGTTGTTATTTTCGGCTGCCATGGGTTCTTCTTCTTTGAAGATTTCTGTTAGGTCCTCTACAGAGAGTTGTGCCTTAGCTTCTCTTAGCTTTCGCTTCAAGGTCCTTTCAGGTTCAGGGTCAGCCTCAACAAGAATGCTTTTGTCTTTGCTCCTGCTCATATAAAAGAGAAGAGAACAAGAAAATATGGAATCCTCTATGTCACAGTATAGAGATTCCTTGAGGTGTCAGAGGAACAGAAAAATAGAAGGAAGAGGTAGAAGAATTCGAACTTAGTGAGATAGAGTTCGAATTGTGCATTGAGGAGGAGTGTTACTCCATAAATAGAAGGATGTGAGAAGAGAGGAAGAGTTTTTTTTTTCGAAAATTAAGTAAAAGATTTAAAAACATTTTGAAAAACACTAATTGATTTTCGAAAACCAAGAATGGAAAAGAAATCAAGTGATTTTTTGAAAAAGATTTGAAATTAGAAATCAAAAAGATATGATTGAAAAGATATGATTTGAAAAATAATTTAAAAAGATTTGATTTTAAAAATTAATGACTTGCCTAACAAGAAAAGATATGATTCAAACATTAAACCTTTCTCAACAGAAAAGGCAACATACTTGAAATGTTCAATCAAATCATTAATTGTTTAGCAAGTATCTTTGAAAAAGGAAAGAAATTGATTTTGAAAACATTTGATTACTTGGAAAAAAATTGCATTAAAAACAAAATTTTCCCTCTTGTGCCATCCTGGCGTTAAACGCCCAGAATGGTGCACATTCTGGCGTTTAACGCCCAAAGCTCTACCCTTTTGGGCGTTAAACGCCCAACCAGGCACCCTGGCTGGCGTTTAAACGCCAGTCTGCCCTTTTTCACTGGGCGTTTTGAACGCCCAGCTTTTTCTGTGTAATTCTTCTGCTGCATGTACTGAATCTTCAGTTCCCTGTACTATTGACTTGAAAATAGAACCAAGATAAAATAAACAATGCATGCAAGACACCAAACTTAAAATGAGACACTGGACTCAAACAAGAAACATAAAAATATTTTTGGTTTTTATGATTTTGTAATTTTTTTTGGATTTTTCGAAAATTATATGGAAAAAGAAAATAAAGGTATCAAAATTCTTAATGAGAATTCCAGGAATCATGCAATGTTAGTCTAAAGCTTTAGTCTAAAGGAATTAGACATGGATAGCCAAGCTTCAGCAGGACATTGCATTCAAGAGCTAAATTGATGAGAATCAATCAGCTTTGGTGATGATAAGAACATCACCTTGAAACACTAGAATTCATTCTTAAGAACTCTAAAAAATACCTAATCTAAGCAACAAGATGAACTGTCAGTTGTCCATACTCGAAACAATCCCCGGCAATGGCGCCAAAAACTTGGTATGCGAAATTGTGATCACTACTTTTCACAACTCAAATAATCCCTAGTAATGGCCCCAAAGACTTGGTGCTCAATACCATGGCATAAACACAACTTCACACAACTAACCAGCAAGTGCACTGGGTCGTCCAAGTAATAAACCTTATGCGAGTAAGGGTCGATCCCACGGAGATTGTTGGTATGAAGCAAGCTATGGTCACCTTGTAAATCTTAGTCAGGCAGACTCAAATGGTTATGGATGATATATGAATAAAACATAAAGATAAAGATAGAGATACTTATGTATTTCATTGGTGAGAACTTCAGATAAGCGTATGAAGATGCTTTGTCCCTTCCGTCTCTCTGCTTTCCTACTGTCTTCATCCAATCCTTCTTACTCCTTTCCATGGCAAGCTGTATGCAAGGATTTCACCGTTGTCAGTGGCTACCTCCCATCCTCTCAGTGGAAATGTTCAACGCACCCTGTCACGGCACGGCTATCCAGCTGTCGGTTCTCGATCATGTCGGAATAGAATCCAGTGATTCTTTTGCGTCTGTCACTAACGCCCCACAATCGCGAGTTTGAAGCACGTCACAGTCATTCAATCATTGAATCCTACTCAGAATACCACAGACAAGGTTTAGACCTTCCGGATTCTCTTGAATGCCGCCATCAATTCTAGCTTATACCACGAAGACTCTGATCTCACGAAATGGCTGGCTCGGTTGTCAGGCGAGCGCTCGGTTGTCAGGCGATCAACCATGCGTCGTGTATCAGGAATCCAAGAGATATTCACCCAATCTAAGGTAGAATAGAGGTGGTTGTCAGTCACACGTTCATAGGTGAGAATGATGATGAGTGTCACGGATCATCACATTCATCAAGTTGAAGAACAAGTGATATCTTGGAATAAGAACAAGCTGAATTGAATAGAAGAACAATAGTAATTGCATTAATACTCGAGGTACAGCAGAGCTCCACACCTTAATCTATGGTGTGTAGAAACTCCACCGTTGAAAATACATAAGAACAAGGTCTAGGCATAGCCGTGAGGCCAGCCTCCCAAAGAGGGTTCAATCATAAAAACATGATCAAAAGATGAAAATACAATAGTAAAAGGTCCTATTTATAGGGAACTAGTAACTTAAGAATTACAAAGATGAGTAAAAGACATAAAAATCCACTTCTGGGCCCACTTGGTGTGTGCTTGGGCTGAGCATTGAAGCATTTTCGTGTAGAGACTCTTCTTGGAGTTAAACGCCAGCTTTTATGCCAGTTTGGGCGTTTAACTCCCACTTTGGTGCCAGTTCCGGCGTTTAACGCTGGGAATTCTGAAGGTGAATTTGAACGCCGGTTTGAGCCATCAAATCTTGGGCAAAATATGGACCATCATATATTGCTGGAAAGCCCAAGATGTCTATTTTCCAACGCCGTTGAGAGCGCGCCAATTGGGCGTCTATAGCTCCAGAAAATCCACTTCGAGTGCAGGGAGGTCAGAATCCAACAGCATCTGCAGTCCTTTTCAGTCTCTGAATCAGATTTTTGCTCAGGTCCCTCAATTTCAACCAGAAAATACCTGAAATCACAGAAAAACACACAAACTCATAGTAAAGTCCAGAAAAGTAAATTTTAACTAAAAACTAATAAAAATATACTAAAAACTAACTAAATCCTACTAAAAGTATACTAAAAACAATGCCAAAAAGCGTATAAATTATCCGCTCATCACTAACCTGTTCAACTGTAGTCCATTCGAAAAAACTGTTTTATAATAAAATAATAAATAAATTATAAATAAACACTCTAAAATATAATTATAGTCTAATATAAACTATAAAATATCTTCTAAATTTAAAACAATACATGAAATGTCATCAACCAAAGTCTTAAAATTTTACAAAAAGTACAAGCTTAAATCCAAATATGAAATGCCAACATAAAAGTGTCATCAATCATCAAAATCTGCAAAAATTTGCTGCAAATTTGCATATGAAATGATATGAAATGAAACATATATGAAGTGAAAGTAAAAGCTCAATTTAGTTCTCCAAAGATTTTAGCACCATCAAGTTGGTCCTTTATACTCTACACATTTTTCACATCAATCTGGTCTCTCTATTTAAAATGGTATCAATTCAATCCTTCAGTCTAATCTATATTTAAATACTAGTTGGTCCTTAAATTGATGATTATTTTATTCTACAAAAAACTAACTCAATGTTAAAAATCTTGAAAGAAATTAATTTGATATCCTACATGTTTTAAACCAATTTGAAAATTTACTCTATCAGTTAACATATATAAAGGGATAAACAAGATGAACTAGAAAAGAATTCTATAGAAGTTGATAGAGTTCCAGTAGAATAGAAAAGTGTAATTACAGAGAAGAAAAAATTCTAAATTGTGTGAATTATTATTATTGTTCTGCTTGACTTTATTAAAGTTACAATATTTATACTAATGCATTAATACACTAGGAAGAGTTGGTTAAACAAGAATGGAGCAAGATTCTGAATAGAAGAGTGAGACAAATATCCTAACTAACTGATTGATTTTTTCTCTCTTTATCTAACTCAGCATTATCACTAACAGAAGCATACCGGTTTTTGGTTCTATAGGAAAGGGAACAAAAACCATTTTTTCTGGCTCCTGGGAAGGATAGTTGACAAAATCATATAGTTTCTCTGCCAATGTAGTGTACAAACACAAAAGTTAAAGCACTTACAAGGCAGGGGTTATATGCCACAAACATTTAATCAATAATCAATAATCAATAAATTAAAATAATAAAATCACAACACAAAACAACAGCATAACAAAATCAGAGCTAATCAATAGTGAAATAATCGTTCAACAAAAATTTAAAACATAACCACAAAACTTCCAAAGATTGAAACAGAGCATTAAAAAAAAGCGAAGAACAAGTGAGCACAGAGCCACAGACCTTCGAAGACGATGCCACCAGACTATTAATTGATGGACGATGTTGACCAGTAGGTATTCAAAACCGATCCTAGCCGAACAAAAGTGACCAACCGAACTGAAAAAATAAAAAACCGAAAGAATTTTATTTATTTTTTCTGCGGTTCGATTTGGTTTTGATTCTAACACTGAAAACATAACCGAAACGGTCACCTAAACAACCTAACAAAACCACTAGCCCAACCCCATTACCCCGCCCCCAAATCAGATAACCTTTCCCTAACCCTAACCTAGTGCGTTCAAAGGAACCCCTCCTACTCTCCCAGCAGCGTCGAACCCAAGTCCTCCCAGCAGCACCGAACCCACCCCTCCTAGCCCCTCCTAGCAGCACTGAACCCAGCCTCTCCCAGCATCATTGAACTCCCTCCCTCCTAGCACCTCTTACCAGTGCCGAACAGCACCCTTGCAGAAACTCTATACTTGGCTTATCTTCTATCTTTCTGGTGCACGAATTTGCAATCCGTACAACTAACCAGCAAGTGCACTAGGTCGTCCAAGTAATACCTTACGTGAGTAAGGGTCGATCCCACGGAGATTATTGGTTTGAAGCAAGCTATGTTTATTTTATTAATCTTAGTCAGGATGCCAACAAGGTTATTTGGATTTAATTGTAAGAAGTAAAAGTGTTTGGAATAAGTAATTGTTACTTTATTAATGGAGAATATGTTGGAGTTTTGGAGATGCTTTGTCCTCTGAATTTCTGCAATGTAATATTCAACTCAATTGTTTGTAAAGTTCCATCCATGGCAAGCTGTATGTAGGGTGTCACCATTGTCAGTGGCTACTTCCCATCCTCTCAGTGAAAACGGTCCAGATGCTCTGTCACAGCACGGCTAATCAGCTGTTGGTTCTCGATCATATTGGAATAGGATCCATTGATCCTTTTGCGTTTGTCATCACGCCCAGCAATCGCGAGTTTGAAGCGCGTCACAGCCATTCAATCCTTGAATCCTACTCGGAATACCACAGACAAGGTTTAGACTTTCCGGATCCTCAAGAGTGGCCGCCATCAGTTCTAGCTTATACCATGAAGATTCTGATTAAGGAAGCTAAGAGATGCTCATTCAATCTGATGTAAAACGGAGGTGTTTATCAGGCACACGTTCATGGATTGAGGAAGGTGATGAGTGTCACGGATCATCACCTCCTTCACAATTAAGCGCGAATGAACATCTTAGATAGGAACACACACACGTTTGAATGGAGAAATAGAAACAATTGCATTAATTCATTGAGACGCTGCAGAGCTCCTCACCCCCAACAATGGAGTTTAGAGACTCATGCCGTCAAAGTGTATAAAATTCAGATCTGAAAATGTCATGAGATGCAAATATGTCTCTAAAAGTTGTTTAAATAGTAAACTAATAACCTAGGTTTACAGAAAATGAGTAAACTACGATAGATAGTGCAGAAATCCACTTCTAGGGCCCACTTGGTGTGTGCTGGGGCTGAGACTTAAGCTTCTCACGTGCCTGGCTGTTTTGGGCGTTCAACGCCAAGTTGTAACCTGTTTCTGGCGTTGAACTCCAACTTGTAACTTGTTTCTGGCGCTGGACGCCAGCTGCAACATGGAACTGGCGTTAAATGCCAGTTTACATCGTCTATCTTCGTGCAAAGTATGGACTATTATATATTGCTGGAAAGCCCTGGATGTCTACTTTCCAACCCAATTGAGAGCGCGTCAATTGGACTCTTTTAGCTTCAAAAAATCCATTCCGAGTGCAGGGAGGTCAGGATCCAACAGCATCAGTAGTCCTTTTTCAGCCTAACTCAGATTTTTGCTCAGCTCCCTCAATTTCAGCCAGAAAATACCTGAAATCATAGAAAAACACACAAACTCATAGTAAAGTCCAGAAATATGATTTTTGCCTAAAAACTAATAATATTCTACTAAAAACTAATTTAAACATGCTAAAATCTACATAAAATTACCCCCCAAAAAGCGTATAAAATATCCCCTCATCACAACACCAAACTTAAACTGTTGCTTGTTCTCAAGCAACTAGATAAATAAAATAGGATGAAAAGAAATTAAGAAGTAATAATATCTCAGAGTTTTAAATGGAGCTCAGATTCTTATTAGATGAGCGGGGCTTGTACCTTTTTGTTTCTGAATAGTTTTGGCATCTCCCTTTATCCTTTGAAATTCAGAATGAAATGCATCCATAGGAACTCAGAATTCAGATAGTATTATTGATTCTCCTAGTGTAGTATGTTGATTCTTGAACACAGTTACTTTATGAGACTTGGCCGTGGCCCTAAGCACTTTGTTTTCCAGTATTACCACCGGATACATAAATGCCACAGACACATGACTGGGTGAACCTTTTCAGATTGTGACTCAGCTTTGCTAAAGTCCCCAGTTAGAGGTGTCCAGAGCTCTTAAGCACACTCTTTTTGCTTTGGATCACAACTTTAACCACTCAGTCTCAAGTTTTTCACTTGGACCTGCATGCCACAAGCACATGGTTAAGGACAGCTTGATTTAGCCGCTTAGGCCTGGAATTACTTCCTTGGACCCTCCTATCCACTGATGCTCAAAGCCTTGGATCCTTTTCACCCTTGCCTTTTGGTTTTAAAGGCTATTGGCTTTTGTTCCTTTTCTTGATCCAATGATTCCTTGTAATTTTTTTTTCACTGCTTTTTCTTGCTTCAAGAATCAAATTCATGATTTTTTAGATCATCAATAATATTTTTCATGTTTCTCATTCTTTCAGGAGTCAACATTCGTCAAATTCAGGATAAAATGTGCACTGTTCAAGCATTCATTCAGAGAACAAAAAGTATTGCCAGCACATATAATTAATTATAATTTTTATTATTAAGAACTCAAAAAATATAAATTACTTCTTTATTCTAAAAATCTACTATTTTATTCATATCTGATGATGATGAGAAAAATAAATTATAACTTAATTGGAAATGAAACCAGAATAGACATGCTAATTACTACTACTACTACTATATATCTTCTAAGGTAAATTTCTATAATAACACTATCACAAAGTTAAAGCTAAAATTAGAACTCAACAACCTGTGTTTTGGAAAGTAGATGTTGCTCTGATCTGTGGGGTGCTTGGTCCTTCAAGGATTAATTTCTGGCGCTTCAGCTCCCTTAAATCACGCCCTTGCTCTTCTTGTTCCTTGAGCAGTTTGCAAAGCATGCTACTTTGATTGTTCTGTTCTTCCTTTATTTGGTTCATAGCTTCTTGCAATTTGGAAATAGATGCCTCAAGATGTTCCCAATATTCGAATTGAGGAAGTTCTGGGAGGATTTCTTGTGCCCTCCTCTTGATTGGATCATCCTGCAGCTGTTGTCTTTCCATTGATATTTTAGTGATTGGCCTCTCAACTGAGATATACTTAGTTATTCCCATCTTCATACCGGCATCTCTACAGAGCATAGAAATTAAGCTTGGATAGGCCAATCTAGCATCCTTGGAGTTCTTGTTTGCTATTTTGTATAGTTCACACGAGATCAGTTGATGGACTTCTACTTCTTTTCCCAACATGATGCAGTGAATCATCACTGCTCTTTTAATAGTAACTTCAGAACGGTTGCTGGTGGGCAATATAGAACACCCTATGAAGTCCAGCCAGCCTCTGGCAGCTGGTTTGAGATCTTCTCTTTTGAGTTAATTTGGGGTGCCAGTGGTGCTGGTGGTCCACCTGGATTCAGGAATGCATATATCCTCTAGAATCTTGTCCAGGCCTTTGTTTACCCTCATCATTCTCCTATTAAAGGAGTCTGGGTCATCTTTCAGTTGAGGAAGCTTAAAGATCTCCCTGATTTTGTCAGGATGGGTATGAACAATCTTTCCTCTGACTAAGGTCCGATGGTCATAGAGGGCAGCTCCAATTATTCTTTGCCTGTCTATCTGCCATAGATTAGCATACAACTCCTGAACCATGTTCCTTCCCACTTTCGTTTCAGGATTAGCTATGATTTCCCAGTTCCTGTTTCGAATTTATTCTTGGATCTCTGGATATTCATCTTCTTTTAGATCAAACTTGACTTCCGGGATCACTGATCTTAGACTCATTATTTTGTAGTAATGGTCTGAATGTTCTTTAGTTAAGAACTTTCCTTGATTCCAAAGTGGCTTTGGAGTATTCTCTTTCTTGCCTCTTGGGTTGGGTTGTTTTCCTTTAGGGGCCATGATCAAAGTGGGTATATTTTTGTGATCACGGATAAGTACACCAAACTTAGAGGTTTGCTTGTCCTCAAGCAAAAGAAAAGAGAGGAGAGGGATAGGAGGAGTGCAAGTGTGGAATGGTGGATGATGAGAGGGGGGCCAAAAGTGGATATAAAAGGAGGGGGTGGGTTTTCGAAAATAAGAAAAAGATATAAGATAAAAGATAAATATGATAAGAAAAGGATATAATTTAAAAAGATATGAATGATATTTAAAAATAAATTTGAAATTTATAATTTGAAAAAGATTTTAAAAGATAATTAAGTTTAAAAAAAAATCGGAAAAAGAGTTGGATTGGATTGGAAAAGGTTTATGTTTATGAATTAAGATACATTTGATATTTTTGAAAAAGGGATTCTAGAAATTAGGGTTTTTAGAAATTAGGATTAAAATTTTTGGAATTAAAGGAAGATATTTTGAAACATGTTTTATGCAAGAAATCATGAATTGAAACATAAAAATTAGAAAATTTGTGAAGAAAAACGAATTTTTACCTCCTCCCCACCATCCTGGCGTTAAACGCCCAACTGCTGCATGTTTTGGGCGTTTAACGCCCAATTGTTGCTTCTCCTGGGCGTTCAACGCCCAGCTGTTGCTTCTTTCTGGCGTTGAACGCCAGGAAGTCCTTTGTCACTAGGCATTTTTCTGGACGCCCAGGACGCTGTCAATCTGGCGTTAAACGCCCAGAAGGTGCTTCTTTCTGGCGTTCAACGCCCAGAAGATGCTCCTTTCTGGTGTTTGACGCCCAAATGGCTACCCTTACTGGCGTTGAACGCCCAGTGGGTGCTTCTTTTGGGCGTTCAACGCCCAAAATGTTCTTTACTGGCTTTTTTTTCGCCGGTGAACTTCCAATTTCTCTTATAACTTTGTGAATTCAAGCCATTGCTATTTTACCTTGAAGATACTTTGACATATACCTGTAAAAATCAATTAATTAACAAAAACAAATAAAATTAAATTTTGTGAATGGCTGGGTTGCCTCCCAGCAAGCGCTTCTTTAATGTCATTAGCTGGACTATTACTGAGCTTTAATCAAGTCTCAGTTTTGAGCATTCTTGCTCAAAATTGCTTTCAAGATAATGTTTAACTCTCTGTCCATTAACAATGAACTTTTTGTTAGAGCCATTATCCTGAAGCTCTACATATCCATATGGTGATACACTTGTAATTACATATGGACCTCTCCACCCGGATTTTAATTTTCCGGGGAATAATTTGAGCCTAGAATTAAATAGCAGAACTTTTCTGCCCCGATTCAAAGACTTTGGATGACAATTTCTTATCATGCCATCTTTTTGCTTTCTCTTTGTAAATTTTTGCATACTCGAAAGCATTGAGTCTAAATTCCTCTAGCTCATTTAACTGAAGCAATCGTTTTTCTCCAGCTAACTTGGCATCAAGGTTCAGGAATCTGGTTGCCCAGTACGCCTTATGTTCCAGTTCCACTGGCAAGTGACATGCCTTTCCATACACAAGCTGGTATGGAGAGGTCCCTATAGGGGTCTTGAATGCTGTTCTATATGCACACAGAGCATCATCCAAGCTTCTTGCCCAATCCCTTCTACGGTTAATTACAGTCCGTTCCAAGATTCTTTTGAGTTCTCTATTTGAGACTTCAGCTTGCCCATTAGTCTGTGGGTGATATGGAGTGGCCACCCTGTGGCTAACTCCATAATGAACCAAAGCAGAATAGAGCTGTTTATTGCAGAAATGAGTGCCCCCATCACTGATTAGTACTCTAGGGGTACCAAATCTGCTGAAGATGTGTTTTTGGAGGAATTTTAACACAGTCTTAGTGTCATTAGTGGGTGTCGCAACAGCTTTCACCCATTTGGATACATAATCCACTGCCACCAGAATATAAGTGTTTGAGTATGATGGTGGGAAAGGTCCCATGAAGTCAATACCCCATACATCAAACAACTCAATCTCTAAGATCCCTTGTTGAGGCATGGCATAACTGTGAGGCAGATTACCAGATCTTTGGCAACTGTCACAATTAAGTACAAACACTCGGGAATCTTTATAGAGGGTAGGCCAGTAGAAGCCGCATTGGAGGACTCTTGTGGCTGTTCGCTCACTTCCAAAATGTCCTCCATACTGGGATCCATGGCAATGCCATAGGATCTTCTGCGCTTCTTCTTTAGGCACACATCTACGGATTACTCCGTCTGCACATCTCTTAAAGAGATACGACTCATCCCAAAGATAATACTTTGCATCCATGATCAGCTTCTTTGATTGCTGCCTACTGTATTCTTTGGGTATGAATCTCACTGCCTTGTAGTTTGCAATGTCTGCAAACCATGGCACTTCCTGGATGGCAAAGAGTTGCTCATCCGAAAAGTTTTCGGAGATCTCAGTGAGAGGGAGGGACGCCCCTTCTACTGGTTCTATTCGGGACAGGTGATCTGCTACCTGATTCTCTGTCCTTTTTCTGTCTCTTATTTCTATATCAAACTCTTGCAGAAGTAACACCCATCTTATGAGTCTGGGTTTTGAATCCTGCTTTGTGAATAGATATTTAAGAGCAGCATGGTCAGTGTACACAATCACTTTTGATCCTACTAAATAGGATCTAAACTTGTCAATGGCATAAACCACTGCAAGTAGCTCTTTTTCTGTGGTTGTGTAGTTCTTCTGTGCGTCATTTAGAACACGACTGGCATAGTAAATGACGTGCAGGAGCTTGTCATGCCTTTGTCCCAACACTGCACCAATGGCATGGTCACTGGCATCACACATTAGTTCAAATGGCAATGTCCAGTTTGGTGCAGAGATTATTGGTGCTGTGACCAATTTAGCTTTCAGAGTTTTAAATGCCTGCAGACACTCTTTATCAAAGATAAATGGCGTGTCAGCAGCTAGCAGGTTGCTCAGAGGTTTGGCAATTTTTGAAAAATCCTTTATAAACCTCCTATAGAATCCTGCATGCCCCAAAAAGCTTCTGATTGCCTTAACATTGGCAGGTGGTGGTAATTTTTCAATTACCTCTACCTTAGCTTGATCCACCTCTATTCCCTTGTTCGAAATTTTGTGCCCAAGGATAATTCCTTCAGTCACCACGAAGTGACATTTCTCCCAGTTTAAAACTAGGTTGGTCTCTTGGCATCGCTTTAGAACAAGTGCTAGATGGTCAAGGCAGGAGCTGAATGAGTCTCCAAATACTGAAAAGTCATCCATGAAGACTTCCAGAAATTTTTCCACCATATCAGAGAAAATTGATAGCATGCACCTTTGAAAGGTTGCAGGTGCATTGCACAAGCCAAATGGCATCCTTCTGTATTCAAATACTCCAGATGGGCATGTGAATGCCGTTTTCTCTTGATCCTGGGGATCTACTGCAATTTGATTATAACCTGAATATCCATCCAGGAAGCAGTAGTATTCATGACCTGCTAGTCTTTCTAGCATCTGGTCTATGAATGGTAAAGGAAAATGATCCTTTCTGGTGGCTGTATTGAGCCTTCTATAATCAATACACATACGCCACCCTGTAACTGTTCTTGTAGGAACCAGTTCATTTTTTCATTATGAACCACTATCATGCCTCCCTTCTTAGGGACGACTTGGACAGGGCTTACCCAGGGGCTGTCAGAAATAGGATAAATAATCCCAGCCTCTAGTAATTTAGTGACCTCCTTCTGCACCACTTCCTTCATGGCTGGATTCAACCGCCTTTGTGGTTGGACCACTGGCTTGGCATCACCCTCTAATAGGATCTTGTGCATGCATCTGGCTGGGCTAATGCCCTTAAGATCACTGATGGACCACCCAAGAGCTGTCTTGTGTGTCCTTAGCACTTGAATTAGTGCTTTCTCTTCCTGTGGCTCTAAGGTAGAGCTTATGATTACAGGAAAGGTATCACCTTCTCCCAGAAATGCATATTTCAAGGATGGTGATAATGGTTTGAGCTCGGGTTTGGGAGGTTTCTCCTCTTCCTGAGGGATTTTCATAGGTTCTATTATTCTCTCTGATTCCTCCAAATCAGGCTGAACATCTTTAAAGATGTCCTCTAACTCTGATTCGAGACTCTCAGTCATATTGACCTCTCTTACCAGAGAGTCAATAAGATCAACACTCATGCAGTCATTTGGGGTGTCTGGATGTTGCATGGCTTTGACAACATTCAATTTGAACTCCTCCTCATTGACTCTTAGGGTTACTTCCCCTTTTTGGACGTCAATGAGGGTTCGGCTAGTTGCTAGGAAAGGTCTTCCTAGAATGAGAGTTGCACTCTTGTGCTCCTCCATTTCCAGCACCACAAAGTCAGTAGGAAAGGCAAATGGCCCAACTTGACAATCATGTCTTCAATCACGCCTGATGGGTATTTAATGGAGCCATCAGCAAGTTGAAGATATATCCGGGTTGGTTTGACTTCTTCAGTCAAACCAAGCTTTGTGATAATAGATGCAGGTATTAGGTTGATATTTGCCCCAAGGTCACATAGAGCTTGCTTGGTGCAATTATCCTCTAATGTGTATGGTATCATGAAGCTCCCGGGATCTTTAAGCTTCTCATGTAAGCTTTTCAGAATGACTGTACTGCATTCTTCAGTGAGGTAAACTTTTTCAGTCTCCCTTCAATCTTTCTTATGACTTAAGATCTCTTTCATGAACTTAGCATAAGAGGGTATTTGCTCAAGTGCTTCTGCAAACGGAATCTTTATTTCAAGAGTCTTGAGATAGTCTGCAAAGCGGGCAAATTGCTTATCCTATTCCGCTTGGCGGAGTTTTTGAGGATAAGGCATTTTGGCTTTATATTCCTCAACCTTAGTTGCTGCAGGTTTATTACCTACAAAAGTGGGTTGGGAAGCCTTTTTAGAAGGGTTGTTATCAGCACTTGTATGTGACTGATCCCCCACTGGTGTTTGAATGCCAGGGGTGGAAGCTGGAGTGGCGTTAGACTCCAACTCCTTATCTGTTACTGGCGTCTGAACGCCAGAACTGTACTCCCTTTGGGCGTTCAATGCCGGATTCATGCTTGTTTCTGGCGTTGAACGCCAGGAATGAGAATGGTCTGGGCGTTCAGCGCCAGCATTATTCCTCTCTGGGCTCTGATTGTCCTCAGAGGGATGTTGAGTAGCCATTTGTTCATTTCTTGGCTTCCTGCTGCTTTGAAGTGAGGTATTTAATGTTTTCCCACTTCTTAGTTGAACTGCTTGGCATTCTTCTGTTATTTGTTTTGACAGTTGCTTTTCTGTTTGCTTTAACTGTACTTTCATATTCCTGTTAGCCATTCTTGTTTCCTGTAGTATTTCCTTGAATTTGGCTAGCTGCTGAGTTAGAAAGTCTAATTGCTGATTGAATTCATTAGCCTGATCTACAGGACTGAGTTCAGCAGTTACTGTTTTAGCTTCTTCTTTCATGGAAGATTCACTGCTTAGGTACAGATCCTGATTTCTGGCAACTGTATCAATGAGTTCTTGGGCTTCTTCAATTGTTTTTCTCATATGTATAGATCCACCAGCTGAGTGATCTAGAGAAATCTGAGCTTTTTCTGTAAGCCCATAGTAAAAGATGTCTAATTGCACCCACTCTGAAAATATTTCAGAGGGGCATTTTCTCAATATCTCTCTGTATCTCTCCCAAGCATCATAAAGGGATTCATTATCTCCTTGTTTGAAGCCTTGGATGCTCAGCCTTAGCTGTGTCATCCGTTTTGGAGGAAAATAGTGATTCAGAAATTTTTCTGACAGCTGTTTCCATGTCTTTATGCTGTTCTTAGGTTGGTTATTTAACCACCTCTTAGCTTGATCTTTTACAGCAAATGAAAACAGTAATAATCTGTAGACATCCTGATCTACTTCCTTATCATGCACTGTGTCAGTAATTTGTAAAAATTGTGCCAGAAACTCTGTAGGTTCTTCATGTGGAAGACCGGAATACTGGCAGCTTTGCTACACCATGATAATGAGCTGAGGATTCAACTCAAAGCTACTGACTCCAATGGAGGGTATACAGATACTACTCCCATATGAAGCAGTAGTGGGGTTAGCATATGACCCTAGAGTCCTCCTGGACTATTCATTTCCACTTAGTTCCATGATGGAGCAAGGAAGATGGTATAGATGTTGATATTGTTTATTTTATTTAAATTTTTTTTATATAAAGAAAATTGATTTTAGAAATAATAAAATAAAATAAAATAAAAATCGAAATAAAAATAAATAAATAAAGAAAGAAAATTAAAAATTAAAAATTTGAAAACTTTTATGAAGATTTTCGAAAATTTGAGGAGAGAGAAAGTGGTTAGGATATTTTTGAAAAAGATATTTTTTTTTTGAATTTTGAATTTTATGATGAAAGAGAAAAACACACAAAAGACACAAGACTTAAAATTTTTAGATCTAATGCTCCTTATTTTCGAAAATTTTGGAGGGAAAACACCAAGGAAAACCAAACTTAAAAATTTTAAGATCAAAACACAAGAAAGACTCAAGAACACCTTGAAGATTCACAAGAACACCAAGAACAAAAGAAAGAACACCAAACTTAAAATTTTTAGGAAACCAAGATAAATTTTCGAAAATTAAAGAAAGATCAACAAAAAAACACCAAACTTAAAGTTTGGCACAAGATTAAATCAAGAAAGATTATTTTTGAAAGAGATTTTAAAAAGGAGATACCCAATTGCCAAGAACATAAGCCAACGCTCTAACCAACTGAGCTAAAAATGTAACGTATTTTAAAGATGTATTATTTTTATAGATAAGAATAAATTTTTTTGAAAACTAATGTTTTGAAAAAGCACAAGAAAAACAAGAAAAGACACAGAACAATTTTGAAGATCAAGGAAGAACAAAGAACACTAATACGAAAATTTTAAAGAAAAATATAAAATATGCAATTGACACCAAACTTAGAACAAGACACTAAACTCACGAAAAAAATTAGAAATTGATAAAGAAAAATAATATTTTTGAAAAAAATTTTGAAAAGGGAATAAAGGACTCAGAATTTAATGACTCTATAACAACAAAAATAAATTATTCCTAATCTAAGCAACAAAATAAACCTTTAGTTGTTCAAACTCGAATAATCTCCGGCAACGGCGCCAAAAACTTGGTGCACAAATTTGCAATCCGTACAACTAACCAGCAAGTGCACTGGGTCATCCAAGTAATACCTTACGTGAGTAAGGGTCGATCCCACGGAGATTATTGGTTTGAAGCAAGCTATGTTTATTTTATTAATCTTAGTCAGGATGTCAACAAGGTTATTTGGATTTAATTGTAAGAAGTAAAAGTGTTTGGAATAAGTAATTGTTACTTTATTAATGGAGAATATGTTGGAGTTTTGGAGATGCTTTGTCCTCTGAATTTCTGCAATGTAATATTCAACTCAATTATTTGTAAAGTTCCATCCATGGCAAGCTGTATGTAGGGTGTCACCATTGTCAGCGGCTACTTCCCATCCTCTCAGTGAAAACGGTCCAGATGCTCTGTCACAGCACGGCTAATCAGCTGTTGGTTCTCGATCATGTTGGAATAGGATCCATTGATCCTTTTGCGTTTGTCATCACGCCCAGCAATCGCGAGTTTGAAGCGCGTCGCAGCCATTCAATCCTTGAATCCTACTCGGAATACCACAGACAAGGTTTAGACTTTCCGGATCCTCAAGAGTGGCCGCCATCAGTTCTAGCTTATACCACGAAGATTCTGATTAAGGAAGCTAAGAGATGCTCATTCAATCTGATGTAAAACGGAGGTGTTTGTCAGGCACACGTTCATGGATTGAGGAAGGTGATGAGTGTCACGGATCATCACCTCCTTCACAATTAAGCGCGAATGAACATCTTAGATAGGAACACACACACGTTTGAATGGAGAAATAGAAACAATTGCATTAATTCATTGAGACGCTGCAGAGCTCCTCACCCCCAACAATGGAGTTTAGAGACTCATGCCGTCAAAGTGTATAAAATTCAGATCTGAAAATGTCATGAGATGCAAAATATGTCTCTAAAAGTTGTTTAAATAGTAAACTAATAACCTAGGTTTACAGAAAATGAGTAAACTACGATAGATAGTGCAGAAATCCACTTCTAGGCCCCACTTGGTGTGTACTGGGGTTGAGACTTAAGCTTCTCACGTGCCTGGCTGTTTTGGGCGTTCAACGCCAGGTTGTATCCTGTTTCTGGCATTGAACTCCAACTTGTAACTTGTTTCTGGCGCTGGACGCCAGACTGCAACATGGAACTGGCGTTGAACGCCAGTTTACGTCGTCTATCTTCGCGCAAAGTATGGACTATTATATATTGCTGGAAAGCACTGGATGTCTACTTTCCAACCCAATTGAGAGCGCATCAATTGGACTCCTGTAGCTCCAAAAAATCTATTCCGAGTGCAGAGAGGTCAGGATCCAATAGCATCAGCAGTCCTTTTTCAGCCTAACTCAGATTTTTGCTCAGCTCCCTCAATTTCAGCCAGAAAATACCTGAAATCACAGAAAAACACACAAACTCATAGTAAAGTCCAGAAATATAATTTTTGCCTAAAAACTAATAATATTCTACTAAAAACTAATTAAAACATGCTAAAATCTACATAAAATTACCCCAAAAAAGCGTATAAAATATCCGCTCATCACTTTCCATTCTATTCTCTTCGTTGGGACTGTCAAAGAGAGATTTTTTGCTCTTAAAATGATGTCATCCTTATCAATTGGATTTCACACTCTGAACTCTAATATGGTATAAAGAAAAAGAAGAAGAAGAAGAAAGAAGAAAGAAAGAAGAAGCATGTTTGGTTTTCTCGCCATTGAAATCTCAAATTGCCATAACTTCTCTCAGTATTCGCATAATAGCATCTGTTGTAGCTTCAGTTGAGTGTATCAATGGCTATGAGTGGTTTGATTTCGAACCACAACTTTGCTATTTCTTTTATTGTCTTAGTGACTTCAAATTAATTAATTAATTACTTTTTTTTAGAATTGAACAAAAAAATCCATTTTTTTGGGTGGTTGCTTGTATTTTATGAATTATCCAATTATCTAATATCTAGTTTTGTTGTTTTGTCTTTTTTATGTTTGTTAAAATGAATGCATATGTGTATGTTAGATTCTTTGCATTAGAGTGGTAATAACTACTAGAGTCTACAACCAAATGCTTATATGAGAGGATGGTTATTTTGTTTGAATTTAATCTGCTTGATTATTCTATTGTTTTGAGTAATTTGTTTTAACAAATTTTGTTAGCAAGAGGAGCAACGTGTTCTGTGGGAACCTATTGATATGTCAGAAAAAAATACTATTAATCATGAAACTATAGAGTATGGAGTAACTAGGAAGTTTCATAGGTTTATTTAACTTTGAATTTACTTTGAGCATAATTTATTAGCTATATACTATGTGAAAATTTTTGTAATTAAAGTTTATTTTGTATGGATTTCGATGGAATTTTCGCTCCTCTTTAAAGGCTATATGCTTGGATATTGAAACTAATTTAATCTCTATTGTTTGGTATTGGCAGAAAATGTATATAGATCTGGAAAGAATCTACCACTTCAGGAAAGGGGGATTTCTGGACTATCTCATTTTTCAAGATGCTAACCCAGGATATATTTTCAAACTAACTCCCCTTTGGAGTATCTCATTTTTCTACTGATGCTATATTATTATTGTTCTTATTATGTAACTGCTTTTTGATTTCAGGTTGATTTGCTTAAAGAAGTTTCATTGTTTTGTTAGTGATGACACCAAAATGTGGCTATTTGTCGCTGAAAATTTATTTTTATTTTTTATTGTGTTGACTATTAATTTTTAAACTTCTTTAATTGTCGTATTTATGTTCTATAATTTCAATGTTTTGACTTTGTAAAATAGTATGGCAAATTTTTATTTGAATTGATTAAAAAAACTGAATCAAACCAAACCAATTTTAATTGGTTAGATTTAGTTTGAATGGCCTCGATAAAAAATCGAACCAAATCGAATCGCAGTTTAAATAATCAATTAGATCGGATGATTTTTTTTTCTAAAAAAATCGAACCAAACCGTATCTTGAACACCCCTA
This sequence comes from Arachis stenosperma, assembly GCF_014773155.1. Taxonomy (NCBI): domain Eukaryota; kingdom Viridiplantae; phylum Streptophyta; class Magnoliopsida; order Fabales; family Fabaceae; genus Arachis; species Arachis stenosperma. The sequence goes on from NC_080386.1 coordinate 56,753,513, forward strand.
TTGACCAGACGACAGCGAGAAAATGGACACAAACAGATGGGCCAAGCTCGCGGAAGAAGAGAGTAGGGTTTGGAGACTTGGGGGTAGTGGCTACGTAGACGGACGGCAACAATGGCTCGACGGACAGACGACAAAAATGGCTCGACAGACAAACAGCAGCAGTAGCTCAAAGAAAAGTTAGGGTTGAAAAAAGAGGAGTGATTTAGACTTTAAAACTCTAGACTTCTGGTCGAACAAGTGAGAATAAAGTAAAGTGAAACAAGCTAAAACGACATCATTCCTTTAAACTGACCAATTTCTAGTCCAATCTAATCGGTTAATTCTTAGTCGGTCCAACAATTTTCTACCGATTTTATTATCAATAATTTTATATGTCTAATCGAATCGTTAATACCATTGTTAGCAGAACCGGACCGGACTGGCCGGTTCAACCGGAAAACCGGTGAACCGGACCCTATACCGGTTCGGTCCGGTATTTGGACCGTACAAAGAGTTAAACCGGTGTGAACCGGTCAAACTCGGTGAAACTGGTCCGACCGAACCGTTTGGGAGTGAAAATTTTTTAAAATGTTTGAGGTGGGGTTCGAACCCCTACCCTCAAGGGAACTAAAAGACTCCACAACCACCAAGCTAGCGTGCTTTCCATTAAAATAAATGCAAATTATATTACATATAGATATCTTTTATCAAATAGTTTACTTTTATTTAATTTATTTTAATTGTAATTATAAACTCACTCATTTTTAAATTAATTATATTTTTATTTAACAATAATTATAAACTTATTTATTTTTTTATAACTATATAATATCTATTAATATTATTTTTTAATAAATATTTGTAGTATATAATAGTATAATAGATATAAACTAATTAATAAATGATTAAAATTTAAAAATAATAGTTATTTTAATATAAAAACAAAATTAAAATATTTGTGATAGAGTAAAAATAACAAAATATTTATTATTCATGTTCCATATTGTTTTAAAATAACTTTATATTTTTAAAATGTTAGTAAAAATATGTATTTTAAATTTTAATTTTAAACTTTTGACTATTTTTTATTTTTTATTTATATAAGACCGGGTTAAACGGTTTAACTAGTAACTCACCGATTAAACCAGTGACCCAATGACCCAGTAATCTAACCGGTTCGATCACCGATTCGGTTCTGACAACTATGGTTAATACCATTAGTTTACAGTGGAACTGGTCCGAATAGCCGATTCGATTCAATTTTTATACATGAGAATTATCCACCGCTAGCCAACTAACTGTTATAATTGATAGCGGTTGTACAACATCAGCAGTCCACTTATTCATTCACGTGAGAAATAAACTAAAACACTTGCATCTAGCCCAAAATTTAATATTAATATAGAGGATCCAATTAGTGTAATTAGAATCTCGATGCAAGAGTCCAATATGGAGAAACACACCAAATTTAGTCCTCTTCTCTTACTTCAAGAATGACAGTCCATGTGAAGAGGGACTTTACTTATCTAATAAAATTTCAACATGCGGCAAATTAATAAAAAAAAAATATATTATGTATATATTAATAAGTTATACGTTACATATATATTAACGTTGATGATATATATTATACTTTACATATATATTAATAAAAATGGAAAGGACCGTTGCATATGTATTATATATAATACATATATTAATAAAAATATATGATCGTTATTATATTATGTTATTATTAATAAATTATTTTTTAATTTATAAATTTTAATAATATTATTATAAAATAATATTTATATTAATTTTAATTATTTTTATTAATTAATTAAATAAGATCATAATAAAATCTAAATTTAATTTATTTTAATAAAAAAATATTTTAAAGTTTTATTTATTATTTATAATTAAAAAATTAATATAATTATTTTTTTATAACAAGTAGATCATAAGTACTAATTTTACAGGAAAAAGAAAGAAGAAGAAAAGCGGCAGTGGCAGAGCATTTTAAAAATAAATAGTAGAGAAATAAATAATAAAATAATAATAATGCGAATGTCGTCTTAAGCTAGCTAACTGCCCATATGTATTGCTTAAATGGTTAATAGAAAAAGCTGGATAGCCCATGCCACCACCAATCAATTCCATCCTCCGTCAACCACCTCCGCCACTCCCACTCATGTCGTCTCTCACGACGCGCCACGTGGCAGTCATCGGAGCTGGTGCCGCCGGCCTAATTGCGGCTCGCGAGCTCCGACGAGAAGGGCACCACGTGGTGGTGTTCGAGCGAGGCGAGCAAGTTGGCGGGACCTGGGTGTACACTCCGGAGAGCGAATCGGACCCGCTAGGCGTGGACCCGAAGCGCAGGGTGGTGCACTCGAGCCTGTACGATTCGCTCCGAACGAACCTGCCTCGGGAGTGCATGGGGGTTCGGGATTACCCGTTCGAGAAGAGAGAGGGGAAAGACAGGGACCCGAGAAGGTTCCCGGGTCACAGGGAGGTGCTGATGTACCTGCAGGATTTCGCTGCCGATTTCGGGATCGGAGAAGTTGTGAGGCTGCAGACGGAGGTGGTGATCGCTGGGTTGGGAGAGGAAGGGAAGTGGAGGGTGAGATCCAGGCCGTCCAATCACAACAGAATGAGATCTGATGATTGCGATTGTGTGGATGAGATTTACGACGCCGTTGTTGTTTGCAATGGCCACTACGTTCAGCCTCGCATCGCTGACAATATCCCTGGTTTGTTTTCTGTTTTTAGTTACTGTCCCCACCTTCTTTCCTTGTTTTTATATGCGCCTTTCACTTTTCAATAATTATTAAAGTATTTATTTAAAACAATTTTAAATTTTAATAATTTTATTTCAATTTATAATTTGTGTTTTAACAATTTTATTACTTATTAAAGTGTTTAGAACTTAGGAGGGATTTGTCTATTATTTCATTTTTCTTTGGTACATCATTATTTATTTCCTTTCTCGAATTCGCGAAATAATAATGCTTTTTCTAGGGCCTACATGATTTGTAATGGCTAATGTCAAATCTGCCCTGAGAAAGTACGGGCTATACTCGAAGAGTTGGCCCAAAACCAAACTGACAAAATAGTTATTAGATTGCCCCTCTTTTGGGCTCTTTTTTAAAGAAAAAACAAGTTTCATACATACACATAATTTCTTAATTTGTGAAGGAAAATTATTTCCAAGATATATCTCCTTTAGCTATTCAAGCGACCCCGAAAATTAGGGGTATACGCAAATCAGATCGGAAATATTTGAAAATTCAATTCGATCCGCATAATTTTCATCGGATCGGATATGATATCTGTCTTTTTTAGTGTCAGATTCGATTCGTACATTTGTGGATTGGATCGAATATCGGATATTTCCGCATAATTGACTATTCTCTTTTTAATTATATTTCTATGTAAAAGAAATTCAATAAAAATGTTTCTTTTACACTTTTAAACCTATTTATTCCTAAATATTTATAATCAATTTTTTTCTAAATAACAAAAATAAAATAAAATAATATATGAATAATAACTACTAATTAAAATATACAAACAATTAAATATAATACCAAATATATATATTTACTTTTTTAATTATTATTATGCGGATCTGCGGATTCGCAGATTGGATATGCAGATGTAGAACTGATATCTGTGATCCAATCAGACTGCGGATCGGATCGTACTCGCAATTTTCGGATCGGATGCAGATATTTACTGCAAATTTGCGGATACGATCCGATCCATGACCACCTCTACCGAAAATCTTAAGGGAGGAAACGTCAACCAGTAATTGATAGTTAACAAGAGAATGAGATGAAATTCATTATTTATGCTCGTATTTTGTTTCGTTCCATGTTTTAATTTAAAATCTTTGCAGGGATTACTGCATGGCGGGGGAAGCAAATGCACAGCCACAATTATAGGACACCTGAGCCTTTTCAAGATCAAGTATGTGCCTGCTTCCTTTGCTTTTTGACTGTGTGCAAAAGCATTTTTTGGCCTGTACTATACTGCTAATACTCTCTAGCTCCATTAAAATATCATAATACTTTTTGAGATTCAAGGCTTAAATTCTTTGGTTCTTGGAAATATATTGTTGCTCTACGTTTGATATTTTTTAGCATATCTGATTTTTCCATTTCAACTCGGGCAGGTGATTGTTCTAATAGGTGGTGCAGCAAGTGCTGTTGATATCTCTCGAGACATTGCTACCGTCGCTAAAGAAGTTCACATTGTAGATAGGTCACTCAACGAAAATGCAATTGGCAAGCTACCCGGCCATGATAACATGTGGCTTCATTCTATGGTAAAACTTATCATCCATGGTGAGAATTGGATGGCTATTATGATTACTAGTATCCATAATTCTATTTGACAACTTTTCTCTTGAATGGTTTATCTTACGTGCTAGTATTTGTTGCACATGCAGATTGACAGTGTTCATCAAGATGGCCGTGTGGTTTTCAAAGATGGAGACACAGTTGGTGCGGAAATCATAATACATTGCACAGGGTATTCTCAGCATACTCCATTCAATTTTATTCAAGACCCTGCAATTGGAGAAGAGAATGAATAAATGTTGATGATTGATGACCATTTTTGTTCGTTTATCAGGTACAAATATGATTTCCCATTCCTTGAAACAAACGGGGAAGTGAGTGTAGATGACAACCGTGTAGGACCATTGTACAAGCATGTTTTTCCACCGGCATTGGCCCCATGGCTTTCATTTGTTGGGTTGCCTTGGAAGGTTGTTCCCTTCCCCATGTTCGAACTGCAGACCAAATGGATAGCAGGAGCTTTGTCAAATCGCCTTGCACTTCCTTCCAAAGAAGAAATGACTCAAGATACTGAAGCATTCTACTCTTCACTTGAAGCTTCTGGCACTCCTAAGCGTTACACTCATAATATGGCCAATTACCAGGTGCTTCCTAAAGTTAAAACTTAAAAGTGATGAATCTTTTTTAGCTTGTCTTATGACTGTGGTTATCTAAAATCATATACTCCCTTCCCCAATTCATAGTAACTGTTTGTTTTAATTTCTGCTGCATTTATAATTCAATGCACTCGTATCCAGTTCTATTTTAATGATAATGATTAAATACATCAAAACGAAAATATTCTCAACCAGAAAGAATCTATATCAACAATACTTATATTGTGTGTTTGGGATTATATATGGTGATGACAGTGGGACTACGATAACTGGATTGCTGATCAGTGTGGGATTCCTGGTATTGAAGAATGGAGGGTGGAAATGTACAAGTTTGCATCTAAGAACAAGAGGCTGCGACCTGAGTCATACCGTGACGAATGGAATGATGATGAATTGGTTCTAGAAGCTCAACGAGATTTTTCTAAGTATTTGAACTGAATGACAAGGCAATTGAGAAGTCTCAAGCTCAGCTATATTGCCATCTGCTCTGATCTCAATGCCGAGTTATACAATTACAACAAAGTTGAGTAAATTAGCACTTGAAAGTAATAACTTAGTTAGACGAAAAAATAAATAGTTGTTTCATTCACTAATAAAATTGATGATGTTCAGATTACTTGTTTCTATAAATGTTTTCTTTTCAATTGATGGTAATTCGCTTTGGCAATGCTTCAATCACGATTGAATTTGATGAAACAAGTACAGTGTTTTGTCAACCCTAAATTTAACACTCCAATTATATATGGATGTATTAGCTCTAAATAATTTGGTTCTTGACGTACCTTGGAGCCATACCGGTCTAAATTTAAAACCAATCAACTACAAAAAATACTGTTGTGCGAAGACAACAAATAAGACTATCTTTTCAATTTTTCTCAGATGAGTTCTTCCTAACTTTCTTAATTGATCATTCTTTTGTGTAGAGACCGCTATATTTCTCTAGTATCCTCTCTTTCTCTTGATGTAAGCCCAACATCTCGTATACATTTTCTATTTTCTGAATGATGGTTTTATCTCGAGGTTTACGATCAAAAGCTTCAAATTTCTTGAAAAGCTCTTGATGAAAGAACACAAAATTATAATGCAAATGTTAATGCGTCAATCCAAAATAAAATATCAGTGACGGTCCAATGACACTGTTTTATCGATTTAATCAAATCGAGTGTGGTTTGATATCTAATGGTTTGGGAGCGAAATCTACTCCTTTGTGAGTACCAATTTTTAAAAGTGCATCAAAGATTCTTTCGATCGACAAAATAAGAAAATCTCAAAGATAAATAAAATAAACTTTGAAAATAAATTGACTGGAATTGAAATTAATTGCATTGAATTCAAATAAAATAGTAAAATGCCTTCGATTAGATCAAAGGAATTTTGAAGTTGAAAGTAAGATACTGAAACTTCAAATTAAACAAGAAAGATAAAAAGTTCACCTGAAAAGTAAATTTGCAGATAAAATAAAGATTACAAGAAATATAAATGGAATTTAAAGATGTGGAAGGAACCCTACAGAAAAGTAACTCGAACGTAGACTCAAAAAGTCGCGAAAATATGAGTGTGCTTGAGTGTTTTCTAAAGAAAAGTTTCAACCCTTTTTTCATCAATCTTTTATCTATTTATAAAAGTCTTTGACCAATCAGATTTAAGAGTAACTTCCATGCATAATAATCTTTGAGTAACCGTTCCCGTTCTTTCTGTACAATCATGTGTAACTGCAAAAAATCAACTTCAAATAACCTTTATTTCTCGACTAAGTACATCGACTGGCTCCTGTTTCTCATTCCTCGACAAATCTTTCTCGATACAACCTTCATTCTTTGAAATAGAAATCCATTACATTTTGAACTCGGTATTTCTCGAAATAAAATATTTTCGATCAACAAATTGCCCTCTTAGGATTAATGTGTTTTTCGATATCTTTAAAGAATGAAACACTTAATCCTATCTAATTTAACTTTGCCACTATAATTAATAAATTCGTTTTACTAATTTTCATTTATTTGTGCCAACTATGGCACGTTCCCTACTACACACCGTTTTTCTCTCTTCCACTTCACCTTCTCAAAGAAGTTTTTAATTTCAAATTTTGAAAAACGAAATACAAAATGACAGTGCCCCTCCTTTATTTTCACTTAATGAAATTTCATCGTTACTCAACGTCAACCTTTCGTCTCCTTAAATTTCACCTTTCTTTTCAAAAACTTTTTACCACCTGTTTCTGAATTTTTCTGTGCAAATTCTCCCCTTTAAAACCAAATCAATCATTAGGAATTTTTTTACACTCCCATCAATGGCTTCTTCTTCTGTTCCAAGAACTTTATCTGCTCAAGACAAAGACCAACACACCGCAACCGAAGTCTTTGAACAACATGATTTCCAGATATTAAATCAATTAAATGATATTATCATTGAAGATTCCAAAAGTCTGTCTACTGACAAAAGGATTCTCATCTCTGTCATTGCCGAAGATAAGACTTTCTAAAGAAGAAGATTCGCTTATCAAACGGGACCTTTTCATTGCTCTCTTCATCGATCACAAGAAATTCTTCAGAAACAACCCTAAAATCACCTCCCGAAACGCCGACTTTCTTGCATGGTATCAACACCTCGAACCAGCAAAAGGTAATGCTTGGAGAGCACAGGGCATCTATGACCTTCTTCGTCTCTCTCACTTCACACTCACCACACATCACTGGATGATTGGGACTTCACTGTGTTTCTGGAACAAGACCACCAATAATTTTCACCTCCCTTGTGAAATCTCACACTATTTGATGTTACCGCCATTACTGGACTCCCGGTAAACTATCCCGAGGCAACATTCTACACAAAGCCAACTAAATCCTATAAGATAGTTCAAAAGAACTCTTACAGTGATTTTATTAATTACCACATGGGTTATGGAAATAATCTTGTGACTCAGGAGAAAAGTGTAGCTTTTTTATACTACTGGCTAATGCTATCATTTTTTGCTCGAGAAATATTCAAATGCAAAAATTCTTCCTCCCATTGACTGCCTTACTCCATGAAGGTCACAAATTTAACTTGGCCAAGTTAGATTTGAAAATTTTGTATGATGAACTGGGGCACTTGGTTGACTATCTCCGAAATAGATCTTCAATCAGTGTGGGTGATCCCCTCTGCCGTTTTTAAAAATTTTATGAAACAAGATGAGGGCAACACTTCGAAAAAACAGCACATCGAAGGTTTTCGATTAGTCCACTTTCAGCCAAACTTCAAGGATGCCACTTCGACTGAAGACCTTTTTTGGGCTATATTCTCAATACTCCATTCATGCAAAAGCTTTCAGAATGAAGAACTGACATTTACCCCCTTCTTACGTCGAGGTTGTGAACTGGCTTGGTTCGAACGTCTCCTTTTCCCTACTGATGATGAAGACAACGATGTAGCCAATGCGACTTGAGCCAATTTCCTTGCTATTCAGGTATTTCCAATAGGAATACCTCAATACAAGAAAGAGCAATTTAAAGTAACCCTCCATGCTCGTCATTACGTTGCAAGACAAATGGGTTTCTCCCAAGCTCTTCCATCACCTGTTCCTCGGAAAGACAGTGCTCTTTGTCATTTCGAATTCAAATCGAGGAAAGATATCAAAAAATGTCTCGATGTCAACCATACACATCAAGGCAACTATTCTCATTTGTCTTATGTTCGTAGTGCCTTCGTCACTAAATCTTTCATCGAGTGGTGGAATAATTACTATTCTTGATATAATCGTACCTTGGATGAAATCAAAGAATTTGCGATTAAAACTCTCTAAGTGGCTGAGGCCTCACCCAAAAAAGCTCCAAAAAGGAAAATCAAAGCTTCTGTACAACCCAAACAACCACGACAAAAGATTCAGAAAACTTCAACCAAAACCTCCAAACTTGTAAAGGTAAACACTTGGTTGACTCTTCCTATCAAACTTTTATCATCATATATATCTTAACAAACTTTACATTAAATTATTCAATCTTTAATTCAGAAGCAATCATCAAGTGAAAGCACTTCTAATGGGAGGGATGCTCAATCCATTCCTTCCTCACCGATTGCACAAATCGATCCAAAAAAACAAGGACATCAACACGGATCAGGATCTCAGGAACCTCACTCCTTGGTTCAAGCAATCACTATTATGGCCAACCCCATCCAAATTATTCCATCATTGATCGTTGGAAAACAAAATTTGGTGGATATGAGCCAAGAAAAATCTCCTCAAGCTGTGAACAATTCCACTCCTTCTTCTCCCATTAATGCTAACCTTATTATCAACTTTCCGATTTCACAAACCCTCAACTCACCTATTCGAGAAACCAGAGAAACCATACCTTCTCCTCAACATCCTTCAAGTCCAATAGAACCAACCAAACCATCTTCTCACAAGGCCCTAAACTTTAAAGAAATTCCAGCGACTGAATCTGATCTTCCAGATACTGACTTGGCTAAACTTGTAGTCGTTTTGACCAAAATTACCCAAGAAGAAGAAATTCCTATTTCAAGTCTGATCAAAGAGAATTTGGCAGCTCCAACTCTCCCTGCAAATCTTATCTCTACACTCTCAAACAATTAATTTATGTTCTTAGGCTACTAACTCATACTGCTGATGAGTGGGTTGCACAATCCTATTGAAATAGCATTTTATCTAACATTCTAAGTTCTTCTCTTGAATTTCAGGTTCCACCTCAATTCTCCTCGATAGTGAGAAAATTCACGAGGGTTTCCAAAAATCTCTCCATCTCTCAAGACAAATTAAAAAAAGCGAAAGAAAGAGTGACCAAAATCGAAATGGAGTCTAAAGAATTTGGTGTTGTCCACCAGTCAATACAAAAATCATACAAGAAATTTGATCTGAGGGTCGCCCAAGCTGCCAGGACCCAAACTTATTTTGACAATCGAAAAGAACTCGCCAGAATTCAACGAAGGAAAACTGAGTTAGCAGAGCCTTATGCTATGGCACAGCAAAAGTAACAAGAAATTTTTGTAGACCTTTGCAAGGTGGTAAACAAACAAGAAGAAATCAGAAGAAGATATGATAGAGCACAAAACGAAGAACACGGTGAAGTTGAAATTTATTCTGCCTAGTATAACACTCTTACTTCTAACACCTCATGATCGTACTAAAAGTTCAGGCGTTACTTACCTCTAATTCTTTAATTTGATACTATATTTATTTAATATTGAGCCTTCGCGAAAATAAACCAAATCTTTAATTATAAAATCAAAAATTCTTTACTTTAAAATCACATAGTCACAAAGATGCATATTCACATAATAATAAATACATAAACTTATCCAAAACTTCTTAATATACAGGTCCTGCCCCTCTAAAATTTAAAATGACAAATAACGAGGGGTAAAATAAAATTTAAGACTAAATCAAATACAGAGAATGAAAACATATATATACATAAAGCTCCGTAGTTCGATCACGACTTCGTGCCAAAGCTTCCTAATGAACCTGTCACTGAAAAGAAATTCTATAGGGGAGCGATAACATCGTCCTTGAAAGGGTTCTCAGTAGAGGGTTTAAGAATTTTTATAAGAAGATACGTTTAAAGAGAAGAATTGATTTCAAGACAGTAATTATCGTTTGTCCTATAAATCTTTTAAAAACCAACGGCTAACCATCCAAAACCTTTTTAAAGAAATAATATTTAATTTTTTTAGAAATGTAAAACCTTTCTTTTTTTATAAGAAAAATCTTAATAAGTTTCCTAGACTATATGAATGACCAACTTGCTCCAAGTATAGGTTCATTAAGTCTATGCTGAACTAGTTTGATTTTTCATACTTTACTAAACCAATCACAACCCCACCTCAAGCAACTCAACTAAATCAGCAATCAAATAATCACATCAGGAAAATAATCCTCAGCTTCACCACCACCAGTATGAGGAATCTCTTAGTTGTACACACATACAATACAAATAAGAAAAACACAAATAGGATGCTAATACAGGAAGTACGTCAAATAGCAGATAAGCATAGTTAAACAGATACGCAAACCAAAACAATACACACCTAAAAAAAATATACAAATGCATATGATGTATGTCTGTCCTATGGCTAATGAGCTCATTTGTCGATTATACAGCCAACCCAACATGTCCTAGTAGCTAATCATTGGACAGTCCCTCTGTGCGCGCATCTCCAAGCCAAAAAATAATATCCATGGAATCAAACTCCAAGCTCAATAATATACTTGATAGTCCTGTATGATTTATCTTTATTGCAACATCCCTATTATTTATCTTTAGTTAGTACTATGAATATTAGCAATAGAAATTATGTTCGTATTGTATCTGTTGTATTTAATATATACGTTTATCTACTTGGTTTATAATTTTTAGTAATGGTTAAACACAATTAATGGTTTAACCGGAATTAATATGCGAGAGTAAATATTATGGGAATTGCACAGACCACGGTTACTGTTACCATGCCGTGTGACCCTGGGTCTCCCCCCACCGGGCATCCTATTGCCTTATATAAGGGAAGCTAGATTTGGGCATGCAGTAGAGTTGGGAGATTTCATGTTTGACAATTCTTTGATCTCTGCATTTATCAAATGGTGGAGACTTGAAATCCACACGTTCCACTTTCCATAGGGGTGAGGTTAGCATTACGCTTCAGGATGTTGCCTACCACATTGGTATGTGCACTGATGGAGAGCCGATCGGGAGTTGTACCTGAGACTTTTAGCAATGGCATGAACACACTCCACATGGGAGTGGGTTAAGAATTTATTTGGCGCCAAGCCACTTCTACAACCAGAGGGAGGGAAGCATGTTTTTGGGGTAAGGATGACCTGGCTGAGAGACAGGATTGCACACTTTCCAACAAGGGCAGCTTTGGATATACTCCGTCAGTATGCCCAGTGCTACTTGATTATGCTTATCGGGAGGGTTCTATTCATGAACAAGTCTGCTACCAGCAATTCAAGTTCTAGCGTAGTGCCACACGAAAACTCCATGGACAACCGTTGGTAAATTGCTTGAAACAACAATGGTATTTAAGCCTATGCGACTCCAAAATTCTGTACTTTGCATTCCGTCGAATATTGTAGTTCTTCACTGCCATCAGAACTGCTTTACGATTCCTGAACATATAGTTAACTCGAAATTCCACCCCACCATTCGTATTGTAATCATCCCCATCACCGGCATTCAAGAGATTGTCCGGATGCATTGGGTCCAAGTTCAAAGTCTGATAATGACTAGAAACATCTAACAATCGAAGAATGGCCAAAAGGGGAGGTAGGAGAAACCTACCAACATCGGTGGGAGTCTCCGACACATATTCATCAACAGAAGCTGTATCGTTAGAAGACCCGGACCCAGTGAAGAGAGAACTTTTGTGTGGTCTAGAATTTATAATAAATTTCCGTTGCAAGTATAGCTTCTAAACCAACAAAAGTCCCTTCTTACAAACGTTTTGGTTGTCACAAGTAACAAACCCCTTTAAAATTAATAACCGAAGTATTTAAATCTTGGATCGTCTTCTCAAGGAATTGTAGGGAGGTATGTTCTTATTATTGGTTATGCAAAGGTATATTTTGGGGTTTTCAAAAGGTTGAACAAGTAATGTAAAATAACAAGTCGTCAAAATAATAACTAGTAAAGCTCTTGGCAAGGTATGAGAACTGAAAGTCCTATCCCAGTTATCCTTATCAATTGTGATGAGAATTTGATTTTTCTCTCACTAAGTCAACCTCTAACTATGAAGGTAAGTTAAGTGGATGAATTAATTTTAATTCCTCGAGTCCTAGTCTTTCCTTGGGAAAGGCTAGAGTTAGTGGAACTCGAATTAATTCTTGAAGAATTCTAATTTTCAGTCAACAATGAGTTTGATAACTCAAGAGTCACCCAATTAATCAACCAGAGCCAAAAGGTAGAAAAATCTAAATTATTTATATCATAAATAAAAGAAACAAATCATAGATCTGAAAATACCTCAAATTATATTAACCAAAGAAAATCATAACATGAATGATCATTAAACAAATAAAAAAGAAAATAAATAAATAAGAACATTGAATCTGAGATGAAAAAGAAATATTCCTAATTTCTAAAAATCCTAATCCTAATCCTAAGAGAGAGGAGAGAACCTCTCTCTCTCTTTAAAAACTACATCTAAAATTATAAAAAAGTGTATTATGAATCTGATCTGAATTATCCCCTTTATTCCTCCACTTTGCAGCCTTTAATCTGGGTTTTCTGGGCTTGAAACTGCGCCGGAAATAGCCCAGGATTCGCTGGAAACGAATTCTGCCATGTTGATTTTTGCAGATGTGACGTGTCCGCGTGGAGCACGCGTTCGCGTCGCCTAACTGTACGGCACTATAGTGAATTATATATCAAATCGAAGCCCCAGACGTTAGCTTTCCAACGCAAATAGAACCGCATCATTTGGATCTCTGTAGCTCATGTTATGATCGTTTTAGTGCGAGAGGGTCAGGCTGACAGCTTTGCAGTTCCTTCAACTTCTTGTATTCCTTCCACTTTTGCATGCTTCCTTTCCATCCTCTAAGCCATTCCTGTCCTGTAATCCCTGAAATCACTTAACACACGTATCAAGGCATCTAATGGTAATAAGAGAAGATTAAATAAAAGAAAATAAAAGTCAAAGAAGTATGTTTTCAATCATAGCACAAATTCTGGGAAGGAATTGTAAAACATACAAATTATATGAATAAATGTATGAAAGATTGATAAAATCCACTCAATTAAGTATAAGATAAATCATAAAATAGTGGTTTATCACCCAGCAACATAAGTTGAATCGCCCTCACTGTCGTCCTCGTTGGCACTATCATTAGGCTAGGCGTAGTGGATCGATGTGGCCTTGAGCAGGACAACTTCAGGACTCGAAGGAGATGGCCTACCACCAACAACCACGTCACAGACCACAGCATATAACTCCATTACATGTTGCGGCATTAGCCGTGCATGTACGTCGAACATTACCCTCACACACTGATCCTTATCAATCTAAAATAACCAGTTGGTAAATCCACCATTCGGAAGCGCGTGCAAAAATCTATATTCAACACACCCAATTTCTTTGGTACCTATTCCCCCATATTGCTCAGCATAACCGTCTTTAGCGCATGTAGCGTATCAACCCGGTTAGTGCGCAACATGACAGTTTTATTAAACTTAAAAATTACTCCTTCATCACCGTATTTAACTATTCCATTGAGATAAACCGCAGCAAAAAAAAATTGATTATTCTCCATTAGACCAAAACGGAAAGAAGAGAAAAAAGATTGATTTGTGAATTGTGAGTGGTGGTTATGGGATAGCCTCTATAAATAAAGTTATTCTCCAACATATCTTAGGTGCAGAGACACCTAAACCATAATACACATATCTCAGGTGCTAAGACCTAAATTACAGCATTGACTATATTTCGAATGCTGAAGGGAGAATTAGGTAATTGTGTTTATCTCGGGTACTGAGACCCCATTCTGATTTTTCGTATATCTCAAGTACTCAGTACCCGACCTCTCTCCTAACACATATCCCGAATGCACCTAGGATATGTCTCAGTGTCGTCCGGTCACAGTACGAAACCTCAGACCTCGAAATATAATCAATTTTGGGTTGACCTCTTAGCATTCGAGATGTATCTCATAATAAATTTTTATAAATATCTCATCATTTATACATTTTGGTAATTTATATATTTATTTAATTTAAATAAAAAATCCAACAAATAGTCATTGGAAGTAATAGAATTTTTGTAAAGTGTCAACTTAATTTTAATGTATGTAAAAGCTTCAAATGCTGCATCTTGAAAGTATACTATTTATATATATAGTAGATTGCCAAAATTCTAATTCATGTTTATAGGTTTGTAATTTGTTAAAAAGTATCTCTTATTCTCTTGTAGAATTATCTAATCAATAATTATTTTTTTTTCGTATAACACTTTGAAAAAGTGTGTAAATAAACAAAAAATAAAATAGCTCCTATTTTGTGTTTAAAAAAAGATGTGAATAATTTATTGCGCTGCATATTTCAAAGGATATTTAACATACCCAATATGCACATGGAATCATGAATTCCAATAAAAAAACATTTAGTTTCATAGAAAAGACTAAAATAAATGGTATGTAAGATTCGAATAGTTGTGAAATCAGATATTTAAATTAGAAAAAAAGCTATCAACTCTACTACACAATTAGGAGGAGATTCTTATTAAAATTTTCGACAGATAAAGTAAGTTACAAATTAAGAGTTAAGTTTTTTCATTTAAGCATGAGTTATTGCTGTGGCTTGTAAGAGGAGCTACTCCTGCAGTTGTACATTGTTTCTTCAATTTATTTGTTGCTGGTGGTTTCCATAAATAGAATAATCAGCACCTAACATTTATTCTAAAAGAAACATCCAAAAAATTAATAAAAAAATTATTCAAAAACATCCAAAAAATCAGTTAAAGCTTCTAGTTATAAAAGCATTTAACATGAAAATCTAATATAAACAACCAAAACTTTCTTTTTAGTCTTTTCTATTCATTCATTAATTTCACTAAATTAGTTATTATCAATTCACTCACATAAGTCAAACAATTTTTTTCAACAAAATATAAATCCGAAAAGCTATAAAAAAAAAACATCCAGTAAAAAAATTCTTGAACCAAAAAGAAAAGCACATCAAATAAAATCAGAAAACCAAACTAGATGTTAGGATATAATCATGAATTTCTCAATGCTTTTGTAACAAATGCAAGAAGAGCATCTTAAACTATATAATCATATATATCCTTAAAAAAATTTATAGTTTTTCATTAGTCTCTGATTTTCACATGATATATAGAAAGATTTTATTTGTGCATCATGTTTAAATAATTTAATTCAATACTAATTTCAATTCAAATAAAATTAAACTATATTTAATCTAATTTTTTTTCCTAACTCCCAAACCAGGTAAAAAAGAAACTAATGTAGCATGTGTAAGCAGAATTCAGCAAATCAAACAAAAGACCAATAATATAAATTTTTTGAATAGGAGAGATTTATCATATAACTAAAAAATCATCCAATCTATAATAATAAAAAAATATCCAATCTCTAATGAAAGAACCATACAAATGTCCAATTAGATAATCATCTCATAGTTACCAATAAATTGAGTCAAAATTTCAATAAATCTGTCCAAAATATCACTTTTTGATACTATAATTTTAAATGATCACATTCAAACCCAAGTTCAATTTGAAAAGAAATAAACTTATTTATAACTAACTTTTTTTTTTCAACTCCCAATCCACAAAGAAGAGCATTTGGTAACGTATATAAGACAAATCCAGCAAAGCACACAGAATCAGTAACATGAAAAATTAAGTTCAAATTATACACTCAAACATCTAAAATTACTTAACAAAAATATCCAGTAATTCAGCAAAATCAAAGAACATTTCATATGAACACCAATCCTAGTATCTGAACCCTAAACAGATCAGACACATTCTCTCTTTAATTAAACCCTAACCATCTACTAACTTGTTGGAGACCAATGGAGTGAATGAAGAGTAGCAGCGCGCAACAGTGGAGGAGCAGACGTGGCGGCGCTGTGTGGAGGACGTAGCCAGTCGAAACTTGGAGGTGGGTGCTCACAACATTGCAAGCTTAGAAAGACGATGAGTCCGCGCCGGTGAAGTTGACCCAAGTCCAAACCAGTGGCGGAAGGAATGAGAAGCATTGTTGACCACGATGGCGTCTTAGAATGAGGTGGTGCCATTGTCTAGTTGGGAGACGAAGATGACGACGCGCTGCTGTTTGCTGCAATTTGAGCGATGGGATAGAGATGGAGAAGTGAGGAATGGTAGTGGTAATGTAATTAGGGCAAATTGGGATAGGTGAAATGTAATTAGGATAAATGAGGGTAATTGGAGGATATTTTTTTATAGTGAGCTTTGGGGTCCGTCCGATGGGAGTTGGCAGGAGTTGGTTGGACCCCTTGTTGCTTACTTAGCGGAATTGTATATATATAAAATAATTAGTAAAATGATTAATAATATTGTATCATATTTAATTTTTTTACTTTAATTTATGTTATGTATGTGATTATGGTGATATAAATTTTAAGATTTAATTTTATTTGTTGGATTTTAATAATTATAGAGGCAGGACAGGTACCTGCAGGGATAGGTTAGGGTATAACTTTTTACTACTCGCGGTAGGAGTAGGGCGAGTTCTATACGAATTATTGTAGGGTGGTCAAGTAGGACAAAAACCCACCCCATTGCCACCCCTAAAAAACAGAATCATCGAGCCGCAGTAGGGGGATTAATGAGAGTCCTTCAACAAGCGGTGGCGAGGCATGCTATGGCAGCAAATGACATGGCGCAATCCTTCATTCTCCATTACGATGAGCAGAAAGCAACAGTAGGAGGCAGCAGAGTCTTCAAGTTGAGAAAGTAGATTAGAAGCATATAGCGAGTAAATGTTTATAATGTTCCCTGAAATTCACGCAATTACCTGAAATGGTCTCTGAGATCCAGATCTCCCCATAATGATCCTCCAGATAGAACTTTAGACACCATAGTAGTCTCTTTGTCATTTTCAGCGCTGAATTAGCTACCGTAATGCTGATGTAGCCATCTTTTTGCCACGCTGAACAATAAGACCCAAAGTGTGACCTAAGATCCGAAATCATAACCCTAAGCAACTCCTTCTTCATTTCCACACTCATCGCACTCCAGTAAGATTCCATCCATTTCCTCCTCTCAGTAGTAGACCTGTTCTTCGAATTCCTATCACTACAACAATATAGATTATTTTTTAGGGTTATATGTGTAAAAAAAGAATTAAAATTTGTCAAAAAAATAATTTTTGACACTATTTTAACTATGAAAATATGTTAATAAAAATTTTGTCAAAAATAGTATTTTTAACATATAAGTAATTGTGAAGAAAGTTTAAATCTTATTTTGATAAATATTGGTTGTCAAAAATAATTTGTTAAAAAAATTTGAGAATATATTTTCTGTGATACTTATTAACCGTCAGAAATACTATTTATTTTGATACTTATTAACTAGAAAATATTCTCAACCAAACTTTTTAACAAAGAATGAGATGAGATTTTGAAACTGAAGAATAAATTGAGATTTTGAAGATAAAGAATGAATAGTATAAAAAATAAATTGAGATTTTGAAAATAAAAAATGAGTAGTATGATTCCAAACTGAGAGCAGTGCGATGTCAAAATTGACAGAGTTCAGAGAAAAGAGAAATAGTAAAGTAAATTGAAAACAAATGAGTGCCAAAATTGAGAAGTAATTTTCTATGGTTAAATTATTCATAAAAAAATATAAAAAATTTGATATTTATGATATTTGTCAAAAATATATATTAATTTTGACAATTAATTATAGTGTTAAAAAATAAGATATTAAAATAGCTCTTTTTTTTTGTAGTGTATGTCTCTTCTTACTTTGTGACCAGACCATGAAGATGAATTTACCCCTTCTCATTTTTATCTATTTCGTTCGAAAATTGGGGCGACTCAGACTTTTGCTGCAACAACTTCGCAGTAACAACTCTCATTTTAATTGTGGATAATAGAGTTCATTCACCAATAATAAAAGAAATAGAGTAATACATTACATAATTCACTTAGGTACATAATAGATTAATAGTTATAGATTAAATATAATCAAATATATTTTAATCCGTGCATACAAGAGAATGACACCACGTTCATAAATTCAGGTATAACATGTATGTTTACTTGTTGGGGGTTACTAGTGTACAGATGCAATTCTGTACAGATTTACAGATTTTTGTCTTTTAGTGGCTTTAAAGCGTGTCATAAAAAAGTGTTGTTTAAATAGAAAATGTTGCTTTTGAATCGTTACTTTGGCTCTGATACCAATTTTTGCAATTGTGATAAAAAATTTTTGCAATTGTGATCAAAATTTGAAATACTGTATTTAAAAATTTTGTTTTGCTCATATTTAATAACAAATTTTTGAAATATCTTTCTTGCAATTTTTGAAATATCTTTCTTTGGTTGGGTTTGTATTATTATATTCTTCTATTTCTTCTAGCAATTTTTCTATTTCTCTTGTTATACAATCTATACAATTTTTTACAAAATTGTTCTACTTCTTCTCTATTTCTTGTGTAAATATTACTATTCTGTAATCTTATTTCATAATATCTTTTTTGATTTTTCTGAAAATCTAAATCATTTTTTAAATCTTGTAGTGTTTGATTTGCTATACCAGGCATTTAGATTATGGGATTTTGTATGGGTGATAAAGGCTCTTGTAAATTTTGTTCGGATTCAATTTGAACAATTTGTAAAGATTCAGGTTGCATTACTTGAATATTTTGAACATGTATTCTTGATTCTAAAGCTTGTAATGCAATCATGCTTTGAATATGAAGATAATGTAATCTTCGACTATGAAAAATACGTTTATTCTTAATACTTTCTTTTAGATTTTTAACTGTTTTCTTGGTCCTTACATGTTGTAAAAGTTTTCTTGTTTTAATTATTTTTTTAGTTATCTTTTTAATTTCTACTTCCAATTCTGAAGATTCAATTGTTAGTTTTCTTATTTTCATGGCTATAGCCAAAACCCTTGTTTTCATATTTCTTTTAGTATTTTTTAAGGAAATAAGTCTTTTTTGGAAAACTTTCATATTGAAATTTCAGCATCTTCTGCCATAGATTCATGATTATTTTCTAAAGATTCTATTATTTTTTCTAATTCTTCGACTTCTTTTTTCAGATTATTATAAGATAATACTAAAGCTTCGAAAGCTCTTTGATTTATTTCAGAAAACCTTAAGTATTTCAAGTGATTTTCTCTTTCAACGAGTTCTTGTTTCTTATTTTGATAAGATACATATATTTCTTCTTTATTTATCGTCATAACTTATTATTCAGAGTTTCATTCAACTTTTCAATTCTTTTTGTTAACTCTTTTATTTCAGAATCTTTTTCTTCAGTTTTTAAATGAGATAAACTTAGAGGACTATTGATTTTAGATTCTCTTATTCGAAAACTAGAAGAACATGATTTTCTTGATGGATCCCTTAATAATAAAACTGGTTTTTCAATAGGTTTGCGACTTGGTGTTTCAGTTTTGACAACCTTTTGGAATAAATCATCAATATAAATTCCTTCTTTGTTTTTAAATTCTATACTATGATGACTATTGGTTAATGCATAGTTTATTGCATATGTAATTGAAAAAGGTTCGTCGTTTTGTTCCATCAAACTTTGTCTATGAAATTTATAAGCTAAGCTTATGGATCTATCAAAATTCTTTGTTGATAAGGGGATAGCATATCCAATATGGGTATTAAATTTAACATTTACATTTGCCAAATTTCCATAAATAATTCCAATTATTTGATCTGTGGGATCAATAATTCTTTTATCACAGATTGCTAAACTTATTGGTGAATTAATTCCTTTCATATATGTTGATTTTACTAAAACTTGGATAGTACTAATATGAATCCATCCAATCTTAGATCTTTTTTGTTGATCTTTAATTTTCTTTATTTGTTCATTTATTTGTTCTTCATCTATTAGAGCTATTTCAAGTTCTCCATTAGCAGATTCTATTTTTACAGGTGCTTCAAACTGCATTTTTCCATAATATATTATGTTCTTTCTATTAAAAATTTCTTTTAAAAAGCTTTGTTTAAAATTCTCATTTGCTTTGAGATCTAGTTCTGATTTTAAAATAACTTGTTTTTCATTATCAAGTAAAGCAGTTATTTTATAATAATCAGATTCTTCAGTTATTTCCAAATTTTCTAAGTAATTCATAATAAAAAGATTGAGATGAAGATGTACCTTTCTGGAGATGAACTTTTATTTAACGTTTATCTTACAATAGGTGTTTTTCTCCAGAGGGGAGATTTTACAAATTAACTCCAGAGGGGAGTATCTTAGAATTATTTTTCTAATGGATCAGACTCCAGAATCGCCTCAGCTACTTCCTCTTTGCCCTCCTGGCCTGTGAGTACTCTAAGCTTCCTGCTTTCTGATTTCTGATCCTATAACAAATGACTTAACACTCTATTTATAATGGTTGGGTCTGATGGACAAATTCCATCCTTACCCTTCTTGTGACGTTATTGCATGCGTCACTGAGCACTTAGTTTGCACCAACTACATTATTGGTGCTTTTGTGACGTAAGCTCTTACGTCATTCAACAATAATGTTGATGGATGACTCAGATGTCTCATCCTCTTCTTTTCTCACGTGGGTGGGGTCTTCAGCATTGTTGCTTTCTTCAGACATTTCTGAGGTGCATAGCTGGCACCTATGGTCTTCTTTGTCTTTTAGTAAATGGCATAGATTCCTTCTTATCCCGTCAGGAAGCTTTTCCAGTAATCCAGAAAAGTTGTAAAATGCTGATTCGAAATCTACTAGGAGTCTCATTTCTCTTGATTCAATTTGGTTTTTCTTACTAGAAACAATTAGAGTGTTTCTGCTTTTATAGTTTATTCTTGTTCTGGATTCTTTGTTTATTTTTTGGGCTCTCTCGAAGACTCTTGCCAATGTACTGGCCAATCTTCCTTCGTCACTATAAATTGATAGATCTTGAACTTGTTCTATTGGTTGAAAGTCTCCGGGGAAGATTGACATGAAAACTACTTGAAATGCTGGGATTAGACATTCTCCTTCTTCATTGAAGATTGGTTGACTACTTGTGAATTTTAGGGATATATCCCTTGGTTCTCTTGCATCAATCATACTTTTAAACTTTTTCACTGCATCTATGAAACCTGCAGGAAATTCTTTAATGATATTTAAATTGTCAAAAATTAGGATTGTATCAATTAATCCGTATTGGAAAAATTGATATGTATCAGAGGGTGAAGCCTCTGGGAAGATTACCAGCTTTGTTAGCTGTTCTTTGTTTATGGGATAATATCCCAATGTTGCTCTTTTTTCTAGAGTCCAGTTTAGAATCAGATTAAGGGTTTCTCTACAGTTTGATCTGCAGACCCTTTTCTTGTCATTTATTTCGGCCTTTGTGGGAATATTTTTTAGCATTCCTGTTCGAACTTGGACTGGAGTCCTTTGGGCTTGGACTGGAGCTTTGTCAGCTCTTTTTAGAATTTGCTCTGGGTGGAGCACTTCATATTCTCTGAGGGATTCTTTTGCTTCATCTATTGTCAAGAATCCTCCTTTGTGAATAGTTTTGGGCTGATGGGTGAATGGGGCTGCTTTTGCCCAATCATCATAAACTCCTTTCATTGGGCCATTGTAAATAACATAATATTTTTTGTCCTGAGTCGATTTTTTAATTATTTCTGCCAAAGTTTTATTTTCAGAAATTTTTTCAATTTTTGGTTGGTCCACCACGCTTAGCTGGCTGAACTCTGATGGTGTTGTCAGCATTGGTATTGGAGCAGGTAATGTTGACTGCTGGGTTACCTTCATGGCTTCCATGGCCTTCTTAATGGATTGAATTTGAGCTCTTAGCTGCTGACAGTGATTGCATCTTTCAAGCTCTTGTTCAAGCTTCTGGATTTCTTGATTCATTGTGTTGACAATGAACTCCATTCTCTTGTCAATGTATCTGCAATAATATTTTTATTTCCCTTAATGTACTCGATTTTTATCGGATATTGTAATAAAAACATTTGCCATCTTACCAGACGACCCTGATTATAATCAGATTGTAAATTATATCTAATAAAACCTGTTAAATAACTTGAGTCTGTTCGTAATGTAAATTCCTTTGGAAGTAGATCAATCCTCCATTTCTTAATAGTTTTTATTGCTGCTAGAGTTTCTTTTTCATGGGTAGTATACCTCTGTTCTGTTGGTGTAAACGTTCCAGAAATATATCTGCATAGTAGTTCCTTTGAGGAATGTTTAGAATCTAGTGATTCTTTTTCTTTGTTCAAGCTTTTTTCAGCTTTTTTAGCTTTTAGACAGCCTGACCAGGTTTTGTCTGAAGCATCTGTTTCTACTATTAAATAGTCATCTTCTTCTGGAATATAAAGTTCTGGAAGATTTTTACAAAGTTCTTTAATTTTTTGAATCTGCAGGCTATCTTTTTCTTCTCATTTCCAAATCTTTTTTATACTTATTTTTGAAAATAAGTTTTTAGTATAATCTGTTATATTTTTTAAAAATCCTTGTTCAGAAATATAATTTATGCATCCTAAAAATCTTTGTAATTGTTTTCTATCTTCCATTTTATCAGGAAATAAATCTACTTTTTCTAATACATTTGGTTGAAGTTTTAACTTCCCTTCAGTAGATAGAATTAATCCAAGAAATTCTATTTCTTGTTTTGCTATCTTAGCTTTCTTTTTACTAAGGACTAAACCTTTTTCCTTACATCTTTCTAAAACAATTAGTAATTTTTGAAGATGATCTTCTTTATCTTGTTTTGTAAAAATTAGTATATCATCAATGTAAACTAGAACAAAATCATTTAAATCTTTTAAATTTTCTTCCATAAACCTCTGATAAATACCTGGAGCTTGTTTTAGTCCAAATGGTAAGACATTCCATTCGTAGAGTAATACTCCTGTTGATTCTTTTGTTGGACAAGTAAAAGCAGTTAATTTCTTTGTTTCTTCGTCTAAACGAAGTTACCAATATCCTGATTTTGCATCGAGCGATGAAAACCAAGTTGCTCCTTTGATTTTTTCTAGAATGGAATCCTTTCTTGGGAGCTTATGAGCATCACCTATAGTTGCTTCATTCATTTTTTTGTAATTAATAACCATTCTTCGTTTTCCTCTTTTAATTTCGTTATTGTTTTCAACATAGAAAGCTGGGGCCGCATGAGGGCTTTTACTTAGTCTTATAATTCCTTTATCCAAAAGATCCTTACATTCAGATGAAAATTCTTCCTTGTCTCTAGCTGAATAGGGAATTCTATTTGGAACATTTATTTCTCTTGTAGGATCCTTTAATTTAATACTTATTAATTCTTTGTTTGTATTTTTAATATCTAAAGGATTTTCAGCACATACTTCATTTAAAAGTTCTTCTATTTTACTTTCAAGGTCATTTTTTGGAATTTTTATCTGGAAGTATAAGTTCAAATAGCATTCTTCTAAAATTGAAAATATTTTGAATTTTAAAATTTCATTTATAGTAGTAGTCGGGATTTTTATTAGTTTTGCCTTTTGATTTAGAGAAGAATCATATGGGGCTTTTAGAACTATATATGTTAATTCTTGGATAAAAGGGTGATATAGTTTTAGGAAATTATTCCCTATAATAAAATCTATTCCAGATTCTAATTTATATATAGATGGAATAATGAATCTGTAATTCTGAATGAAGATTTCAACCATTTCTGCTTTTAAATTGACTTTGTGTATGGATTTATCGGCTATTCTAATTCTTAGTGGATTTTCTAACTTTTTCCAGTTAAGTTTTATATTTGAACTTGCAAAACATTTTGTTGCCCCTGTATCTATGAAGGCATTAATAAACTTTTCTGTAATTTTTACAGTAATAAATGTAGCGCTATTACTCACTTCCTGAGTTTGTTTCTGAGTCTGTTTCTGAGACATATTCAAAAATATATTTTAGTTCATTATCAGATTCTTCTAAAGGTTCCATAAAACAAGTTTTTGCAACTTCCAGTTGTTTAGTTAGGTCTTTTTTATCCTTCTTTTTTGGACATTCATTTGCATAATGTCCTTCTTCTTGACAATACCAACATTTGCAGTTTTCTTTTTTATTTGGGCAATAGTTCTTTTGTTTTTTATTGATACTTCTTTCCCTAAAATATTTCTTTTTTCTCCAATTTGGATAATATTTTCTTTTTCTAAAGTAATATTTTCTTTTTCTTTGAATATTTTTGTAAGGATGGTATTTTCGAATATTTTTATTAGAACTATATTTTTGAGGAATTTCCTCATTGTCTTGACAACAAATTCTAATTATATTATTAAATCTTTTCTGAGTAGCTTCTTGCATACAGCGTTCTTTTATTTCCTCTCTTATAGCAAATGTTGCTCCACCGAAATTATTTTCAATTGTTTTATTATTTATTTCTCTTATAAATCTTCCCATAATAATTTCATTAACAGGATATGGAAGTTTTGTAATATACATGCTAAGATAATGTTTTTTATCTTCTTCTTTTAGTTTATAATAATATATTCTGTATTCACAAATATAGGATTCTATATAACAAAGATCGAATATCTGAATATTGGCCAAATGATTTTTTGCTTCTAAATACTCTTTTTCAGAAATTTCATTTCTATGATCTATGACATTTTTTCCAAAGAATTCTTTATATAAAATTCTCATTATGTGTGCTATTTTATCATAAGCTGTTGTCTTTTCATCTAATTCTTCTATTATTTTATTATCTACTGATAACATATAATTTCTTATAGTTCCTTTTGTGTGGAAACCTATGAAATTCCAGATATCAATCCAGATAATTCATTTAATTTTGGGTTTGTATAAGCTTCTAATAAAAAGGAGTTCATCCAATCTTCGAAAATTTCTTTTTCGTTCCTTTTGCAATCTAGATCAAGCATTCTTTCCCCTTCTAGTTCTTGAATTTTTGGAATATATTTAGATGGTATTTTAGTATATTTTGAATTTTTGCTTATAAACCCTTTTTTGAAAGCATAATTTTCAAAACCTGTTTCCCATTTAAATTGGGTTTGATTACTATTCCCAGATGTTCCAGCTTCATCCTTTACTTGTACTGGATGTACTGGTTCTTCATCACTTGAATAGTCTAAAACATATTCTTCTCTTTCAGAAATTTCTGGCTCTTCTTTAATCTGAAAACCTTGTTCCATAAGATTGTCTTCTTGAGCCATTTTTAATTGTTTAAAAAGCATTGTAACTTCTTCTAATTTTTCATCAATATTCATAATTTTAGAGGTGGTCTAATCTTTAGATTTGTTGTATCGATTTTATTTTGGACTTCTTCTTTCTTAGGAATTTCTTTATGGAAATGTTTATCAAGTATCTGTTCAATTTTATTTATTATATTAGGCTCTTCTTTTTCTTTATTTTTCTGAAATTTTATAGAAACTAATATCTCTTCAAGCATATCTATTATAGAATTTAATTGTGGATTAAAAGTATGATGAAGATGGGGATAATTATCTCCATGATAACATTTTTTAGAAACTCCGTGTGAAATATAAGTTTTTTCAGGTTTTTGAATTCCTTCAATAAAACTTAAAGTAAAATTAAGATTTTGAGAAAAATCATTTTGTATTGATTTTAAAAATTCAGTATCATTACAATTAACATTAGTTAAAATCATTAGCTTTTGATCTATTAATTGTGATAAATTAGATATTTCTTTTCTTAAATCTTCTAATCTACTAAGATTTTCCATTAGATGACGCTTTTCTTTGTTACACTTTTAAAAATGTGGCTTTATGATAAAAAGTGTGATTTAAGCAAAAATCTTTAAAATCTGTATGGTTTTTGTCTTCTAGTGATCTGTACCTTAAAATTCTCCTTACTTGTTTGGTGGTTTTGTACGCCATCATCGTATCTAGGTATCTTTATGGCCCTTTCCATTTATAGTTATTAACCTCTCTCCATGAAATGATATATTGGATTCTAGATTATTTTACACCCGAAGATATGGCAGATGTACGTTGGGCTTTGTTTCCTGTTTACTTTGTGTTAGTAAAAAAAATTATTATATTCCTTAATTGAAAGAGAAATCCCAACGTGTGTTCAGATCAGGTGCAAGTGAGCACGATCCTCAAGAGATTATACATGTAGCACAAAGCCTAGCACGTGAAAATGATGAGTATGTCAACAAATTAAAGGCCATAAACTTGATTCTTCAGGAACCAAAAATAACCTGAAAACTTGATGAATTTCTCCAAGTCTCGGATTGGCCAATTGTATATTAGACAATAAACTTGACTAAAAAAATTATAAAATAGAGTGCGTTTGATTTGTATTTTTATTTTTTATTTTTATTTTTAGTATTTTTTATTTTTTAATTTTTTAAAAAAAATAAAAATAGTTAAAAAATGAAAATAAAAAACAGAATTAATTTTATTATTTTTATTTTTTTACAAAATTTAAAAAATAAAAAATACTAAAAAAAGAAAATAGAAATGCAAATTAAATATAATATAAATTGCAATACTATCACCCTAGTAAACATAGGAGACAAAATTGATCGGTTATAAGAACAAGAAAAAGTATATGGAACCAACTAATAATTAGCCAAGAATAGAATAACATAATTAATTATAATTAGTTTTATTAATTTATAATTTAATTTATTTGTTAAATTATTGTTGATCACGTTCAAAACATGAGGGAAGATACGTTAGTGTTAGGAGAGAATCACGGAAGAGATGCTTTGATCATTCATTAGTTGATTCTATATAATTAATTATGTTTTATTAATGCGTAACACATGAAACATAGAAATCATATCCAAAACCATCTAATTTACAAGAAAAAGAAACATCCATATATCTATTAGTAGCAACATCCGATTAAAGTTACCGGTGTCTCTAATTTATCAGTTGGCTGATTCTTGGCTTATATAAAGTTGTTCTTTAGCATTGTTTGCTAAGAACAATACTTAGCTTTCAAAATCCCAACTCGTTGCAAGCTTTTGCATGCTACACGTCTACTGAAAATTTATAGCATTCACAACATTTTAAATATTGACTGATTATATTAGCCTATTAGGTACTATTTTTTTCATTTTGGAGCAATTAATTTGACTTAAAAGTTTATTTCTTATGAAACTATTTAACTCAATTTACTATTAGTGAAAGCCGAAAACAAAAATATTTGGTGAACAAGTGCTTTTTTAGTATACCAACACATATAAGTTAAGAAAAAAAAGATAGACACAAATGCGTAATTATATTTAGGTTTGTCTAAATATATCTTAAAAAAATTATTTTTATTTAAATATAATTAAACAAAAAAAACATACTTATTTGATGAGTATAGTATTTGAAATATACATAAATGCAATGATTTTTTTATATAAATTAAAAATGTTATTTTTAAAAAGAAAATAAAAACTATTATTTATTAAGATATAATTTTTTTTGGGACATTACATATAATAACTCATCTAAAGAATAGACATTCATACTATGATTAAGTGATTCGTTCCTTAATCATATAATTTGTCTAATAATTAAGTGCGTACTCGGCAAACTACATGATTGAGGAGCCAAACTAACACGGTTTATATATCTATTCATTTAACGAATTACCAAAAATATGTATTTTAATAAATAATGTTTTTTGTTTTTTTAAATAATAATTTTTTTATTTATATAAGGAAAAAAACCCAAATACAACTACTCAATTAAAATATGTGTACGTACATTTTTTTTATTGAAATGAGGCTAAAAAATTCAGAAGAAATTAAATATAAATTAAACGGAATAAAAAAATTCTTTATTCATTATCAGTTAATATACTCTCTATGAGAAATGTTCCAAAATAAAATCTTAGATCTAATTCTAGACTTTTCTGTACTAGACCATCAAAACATATCTATTACTTTCTCAGTATTCTTCATAGGCATTAATCTAATTATCTAACTGATATTTCATATTAAATTAAATACAAGATAATCATTTTTTTTTCTATTCCAAACCCATGCTCGTGGGGCCCATTCCTTTGTCAGCTGGAATGATAGGCCACGTGACACCACGCAGGAGATCATCGGAGTTCTAGTGTTCATAATTTGTTAAGGGATTCTTGACATACAGAATAAATAAAAATGTTGAGTAACTTAACTGCATTTATTTTTATATAAAATTAATTAATAGTTAAAAATTATTAATTTTATATAAAAATAATTATATATAATTTTATTAATTTATTATTTTACACTTAAATTTTTCTACTTTGTTAAATATAATTATTTATATAAATTTATCTAGATAAATAATTCTCTGACATGTTGGTAGATTATCACGATTTTGGCTAATACAATTTTCTTTTTCAAAATTATTTTATATATACTAAAATCAGCTAGACGAGCTAATCGAATTCTTTGTTTTCGTTTATTGCCATAATTTCTTTCAAGAGACAGCAACATTTGAAAGAAAGAAGTGATGGATAGGCACATAATGAAGGAAAAACAAAGAGCTACTAAGGTAAGAATAACTAAGAAGAGAAGAATTTATCTATCATGTACTCCATAGATCTAGATTAAGATTATAAATTGAGAAATTTTTTATTAAAAATACAAAAAATTTAAATTTTTAATATGTTTATTTTATATTTATTAAATAAAAAATTTAAAATTTTTTATTAATAATAAATTTATCATGTATCTTAAAAACACATATTAACTAAACTCATAAGAGAAAAAGCAAATTAAACGAAGGCAATCACTTATATAAAACTGTGTTTGTATAAAAATGATAAATAAAAACAATTAGATAAATAATTTGACATAGTTTTTATTTATTATTTTCATATAAAGACAAGTTAACATGAGTAAAGTCAATAATGATCGGAGATACAAAGAATTTGTGTGTACATGTATGATTCGGCCAGAGCGTGATGGATCCGTGTCAGTGTGTGCAATGCGATGAACAAAACAGGGGTGGAGACCAGAGAGAATTTGGGCACCGACGAATGCCAGCTCTTATAGAAAGTGACTCTAGCCCAATATGTGTTGCTCCTTCTGGGCTCATTCTGACACATCACCCTCTTCGTAACTCTCATTACACGTGTTATCATACTACCTCTTCTTTTTCGTCTCATCATCATCATTTTATTTTATTTTCTTACGTGAAAACTATATATTCCTTTCAAATATACTTGCATTTTTTCTTACTTGAAAACTATGTATTTCTCTCTCTCACACTCCAACAAGTGGATGATTAATTTGTTACATATATTTAAATTTTATAAAAATTTGTTATTAATTAATAAATTATTATATATATAAAATAAAATTTAAATTTTTTATTTTTATTTAAATAAATAAATTAACTTACTACTCAAGCAGCTCAAATTCATTAAATGTACCTACATATTTAATTTCATATCTTCCATGAGTCCATCCCAATCATTCAATGCGACCTGCACCGTTTTTAAAAAAAAAAGTTTAAACTTTAAACTTTTGACATTGTAAAAATATTTTAACCGCTCATAAGTTTATTTATGTAATTTATATTATGTTAATTCTAATCACGTGGTCTAGTTCCTTGTTTTCTAAAATAATGACAAAAATGTGTGTCTGATATTCATTAGTTTTTTTTTTCAGCTTAAAAATAAAATAAATAGTTATTACATAATGAATAAAATCAGTAGATATTATTAAATTATTTAACAGTAATCAACTGTACGTAAATCTTTGATTATCTTATTACATATACATAATTAATAATCATGACAATAAAAAAAATTTCGAAGACAAAATACTAATAAGATTATGTGAATATAAAAAATTAATTATTTGTATAAAATATATATTAAAATAAAAATATATATTAAAAATAAATTAACTAACGTATATATATAAATACATACTAATTAATTTAATCATTTTGTTGTAAATATAATATTTTGAAATTCATAAATAATAATAGAAAGAAAAGATATGTGAATGAATGTAATTTAATAGTAGAATAAATTGTTATACAAAAATCATGGTATAAGAGATTATAATGTGAATACTAAACTATCTTGATAGACGGCTCCTTATTTTCGAACATATAAATATTTAAAGCCTTTTAATGATGGTCTTCTTTTTTTTCGAAGGTGGTTTTTTTTACCTTTTTTATTCCTTTGTCCTAACAAATTTTACAAATTATAATAACAGCTGTATATCAAGTTGTTTATTTTACGCTTTGATTCTCACCATCTTCTCTTCTTCTTCCTTATTTTTCTTTAGTTTCATGCTTATTATCAACGTTGTTTTTGCAGCGTTCTAATACAGAAAAGGTCATTTCTTATGATTCTCCATGCTTGACAAACACAGATGATGAGGTGAGTTTTTAATCTTCTCCATAATAATCACTTACATAACACATACATAACCATGTTTACAAATTAATGTTGTGTGCTAAATCAATTTTTTGATCAAGTTATCATCCTATTGTATTTGATGACCAATAATATATATGTATGTGTTGATGAATGTCTTTCTCTCTTTCAATTTTTGTATTTAAATTTCTCTATTTCGTGTGTTCTATTGTTATCCTAAAAAATGAGGAGCATTTTATTTATCAACAAATAATATAATCAAGATGCAAAAGAATGCAACATTATTATTTTAAATTGATTCAATTCAACTATTGATTTTTAATCCTTTTTATGATGTTTTTTTTTCTTACTATTGGTTCATTCAATTCTTCTTCTTTTCTCTTATCTTCTTTTGACAACATATCACAACGCATATATACTCCTGTATGTTTTATTTTACTTCACATTATTTCATTGGATTTATTAAATACTACACATATATACATATATATATATTAACAATGATTCAAGCACAACTATTTTACCAATAATAATGAGATTTGTTTATTTATTATCAAGGATTTTGATTTTGGCAATGATTTGACAATCCCATTTGTCTATTTCATTTAAGAAGGGTGTTCACATTTATTATCATGTCTAGAAATCAAAATAAAGTAAGAACAATAATACACAATTTGCACAAATATTTTCCTAGAGATCATATGGAACTATTTATTTCACTTTCTTAAAGAAAATAGTGGAGTTTTGGCAAACATGGCTAGGCCTAGGTCTACCTAAATCCGAGGGGCCTGGAGGGGCGAAATTGACCTTAACTTGTTGAGAGAGATGGCTGCCTACAATGTAAAGTGTATCTTTTTTTCCAATAAAAAGTTGATGGTGACCTTAAACAATTGTTTATTTCATTTCCCTCCTCTGCCTAACTGTTCTTTCTTTGTCTTTTGTGGTGGGATTATTATAATAACCTGTGCTTATTATTATAACTTGTATTAATCAATATCTATATATATTGGAATGTGAAGGTCGTGCTTTAGAGCTACAAGTGACAAGTTGCATAGCTCCCTCCGTTATTTTCTTCCCTACTCCATTGTAAACTCAGGTAGGTCCATCACAAAGGTTTCAATCTCCCTTCAACTAGGGGAATAAGAGTGCACGAATTCACATACATATTGCTTTTCTTTTTAACTCACCACTTGTTAGTATTTTATGTTTTCATCTCTTCCTTGATTGGTGGTTGTAATAACTTAACAGTGATAATAATGTATTGTGTTCCTGCACGTTCACTTACTTTTTTCAGCAATATAATCATGATTCATGAGTGCATAAAAAAATGATCATTTCTGTAATTGTAGTAAGTTGTAGATAAGCTCGAATAACCTGCAATATTAAAGTAATAATTAAAGTGTGTTCAGCACTGCTGAAACAATGTAAAATCATCTAGCTAGCCCATATATCCGTACGGATCATTAGATCTTATCTTATGTTTAGGCTGTTCTTATCTTAATTCTGCCTAATTGAAAGGAAAAAAAGAGTTGAGGAGAGAAAAATTTAAAGCATAATCATGCATAATTGAGTGGTTAGGTTCTGTTATTGTCAAAAGATTCTTCCCATTTATATGTTGAATTTTTTAAGACCAATGAAAATGTTGAGGCTTGACCTACACACATGTTTTTGGTCTCTAAATGCAAGTTCCAGGTTCTATCTACTCCAGTTTTCAGACATTGACATGTTCTGTCTACTTATTGTATTGGATTAACATACATGTGATATCTGAAGTTTGACCCAGGCCAACTATATATATATAATATATAGTAGAATAAGAAAGAAGATCTATTTGCCAGGCTGGATTGTCTCCATAGAAGTGGAATTTCGTTAGAATCACTCACTGAACCACTCTCTCTAATTCTGTGACCAATGCAAGTTTAACTGATTGCTTGCCTGCTCCTCTTGACATTCATCATTAATTTTGATATCAGTCCTTTAATTTATCTTATGCATGGATCTAAACTTTGTTCTCACTTTTATCATCTCTACATGTATATATTCATTTCCTGTGATGCATGCAGAAGCAGCACTATACTCACCATACTCTCTTCTAAGAGTAACTAGCTATTAGTCCATCATTAGATATATATATACACACTAAAGATCCCTCTTGGCAAACAAATAATGCAATACATGACAAGGTAATTTTTAACTTTCTTTTAGTCTTGCGATTCTACTATATACTTGTCTATTGCATGCATTCTTATTTGGATTTTCTGCGATCAAAGTTTCAGGAAAATTCTTGCTTGATGGACTGCAAACCAAGTATCAGTGACAAGAAAACACTGAAGCGGTGGTTTTTCATAGACAAGAGGGTTGGCTAAATAAAAAACAAGCAGCCACAGGAAAAAAGAAAAAGAATAATAAAAATATCAGAAGCTAATATCATCATCATCATCATCATCATCATCATCATCATCACTTGTTGTTTGTGAATATATTTTATTTTATATAAATAATGGGGCCAATGGACTTGAATTCGAGCCATGTTTCTCCTGTTCTTACGGATTCTGTACCTGTGAACAAATCAAGACTAGGAATCCATTCTAGTCTGCTAACATATTCCCAGCAAGATTCATCTTCACCGCACTCCGCAGGACCCGCCACGGCGGGGAAGCTGCCGAGAACGGGTTCAAGAAAGAGTGCTGCAGGGAGCATTGATGATGTCCGGTTCAATGGGTGGTTGGACGCCATGAAGGCATCTTCCCCTCCCAGGAAGAAGCTTCTTAAAGGATCCATGATTAATGCTCTGCTTCCTTCCAATATTGAATATGACAACGAAGACTACCATATATTGACCGTGAGTATACATAGCTACTCAGACTTTAAATTAATTTTCTTATTGCTTTACTTTCTTAGCTTCCTTGTTTGTTTTGCGTGCAGGTTGATTACCCTTCTGCACTAGAATGTTTCGAGAAAATCATAGAGCGTGCCAAGAATAACAAGGTTGCAGTGTTTCTAGATTACGATGGCACTCTTTCTCCAATTGTAGATGACCCTGACTGTGCCTTTATGTCCGAACCTGTATGTATTAAATAACACATAACCTTGTTACATGTATTATTTTCGTGTATTAAAAATGATTAACAAAAAATGATCAGATGCGTGAGACTGTGAGGAGCGTGGCAAGGTGTTTCCCCACAGCAATTATCAGTGGAAGAAGTCGTGACCAGGTAAAGCGTCTTGTTTGTTTAATTGCAAAATTGCAATGAAGCGTTTTTATATGTGGGAGTGTATGTGTGTGTATTGCAGGTGTATGATTTGGTTAAACTAACAGAACTGTACTATGCGGGTAGTCATGGAATGGACATAATTGGGCCTTTTCGCCATAATGTGTCCAATAAACTTCCAAATTGTGTCAATTCTACTGACCATCAGGTCACTATGCATCCCTCCTCGCTCCTCATTATGCTTCTATTGTCTTGTCCTTTTCTAACCAACCACTTTTTGTGGCAGGGAAATCAGATAACTCTCTTTCAACCTGCTACACAATTCCTCCCTATCATTGACGAGGTCTATATGCAATCACTTTTTTCTCTCTAATCAATTATTAAAATCAAAATCTTAACTAATTTGGAGGCGTTTTGTTTTTTCATGCTGCAGGTTTTTAGAACCCTCGTTGAGATTACTAAAGATATAAGCGGTGCAAAAGTTGAAAACCACAAGTTTTGTGTTTCTGTACATTATCGTAACGTACAAGAGAACGTAAGATTTTAGTAATTAATATAGGCAAAAACTCAAATATAGTGAAGTTGATAGTTGAGAATTGTTAGATACGACTCTTAACTATTAACTTCACATAAAGACAATTAAAGACAATTGTATGAGTTTTCGTCCTATAATTTTGTTACCCCACCCATCATTTGTTCATTCATGTAATAATAATTAAATGGCATGACTGCAGAATTGGACAATTATAGGACAACGTGTCCATGATATCTTGAAAAATTTCCCTGGTTTGCGTTCAACTCATGGACGGAAGGTAATATATACATAGATAGATAATTGTTCTTACCAGGTAACTACTTATATGGAGTTGTGAAGATGATAATTTTACTGAATTGTCATTTGACTGTTTTTAATTCGTAAAGTTGTATTTTGATGGTACGCTTAATGAATTTTACTTGAATTTTCGTACGCTGCAGGTTTTAGAGGTTCGTCCAGTGATTGACTGGAACAAAGGGAAAGCGGTTGAATTTTTAATGGAATCTCTTGGTATGATTGATAACAACCTCTGCTTTAATCTGTGTGTGTTGTGAGATAATTGTAGATTATTATTAGAGGGTTAAATTATATTGCTTTGTTTGCAGATTTAAATGATAATGATGATGTACTTCCTATCTACATTGGAGATGATAAAACCGATGAAGATGCTTTTAAGGTATTACATTTTCTTTTCTTACATTATATTATATGAAGAGTAGTGTAAATTTTGACGAATTGAGAAGTTGGTGTATATCTAGATTCTGCGTGAAAGCAATCGTGGTTGTGGGATTTTAGTGTCTTCAGTGAAAAAAGAAAGCAATGCCTCATACTCTCTAAGAGACCCCAATGAGGTCATGGAATTTCTTCAACTCCTGGTTAGGTGGAAAGAGAGAGAAGAAACCAACCATTTCAACAAGCAAATTAAAGTCAAAGTATAGTATCCATTTGTCTTTTCCTTTCTTTTTTTGGGCGATGAAAATAGATTTTATTTTGGCCTTGGTATCGCATCGATTTTGTTGATATGGTGATATATATTCCATTCCCCCTTGTTAATTCTTAAATAAGTTGTGCGGGCTATTCATTTTAAGCTGTAAATTATTTCAATTGTTGTTATTATAATAAGAGAAATGCAGTTTGAGAGCACTCTATCTCTTATTTTATTTTATGTTTTCGAGATTGATTGGAGTGTAAATACTGAATAATTGAAGATCTTATTGTGCTTCTAGAAATGAGAAAAATGCAACGGAATGAATTGTGTGGAAGCTGTGCCAACTGTTAGTTTAATTCCTATCAGAGAATTTTTTTAGAGTGCTTCCAAAAGGCAAATTTCTTGTAATGTGACACTCAACAAAACAAGTACTCAAATTGTATATATTTATCTCAGAGCAACAGCAGGAAACTCAAAATAAATTGTGCTACTTTGGGAAAGTAATTAAAAAAAGTTACTGGATAATCCAATTGAGAAGGCAGATCAGAGTTAGAAAGATGAGAACACAGTTAAGTGAATACTCAATATTCCATTTGCAACATAGTAGTCAGTGGTGAATGGCACGGGTCACCAAGAGTAGCAAGAAAAACTTCATAGCATTAGCCGTTTAAAATTTGAATAACAATTGTATTCAGCCCATAGATTAAGGCCCAAAGTTTCTTATATTTTACAAAAAGGTATTTAGCGTATTGTTGTTATTCGTCAATGGCAGAAACTTAAAAGGGTCAATAATCCGTTAAACATTATTCACTCTTTAAATTGATCTTAAAAATTAAATTAGTAATATTAATTTTAAAAAAATAAAATATAAGTTAAATTGATCTTTCCATCAGTTAGATAATGATATATCATATTAAGTGACACATGACATAACAATATGATAAATTAATATCACATGTCATAAGAATATTAGTTGACATATTAAGCGTATTATCTGACATGTCATAAATTTATTTAAAAAAATTAGTCATTAAAAATATACACGTAAATCATTTTTGTCCCTAAAATTTTAAAAATTAATTAAATTATTCCTTATATAAATCTTTCTTATTTTTTCTTCATAATATTAAATTTTTAGTATTTTCTAACATTACTAATTTTAATATCATATTTTAGACTTTAATAAACAAAATTTTTGTTACATAAAATAATTAAATTATTACAAAATTATTTTATTATTTTATCATTTGTGTTCTAAAGTTTTATATTTTTAAATTTTAGTTTTTTTATAGTAATTTTTTTATTTAAATGATTTTATTAAACTATTATTAATTATATATTTAAAATCAATTTTTTGAATCTCATTAAATAAATATATTAGTTATTTTAAAAATTTAAAATTTTTAGACTTTTTAAATTTTATAATTTTTGTTATTATTTAACTTATGTGGTAAAGTCCAATAATTAAAAAATTAATTTATGAGATCAATCATTAAATCTTAATATCTTAATATAATTTTTTAAAAAAATATTATTACTACTTAATTATTGTCATTTTTTATGTCTTTTTTACTGTCAGATTTTTTTTCTTTTTTTTAAAGGTAATTGGGTAAAAAAAATTTGAACTAAAGAAAATATAAAAAGATGAAAATGGGCCACTAGTGATAGGTTGAACTAAATTTTGAGATCTAAAAGATTAAAATTTTTAGTATATAATTAATAATAATTTGATAAAGTTTCACTAAAAATAACTAGAATTTGAAAATATAAAACCTAGAAATACAAATAAAAAAAATTTTGTGACAATTTGATTATATTTATTATTTTACCTAAAAAAGTTTTGTTTATTAAGATATAAAAAATGAGATTAAAATGAGTAGAATTAATAAATATTATAAATTTAATATTATAAAGAATAAAGATTAAATATGAGAAATTTATATAAGGACTAATTTAATTATTTTTTAAAATTTTAGAAATAAAAATTATTTACATGTGTATTTTTAAAGAGTAAATTGACTCTAAATAAATTTATAACATATCAGATAATACGTTATGATATTAACAAATAATACATCATCTAATTAATAAAATGGCTAATTTAACTTATGTTTTATGCTTAGATACAAGGAAATAAATCTATTATTATTATTATTATTATGTGAGATAGATTTAAAAGCATTATATCACAAATTTACATACACTATCTACTCACATATCCAATATTTTTAAGGGTTCTTATCTACTACTTATTATTGTCAAAGTTTAAATTCAAATACAGCATAATAAGAGGCATACTAATGTGCTCTCTCACTAGGTTTCACCTGCAAGTTTAAATGTTATGTTACCCTTTCTTTGGATTTAATTTTTTTCAAAATTGATTAGGGATTTGACATAAGTTTGATGTGATAGACATAATGAAAAGAAGCCCAATTGAATTAGCAAATTCTTAGTCCAGTAATAGAAATGTTGGGTTCCTTCTGATAAAAGGGAAAAAGAAAATGAAGTTCCTATTAGTCACTGGGCCTCTTGCGTAACACTGTATTGTAGGAGTTGAAACACCAGATATCTCATGCTCGTGACGGAAAAAAAAAGGGAAACACAAGATATCTCATATAAAGTTTTCTTCTACAAAAATAAAAGAAAGAAGATATCTGATATTCAAATAAGACATGTAGTGTAGTATAGTATGTGTAAGTGTGTTGTATTGTAAAAGGCCAAAAAAAAAAAGACATGTGGTCTGTTCAAAAAAAAAAAAAGTTAAGACATGTGGGAGATCAAAAGGAAATGTATTATGTATTGTAACCCTTATACATCGGAGCATGGTTGTCAAAATCGAATCGGTGATCGAACCGATCAAACTATTAGATCATTAGGTTATTAGTTTAAGTGTTTAATCGGAGGTCACTGATTGAACCGATTGATCCGGTCCTATATAAATAAAAAATAAAAAATAATAAAAAATTTAAAATTAAAATTTAAAATACATATTTTTACTAATATTTTAAGAATATCTAACTATTCTAAAACAATATGGAATAGGAACAATAAGTATTTTGTTAATTTTATCCTATCATAAATATTTTTTTGTTTTATATTAAAATAACTATTATTTTTAAATTTTAATAATTTATTAATTAGTTTATATCTGTTATACTATTATATACTACAAGTATTTATTAAAAAATAATATTAATAGATATTATATAATTATGAAAAGAAAAAATAAGTAAATTTATAATTATTGTTAAATAAAAATATAATTAATTTAAGAATGAGTGAATTTATAACTAAAATTAAAATAAATTAAATAGAAGTAAACTATTTGATAAAAGATATCTATATGTATTATAATTTGCATATATATTAACAAGAAATATGATAGCTCGGTGGCAAGTATAGTTATAAAAATCGAACTGGACCGGCTAGTTCGACTGAAAAACTGGTGAACTGGACCCTAAACTAATTTGATTTGCTCCTTTAACTGTTTATGAAAGAGAACCGATATGAACCGGTAAGAACCGAAACAAATCGGTCAAAATCGATGAGAACTGGTGCAAACCGGTCTATTTGAATCGGTCTGTTTGAAAAATTTTCAAAATGTCTCCACCAAGTTTTAAACCAAGACCCTTTAAATTAAGGCAACTCACATTTGCTACTCAGCCATGATGCTTCTTAACATTATATATGACAAATGTTAATTATATAGTATACATTCAATTACATAATTTTATAGATATCTAATTTAACTTAATTTTGTATTCTTTATTTTTCAAATTAATTATATTTTAATTATATACCATTATTAATATAAATATAAATTTCACTAAAAATTTATTAATCCGCTTGATCTATTTCAATACTAGTATTGTGATTAAGGTTATGTGTTTTGATGTTAGTGTAAAAATCTACCAATATTATAGTTAGATGATAGACTTTGTGAATTGATTGTTATTTTATTGTATCAAATTAAGATACTATTGTAGTATTACTGATAAATTTTATTTTTTGTTATATTAATTATTTTTATAATTTGAGACTTGATTCTTCATAAATATTAGTGAAGATATGTATTTCAAATTTTAATTTTAAGCTTTTAACTATTTTATATTTTTTATTTATGTGACACCAATTTTACCAGTTTAACCAGTGATTTATCGGTTGAACTAATAAACAAGTGAACCAGTAGCTTGACCGATTCGATCACCGGTTCGATTCTGATAATTATGGTGGCAAGAAAGGACATTTTTCTCACAAAAGACAAGGGTTCGAACCCCATCTCACACATTTTGAGAAATTTTAAATTTCAAGCGGTTCGATCGGACTGGTCTTACCGAATTTCACCAGTTCACTCCGGATTTGACCGGTTCATTTCGGTTCTATACCTTGTGCGGTCCAAATATCGGACTAGACTGGTATTGGATCTGGTTCACCGATTTTCTGGTCTAATCGGTCGGTCTGGTCTGATTTTAATAACTATGCATAGGAGAAACCGGGTTATACCTCGGCACGTTCACCCACATTCAAAATTAACAACCCTATCTTAACCAACCTCTTCCCCAAAATCTTGCCCTAAAGTCGGCCACGAAGATCTTGGCTCAAGCCAATGACTCATTCAATCTCAACTAAACTATAAATCAGGGTGAAGGCCAACGTTAAGGGCTAGAAGCATTCAACACCACCTCACTGATTATACACTCATTTTCTTAAATGATTTTTCATTGACTTGAGCGTCAGAGTTCTTTTTGCAGGTACTACGCTTGGGTTCGAGTTCACGAGGATACTCCAAGTCTGGATCGAGTTGTTAGACGCCTCGGATTAGCACAAGACCGACGTATAGCTCGGAAAGAGTATCCTTCCCAGAATATTTGGCACCCACAGTGGGGCCCCGCCTTGCTTTTTAGTTTTGATCTAACACTACTAGATTTGACTTGCATCTTCTTTTCATTGCAGAAGCCAAACTATGACAGACCATTCAGTTACTCCCCAAACCAACCCAACCAATGTGGAACTCTTGGCTGCCAATGCTGATTTATAGGTGGAAAACCAATGAATGGCCGAACTGTTAGCAGCAATGAAAAATAACGGCAAAGAAAATAGCGATAATAAGAAGGTCAATAACAACCTCCATGAGGAACAACAGTCAGAGTCGAACATGAAGATAGGTGATGCGTGAGCATCTTTCCTATCTTTTCTTAGTGAATTTGCATCTAATTTGTTAAGTTTAATAAAGAATTAATTATCTTTTAGCCAATATGGATGCTACTTTGAGTCTTTTGTAATTTTGTTTATTTTAGGTAGCATTCGACTGCATTTGGTGGAGTTTCTGCAGCACAAGAATCAAAGGAGATGGCAGCGAGGAGCGACGCATACGCGTGACTGACACGAGCGCGTGACTGACGTGTACGCGTGATTTGAAGAATTGCACAGCGACGCATGTGCGAGACCGACGCGTCCGCGTGACTCGGGAAAAAGACCATCGACGCGTACGCATGACTGACGCGTACGCGTGACATGCGCCACGTGCAGAAAACGCTGGGGGTGATTTCTGGGCTCCATTTTAGCACCCAAGTTAGGCGCGAATCCAGTGAAGTCAAGTTGTTCCCACGTTACAAGACGCGGAGTAGTTAGTTAATTCTGATTTAAATTCAAATTTGATTTTAAAATAGAAAAAAGATATTATCTTAATTTTAGATATTAGATTTTAAATTAATTAGGATTAGTTATAAAAAGGAGAGACTTCTCTTCTATTGAAGAGGTTCTATGAGGGGGATTCCATTAGGGAATTCTATACAAATTTACATTCCGTATCCCATGAGCAACTAAACCTCCACTGTTAAGGTTAGGAGCTCTGTCTATTGTATGGATTGATACTATTATTTTTCTATTTTAATTCATGTTTTGATTTATATTTCAATAATTGTTTTCGTTCTTTATTTTATGAATTTGGGTAGAACGAAAGTATGACCCATGTTCTAATTGAGTTCTTGTATAACTTGGAAAAGCTCTTTACTTGAACAACAGCTTAAAAACATATTATCCTGAATTTCTAATTGTTTGTATTTAACGAGATACGTGACATATAATCCCCTTATTTTTTGATAATTAGGATTCTTGTGGCATATAAACTGGAATTTGATCATCACCCTCTAATTGGAATTAATTGACCAAGAAATTGGCAGTTGATGAATTTTAGAGGAGACTAGAAAGGTCTAAGGAATTAGGGTCTAGTCACAAATAGTTTGCCATGAATTAAATCTTGCATATTAAAATAGTTAATAAGAAAAGTCATTCAGGAAAATAGATAACTCTGAAGCCTTAACTGTCTTCTCCATATTTTCTTCCCAATTTATTTACTTGTCTTCTTTCAATATTCTTTATATTGTTTAATGTCTTTTATATTACCCAAACATTACTTTCTGTTTGCCTGACTAAGTTTATCACTCAATTAATGTTGTTTGATCCATCAATTCTCGTGGGATCGACCCTCACTCACCTAAGGTATTACTTGGTACGACCCGGTGCACTTGCCGGTTAGTTTGTGGTTGTTAAATCACCGCACCAATAGGAGAAGCACCTCCCAAGGCAGAAAGACGACGGACTGGCCCTTTTTTCAAAGAAATAATGAATTTCAAAATGCCTAAAAATTTTACACTCCCAATGACTTTGACACCGTACAAGGGGATCAGAGATACTAAAATTCATGTCACAAAATTCGAATCTATGATATTTTTCAATAGTGACTCCAATCCCATCTTGTGCCAATCTTTTCCAAATTTTTTAGATGGAGCTGTTTTATTATGGTTTTCTAACTTACCTACAGAGTCTGAAAGACTACATGACGTGCTTCACAACAGCAGCCATGGAAATCCCGGACCTCAATCCAGAGGTACAACTACATGCAATAAAGAGTGGCATCCAACCTAGGAAATTCTAGGAAGCAATAGCAGTTGCAAAGCCGAAGACATTGGAAGAATTTAGGGATAAAGCAACCGTACAAATTGAAATTGAAGAATTACGTAAAGCTCAGAGAAATGAAAGACCATCATCTCGAAAGAATTGATAAACCCCATTTTGAGGGTTTATCTTGTATTGATTTCAGGGGTTTTATCAATGATTCCACACGCTTTCTATATGAAAATACAAGACTTTGTGTTCCTTTCCTAATTTTGCCTCATGGATGAAAACATGCTTATTTTGCACTAAATTAGATACATTTCTAATCTTCTCTTGGTGCCATTCGATGCCGTGACCTGTGTGTTAAGTGGTTTCAGAATATAGGGCAGGGATGGACCGGAAG
The DNA here is from genome assembly GCF_014773155.1 of Arachis stenosperma. Taxonomy (NCBI): domain Eukaryota; kingdom Viridiplantae; phylum Streptophyta; class Magnoliopsida; order Fabales; family Fabaceae; genus Arachis; species Arachis stenosperma. The sequence continues at coordinate 56,796,353 of NC_080386.1, forward strand.
AGAGAAGGAGGACGGGTGCAAAGGAAGGGAGCATGAGAATTGAGCTTTGGAAATCTTAGCATGGGCGCGTGCGCGCACTTGACGCGTCCGCGTGGATTGAGCAGCTAGAAGTCGAAGCCAAGAGCCAAGCCACGAGCCGGCTTGCGTAACGGCTAGGCCATGATCTTCATGGGCGCGCACGCGTACATTACGCCTCCGCGCACATTACAAGATGCCCCAGTGGCGCGCACGCGTACATTGCGCGTGCACGCCGATGTTCGAATGTGATTTTTTAAAGAGCCACGTGACTTGGGCGTGGAGGCAGTTGGGAATCCCATTTTGGGGAAGTGCTTTGGCGGGAAAAGCTTAAGAAGACCAAAGGAACAAGGGTTAAGGGACTTTTAGCTCATTTTCTAGATTCTAGATATTTTGGGGGGATAGTTAGTTCACTCTTGGAGAAGGAGAGAGAGATTCCAAGCTCTCACTAGGGTTCATCTTCATCCAATTTCTGAATTTTCAATCACTCTTTGGTGAGATCCATTGCAATTCTCAATTCATTTTGTTCATGTGATAGATATTCTTCTCCAATCTCAATTAGTGCTTGTAATTGCTAAATTCTCATAGATCTTAGATTCAATTTTGTAGTTTTGGATTTAATCAATTCCTTTAGAATCTCATTTCCATTGTTGCTCTTTGTTAATTGTTGTTAGTTCCTTGTGTTGAAATACTTTTAATTCTACTTTCTTCTCAATTTTACTATGACTTTCACTCTTGTTCATCAAATGTTTGATAAAATGCCAATACTAGTTATGGAGTAAAAGTTTCTTACTTGGCATAGGGTTTGGGCCATTAGAAGAAGTTGAATAATTGTGTCAATTATTGATTTGGAATTAGGGATTGCTAATTGACTTGGAGTGCACTAAAGCTAGATTTTCATAAGGTGAAGCTAGAACTTGTGACTCAAGTTAATTACTCTCATTTGACTTTCCTCTATGCCTAGGGGTTAACTAAATGAAGCAAGGCCTAATTGTTGTCATCATTGAAGGAACTACAAGGATAGAATTTCTAATGCCAACCCTAAGCCAAGTCTTTTAAGGATTGATTGTTTGTTTCCTATTTTGCTAAAACCCTCAAAGAATCATAACAAGGCTTCCTAATCAATAAGATGCATACTCTAGAAATTCCAAGGGAGGACGACTCGGGAGACTAGTACTCTCGGTTATAGATTGTAGGATTGTTTGGTGCGAAATTTAAGTGTCGATTGGACTATACTCACGATCGTATTCATCATTGAATTCTAAATCGACATGCTAAATTTCGTTTATCAGTCTGTCCCTTAACTCTTTTGGAGCCATTATCTCCACGGTTCACCTTTGTGTTAAGTTCCCTATGCAGGATAACATGGCGGCAACAGTGCATGCCGAACACAAAGAGGCTAAACAATGCTACAATGCAGGATTGAAAGCCACCCTAAAGGAGATCATCACAAGAGTCTACTCTGTTTACAACTCGGAGAGCATTCCAACTTTGGCCGAGTTGGATCCAAGGAGTAACAACAGTCGCCTCGCTATAAAGGATGACCTAGAAAAGGTACAACTAGGGAGTGCGGATCAGTTTACTAACATCGGTCCTATTTTCTCTACAGGAATGAAACAAAATCTAATTGAAACATTAAAGTCCAATTCCGACCTATTCGTATGGACACCTACTGACATGCCAGGAATCGATCTGAATTTCATATGTCACAAGTTAGCAGTCAGCCCTAGTGCCTGACCTATAAGGCAAAAGAAACGAAACATGGGCACAAAGAGAAGAAATGCAGTAACAGCAGAGACACAGAAGTTACTCGATGCAGGTTTCATCCGAAAACTTCGATTCTCCTCATGGTTAGCCAAGTGGTAATGGTAAATAAGAGCTTGGAAAAATGGCGTATGTGTGTGGACTTCACAGACCTAAACAAAGCCTGCTCATAGGAGTCTTACCACTCCCAAACATTGATAGATTGGTAGACGACACATCGGGTTTCCTAGTGCTTAGTTTTATAGATGGCTACTCTGGCTACAACCAAATACTAATGCATCTAGATGACGAAGACAAAACAACGTTCGTTACTGATCAAGGAAACTTTTGTTATAAAGTCATGCCTTTCAGACTGAAAAATACATGAGCAACTTGTCAGAGACTAATGGACAAAGTCTTCAAAGATCAAATTGGCCGAAACATTCAAATATATGTCGATGACATGGTGGTTAAATCAAGCTCAAAACAACAACATGAGGCCGATCTTAATGAAGTTTTTCAACAACTTCGAAAGTACAATTTGAGACTAAACCCAGAGAAGTGCCCATTTGGAGTACATGGAGGTAAATTCCTCGGATTCCTACTAATAAACAAGGGGGATAGAAACCAACCCTGACAAGTGTCAAGCCGTGATAAACATGCAATCACCTCGGTCCATCAAGGAAGTGCAGCAAGTCACAGGTTGCCTAGCAGCCCTGTCCCGATTCTTACCTGTAGCAGCTGCTCACTTCTTCAACACCCTGGGAAAGGCCGAGAAATTTGTCTAGATAGAAGAATGTGAAAAAGCCTTTATCGATTTCAAAAACCTCCTAGGTTCACCACCCATACTTCAGAAGCCCTAACAAGGTACACTCATTTACTTATTCCTTTCAATTTCAACTAACACGGTTAGCTCCGTGCTTGTAACAGAAACAGGAAAAGAACAACACCCAGTGTATTTTGTGAGAAAATTACTACAAAATGCCAAAACAATATACCCAACGATAGAAAAATTAGCATTCGGCTTGGTCATCACAGCTTGGCGCTTACGGCATTATTTTCAGACGCATCAGATAATAGTTCGCTTCGGTCAACCTCTACGTCAAATATTATCAAAACTAGATCTAGCAGGACAACTCACAAAATGGGCAATAGAGCTCTCAGAATTTGACATCTCCTATCAATCACGAGGATCTCCTAAAGTCCAAGCACTAACCGACTTTATTTCGGAATTCACCAACACAGAAGAAATGGTCACGAAATGGGAACTATATGTAAATGGTGCATCAAATGAGAGCGAATGTGGAGCTGGGATCCTACTAAAAGGCAACACAGGAGTGCACGTCAAACAGTCAATAAAATTTCTCTTTCAAGCCACCAACAACCAAGCCGAATATGAAGCATTCCTTGTAGGCCTAAGGTTAGCAAGAGAAGTAAAAGTCAAAAACCTAAAGGTATATTGCGACTCCCTTCTTGTAGTACAACAGGTAACTGGTCATTTTCATGTACGAGACCCACTACTAGAAAAGTATTTAAATTCGGCAAAAAACATGATACAGCATTTTCAAAATTTTGAAATATCACATATACCTAGAGAACAAAATTGTAGGGCGAATATTTTATCCAAATTAGCTATATATAGGGTAACTAATTCATCAGACAAATTATCACATCTTACACTAACAAAACCAAGTTTAGATATCAAATCTGTTCTAAGTGTGTCACAGGAAGAAGATTGGCGAAACCCATTCATTTGCTATTTGAGAACTGTAGAAATACCTGAAAACGAAAACCCGATGTCATTTAGACATAAAGCAATCCATTACACCATGATGGGAGCTGACCTATACAAACGGGGTATCTCTAGACCATTGCTAAAATGCCTCGGCCGAGTAGATGCAGAAAACGCTATCGCCGAAATCCATGATGGAATCTGTGGACACCATGCTAGAGGCAGAAGTTTGGCCACAAAAATTGTACGAGCAGGATACTACTGGCCGACGTTACGAGAAGACTGTAGAAACAAAGTACAAAAGTGCGATGCATGTCAAAAATGTGTACCACTCATCCATAGCCCAATCGAGTTGTTGCACACCTTGGATATTAGTTGGCCTTTTCATAAATGGGGGATGGATATACTCGGCCCATTCCCGGTAGCACCAGGACAGGTAAAATTCCTATTAGTAGCAATTGATTACTTCACAAAATAGGTAGAAGTACAGCCACTTGCGAAAATAACCTCGGACAAGGTACAAATGTTCATTTGAAAATATATTATATGTAGATATGGTCTGCCTAGAAAAATCATTTTTGATAATGGTCGGCAATTAACTGATAAGAAAATTGCTTCGTTTTTAATTGATCTTCATATGCTAACAAGATAATTTTGTAGGTTCTAAGAAAAAAGTTAACAGATGTAAAGGGACGCTGAGCCAAACTCATACCAAAAATATTGTGGAGATATAACACAACACCACAATCCACAACAAACAAAACCCCGTTCTGGCTAGTATACGGCACAGATTGCTTGATCCCCATTGAGGTCGGTCATGGCTCGACTCGGATGAATATTTTGATGAAATTATAGATGCAAGATCGGCCAAACTTGATACAATTAACAATGAACGTGCCTCACCGAACTTCGACAGAAATCAATGCAGCTAGCCATGCAAAAGCAATACAACAAAAAAGTATGACCGATGATACTAAGTCAAAGAGACTTGGTGTTGAGACAAATAGAAGAAGTTCAAAAACTTGTAGGACACAGAAAGCTGGCGGCATCTTGGGAAGGACCTTTTCGAGTCTCCAAGGTCATCGGCAGAGGAGCTTATTGCCTTGAAACGTTAGATGGCACACCCATACCTAACACCTGGAATATTTTGTCTTTAAAGCTTTATTACAGTTAAATCCTATTTGTAAATGGAGGGACCAGGTACTCCTTTTCCTGATCACGGAATTTTTTTTTCCTAAGGAGGGTTTTACTCGGACAGATTTTAACGAGGTTAACCTCTCCACACATTTCAAAACTGACAGATCATCTCCATATGAATAAAATTCCACTACTTCTTCTTTTCATTATCTGTTACATTGGCGTATATCATTCAAACCAACAAAAAAGGCAAGTTTTAGCAATATTCACAAACATGTATTCATAAGTCAAATTTTAAGTCAAATCGACGTTATAAGTCGGACTAGCAGTTCGCAAAACAAAGCCGATCTAAAATCGGTTACGAAGTTCACAATTCCAAACTACAAATTCAAAAAATTACAAATGTTTCAGATTCTTCAAGAGGGGAGGGGGAGAGGGACATTCTCATCGTGCTCCTCACCAGCCTCATCCTCAACCAGCTTTCCATTAATCACAATTTTGGTCACATCAAGTTAACCAGCATCAAATTCGGGCGAAAATAGGGAGACTTGTGTAACAGCACGGTTGATGGTGTTTTGTGGAAAAACGAATTTCCAAACACATAGATCTAACCGGCAAGTATACCAGGTCACATCAAGTAGTAATAACTCACTTAGAGTGAGGTCAATCCCACAGGAATTGATGGATCAAGCAACTTTAGTGGGTGATTAGTTTAGTCAAGCTAACATTGAGTGAATTGTGTGAAACGTGACCAACAGAATGTAAATTGTAGAAAGTAAATGACAAAAATGTAAAGAGCAAGGAAAGTAAATTGGCAAAATCTTAAATGATAAGAAATGTAAATTGCAGTGAATGTAAAGGGGGTTGGGTGCTAGAAAGTAAAGAAGGCAGTAAATCAAAGCTTAGAGCAATTGCAGGAAATTTAAACTTGCAGAAAGAGTAAATCAGATCATGAACAAAAATGTAAAATGCAGAACAATTGTAGAAGAGTTAAATTGCAAGAAATGTAAAATGGAAGCAATGAGAACAGAAAGCAATGGGAACCAAAGATCAAAATCAAGCTCAATGTAAATTGAATTGTAAACTTGCAGCAAAAGGAAATTACAGAAGAGAAGATTCAAAAACTCAAACTTCATAAACCAAATTGACAATTGCAAAAAAAATTAAAAGTGTTTCAAAGAGAATTCTCTATTCTACCCTACTCCTAATGCTCTAACAGAGCTAGTGATGAGCGGATAATTTATACGCTTTTTGGCATTGTTTTTAGTATGTTTTAGTTAGTTTTTAGTATATTTTTATTAGTTTTTAGTTAAAATTCACTTTTCTGGACTTTACTATGAGTTTGTGTATTTTTTTGTGATTTCAGGTATTTTCTGGCTGAAATTGAGGGACCTGAGCAAAAATCTGATTCAGAGACTGAAAAGGACTGCAGATGCTGTTGGATTTTGACCTCCCTGCACTCGAAGTGGATTTTCTGGAGCTATAGAAGCCCAATTGGCGCGCTCTCAACGGCTTTGGAAAGTAGACATCCTGAGCTTTCCAGCAATGTATAATAGTCCATACTTTGCCCAAGATTTGATGGCCCAAACCGGCGTTCCAAATCAGCTCAAAACTGTCCGGCGTTAAAGGCCGGAACTGGCACAAGAATGGGAGTTAAACGCCCAAACTGGCATAAAAGCTGGCGTTTAACTCCAAGAAAAGTCTCTACACATAGAAGCTTCAATGCTCAGCCCAAGCACACACCAAGTGGGCCCGGAAGTAGATTTTTATGTCATTTACTCATCTTTGTAAACCCTAGGCTGCTAGTTCCCTACAAATAGGACCTTTTACTATTGTATTTTCATCTTTAGATCTTTGAATCTTTGGATCCTTGATCATCTGGAGTCTTTTGATCATGTTTTGGGGGCTGGCCTCACGGCCATGCCTAGACCTTGTTCTTATGTATTTTCAACGGTGGAGTTTCTACACACCATAGATTAAGGTGTGGAGCTCTGCTGTACCTCGAGTATTAATGCAATTACTATTGTTCTTCTATTCAATTCAGATTGTTCTTATTCCAAGATATTCATTCGCACTCAAGAACTTGATGAATGTGATGATTATGTGACGCTCATCATCATTCTCACTTATGAACACGTGCCTGACAACCACTCCCGTTCTACAAGCAAACAAGGCTTGAATGTTTATCTCTTGGATTCCTTAATCGGAATCTTCGTGGTATAAGCTAGAATTGATGGCGGCATTCAAGAGAATCTGGAAGGTCTAAACCTTGTCTGTGGTATTCTGAGTAGGATTCAATGATTGAATAACTGTGACGAGTTTCAAACTCCTGAAGGCTGGGCGTTAGTGACAGACGCAAAAGAATCAATGGATTCTATTCCAACCTGATTGAGAACCGACAGATGATTAGCCGTGCCGTGACAGGGTGCGTTGAACATTTTTACTGAGAGGACGGGACTGTAGCCACTGACAACGGTGATGCCCAACATAAAGCTTGCCATGGAAAGGAGTAAGAAGGATTGGATGAAGACAGTAGGAAAGCAGAGAGACGGAAGGGACAAAGCATCTCCATACGCTTATCTAAAATTCTCACCAATGAATTACATAAGTATCTCTATCTTTATTTTATGCGTTATTCATATATCATCCATAACCATTTGAATTTGCCTGACTAAGATTTACAAGGTGACCATAGCTTGCTTCATACCAACAATCTCCGTGGGATCAACCCTTACTCGCGTAAGGTTTATTACTTGGACGACCCAGTGCACTTGCTGGTTAGTTGTGCGAAGCTGTGAAATTATGTTTAGACCATGGTATTGAGCACCAAGTTTTTGGAGTCATTACTAGGGACTGTTTGAGTTGTGAAAAGTAGAGATCACAATTTCGTGCACCAGCTAGCCTACTTTCTAAAATGAAAATGATTCCTTATATAGGCTTTTTACAAAATGAAAATGAAAATAAAATTGAAAACAAATTAAATTTCAAAAATGAAAAATCCTAATCTAACTGATCTTTGTGCCTATAAGTGATGTCAATTGGACTTTGCTTGCTTTGGAGTGGAATTGGGTTGAAGATGGATCCGGATGGCCTTGGTCTTGAGGAGAAATCTGCGTGCAAATTGGATTGTTGAGAAATTCACGTTTGAGTCAACGTTTGAGGCAAACGTTGACTCAAACATCTTCGTGAAACCCATTATGCAGATCGGCCCCTTGCTGTCATCCACGTTTGAGCCAACGTTTGAGGTCAAACGTGAGCTCAAACGTGGCCCTTCCCAAGTAGCTCTTCTAGCCAACGTTTGGCCTAACGTTTGAGGCAAACGTTGGCACAAATGTGGCTCATTTAAATCATCAATCAGGGGTGCTCTTCCATGCTAAAATGTGGCCAACGTTTGACCTCACGTTTGAGGCAAACGTTGGCACAAACGTTGAGAACATTACCCGTTTTGGAAGCTCAAACGTGCTGTCCACCCGATACTATTATATATTGCTGGAAAGCCCTGAATGTCTACTTTCCAATGCCTTTAGAAGCGTATCATTTGAAGCGCTACAGCTCGAGTTATACTCCCTCGAAGGTGCAGAGGTCAGCTGGCCTTACTACAGGTTGGTGTCATGTCTGTTTATGCACTTTTCGGGGCAGTTTTCTCCCTCAATTTTTATGTCCACCATGTAGTTCCATATATGCTTGGAAAGCTCTTGATTCCTACTTTCCAATGTTTTTGGAATCACCTCATTTGGAGCTCTGTAGTTCAAGTTATTCTTGTTGGAAGTATACCTCTTCAGCCTGTGGGGAGCAACGTTTCCAGCAACGTTGGAGCACCAACTTTGGCTCCAAAGTTGCTTCTCTTTGCCTCCTTTCATGGCCTTCTTGTTGCCCTTTTCTTAGCTTATTTTGTGCCTTTTTTGCTTCTTCTTCTTCTTATTTCCTACAAAGTTTATAAAATTAAAAGATCAAGGAAATGTACCAATTAAGCACAAAAGCAATCAATATTTAAGCACAAATAATCAATTTTTTGTATGAAAAAGCATAGAAAAACATGACATGATGACATGTCATCACAACACCAAACTTAAACCTTGCTTGTCCCCAAGCAAGAAAAGAATCATGCAATAAAGATTGACAATCCAAGGTTAGAAGAATAGCAAGTTAATGTTCATGGCAAGCTAGTTTTCTATGCATGCTACAATCACAAAAGAAATGTAAATGATTGATGCTTCTATCTAGCTCATTTTATGAAATCTTTTTCTTATAATTCATCCTTGAGACAAGCTTTTGATTTTCTTATTAGCTTCTCCTTTTGGGTGCTTTGCCCCTTGAGTTAATAACAAAGCTACGATTCTAAATGCTTTGTTTTCAAGTATTACCACTTGATACATAAGCGCCACAAGCATTTGAATTAGAGGACTTCATTAAGCTCATTTTTTTTCTTTTCTTGACTCTCTAATCATTGATGCTCAGAACCTTGAGCTTTGAGGGAGTGCTTTTGCACTTTGAGCCTAGCCTTGACTTCTAAGTGTTTTGTTTTCAAACATTTGGCTTGATACATAAACACCACAAGTACTTAACATATTGTCATTGGTACTCAGAGCCTTCAGCTTTCTCATTTTTTCCCTTTTTCTTTTCTTGCCTTATTTTGCATTTGCTTCTTCAAGGTTTTCATGATTCCAAAAGATTTCACAAAAATGCACTAGATGAAAACTTCAATTAAATAAAATCTGATGCAATTGAGCAACAATCAATCATACTAGCTTTCCAATACTTGTATGCACATGCTAAATTCTTCTTTAATTCCTTGTTTGTTTAAGATTATGATACTTTATTGCTTTTGAATTCACAAAACTCAAGTTAGTAGTCATAATGTCACAGCAACATATTACAAATCAAAATTCAAACTATGCTTATTCATACCACAGATGTATACAGAGAAGGTAATAAGACAATCGTGCAATTCAAAGTGCAGTAAACAAATGAGAGGAAAAGAAACTTTACAACCTTGTAATTCATCTTCTCTATTGTTGTCCTTGTCCTCCCATTCTTCTCCTTCCCATACCAACTCAGAATGCTTGCTCATCCTCAAGCAAAAATTAGATCAATGGCTATGGGGCTAAGATGGATCATGAATGTCTTACACAATGAAATGTTAGTAGTATATGTGTTTCAAGCAAGCAAAATTACAGATAACCATCAAGGCACAGAGAAACAGCAACATTATGATTGCAAACATAAGATGGTGTGCATGATACATTGCATAAAAAATATAAGTGGCACACCAAACTTAGTGTGACACTTTCACTTGGAATTGATACAAGTATCTAATAAACATTGGAACCAAGTTTTGTTGCATAGCAACACCAAACTTAGAATGCAACCATATGTCAATTTATTGAAAATTAAACAAAGCAAGGAGAAGGAATGTTACCTACTGTTTACCTATTCTTCACTTTCTTTCTCTTCTTCCAGTTTGTTAAGAGGAATGACTCCAAAATGGGAGAAGTTTCAGCTATTGTCCCCTGTCTTGGTCTCCTTTTAGCAAGCTTCCTTGTGAAATTGGCTTGATTGATCTTGCTTGCTGGATCAGGAGAAGAATTGTTTGCAGTTGACCTTCTCTTGAATGTTGTCCTTGGTATCTTGGTCACAATCCTCTTCTTGGTGCTTTTGTTAATTGCCTTCACTTCTTGGATATCAAGACATGGTTGCTGTGTTATTACTGGAGTTTTGTCTTCATCGAGAGTCCCTTGCAATGATGGTTCTGTGAGCCCTTCCTCTTTGCACTTCTCTGTTTCAATTGAGTGTGACTTCTCTTGAGTGTTTTCCTCACTTTCTTGCTCCTCCACTCCTTCCCTTGTCACCTCAAGTGCAGTTTCATTTTCAACCACCTCGTTCTTCATTGAAATTTTGCTTGACACAGAGGCTTCCTCATTTTGCCCTTCCACTTTCTTCGTTGCACTCAACAATTGATCTAACATCACTTCCAAGTTTGTGAAGGATTTCTCTTTTTTTTTTTCAGAATTTCTTTTCCTCCTCCCAATATCTTTTGAGCATGGACTCAATCATTGAGAGTCCTTGGCTTGTTGAAGTTTGTGTTGGTTGTGAGTCTTAGGATGGATTTTGTGTTGACGCATAGTTAATTGATGAAGAATTTTCAAATGTATAACTGGAAGGTGAGGTTGGGCAATTTCTCATTGGACTTGACTGCTCATAATTTGCAGTTTCTTGGTTATACTCCCAGCCACCATGAGAATAATTACTTGAATCATTTTGTGGTGGTGAGAGATATCCCATCTGATTTTCTTGCTCATCTTGTGGTTCTGAAGCATTTCTCCATGGATTGGAGTGCTTATAATTTGTATTTTCTTGGTGATATTCCCAACCACCATTAGAGATTGGTGATGGTGGGTGATATCCCATAAAATTTTGTTTGACCATAAGATGAGTTGAACTCCATTTATATTTTGTAAAATGCAACATCAATGAAAATTGAAATTCATGTCACAGAGAAAGAATTTCTTAGTGAGGCAATAACTCAAACACCTTGCTATCAACTTAAAACAGAGAACAAAAACAAAGAAAATGCTTGATCTAGACTTCTCACCCACTTAATCATTGTTGATCTAATCAATCCCCGGCAACGGTGCCAAAACTTGATGGTGTTTTTGTGGAAAAACAAATTTCCAAACACATAGATCTAACCGGCAAGTATACCGGGTCGCATCAAGTAGTAATAACTCACTTAGAGTGAGGTCGATCCCACAGGGATTGATGGATCAAGCAACTTTAGTGGGTGATTAGTTTAGTCAAGCTAACATTGAGTGAATTGTGTGAAACGTGACCAACAGAATGTAAATTGTAGAAAGTAAATGACAAAAATGTAAAGAACAAGGAAAGTAAATTGGCAAAATCTTAAATGACAAGAAATATAAATTGCAGTGAATGTAAAGGGGGCTGGATGCTAGAAAGTAAAAAAGGCAGTAGATCAAAGCTTAGAACAATTGTAGGAAATTTAAACTTGCTGGAAGAGTAAATCAGATCATGAACAAAAATGTAAAATGCAAAACAATTGTAGAAGAGTTAAATTGCAAGAAATGTAAAATGGAAACAATGAGAACAGAAAGCAATGGGAACCTAAGATCAAAATCAAGTTCAATGTAAATTGAATTGTAAACTTGCAGCAAAAGGAAATTGCAGAAGAGAAGATTAAAAAACTCAAACTTCATAAACCAAATTGACAATTGCAAAAAAAAGTAAAAGTGTTTCAAAGAGAATTCTCTATTCTACCCTACTCCTAATGCTCTAACAGAGCCAGCCTACTTTCTAAAATGAAAATGATGCCTTATATAGGCTTTTTACAAAATGAAAATGAAAATGAAATTGAAAACAAATTAAATTTCAAAAATGAAAAATCCTAATCTAACTGATCTTTGTGCCTATAAGTGATGTCAATTGGGCTTTGCTTGCTTTGGAGTGGAATTAGGTTGAAGATGGATCCGAATGGCCTTGGTCTTGAGGAGAAATCTGCGTGCAAATTGGATTGTTGAGCAATTCATGTTTGAGTCAATGTTTGAGGCAAACTTTAACTCAAACGTCTTCGTGAAACCCATTATGCAGATCGGCCCCTTGCTGTCATCCACGTTTGAGCCAACGTTTGAGGTCAAACGTGAGCTCAAACGTGGCCCTTCCCAAGTAGCTCTTCTAGCAAACATTTGGCCTAACGTTTGAGACAAACGTTGGCGCAAACGTGGCTCATTTAAATCATCAATCAGGGGTGCTCTTCCATGCTAAAATGTGGCCAACGTTTGACCTCACGTTTGAGGCAAACGTTGGCGCAAACGTTGGGAACATTGCCAGTTTTGGAAGCTCGAACGTGCTGTCCACCCCATACTATTATATATTGTTAGAAATCCCTGAATGTCTACTTTCTAATGCCGTTGAAAGCGCATCATTTGGAGCTCCACAGCTCGAGTTATACTCCATCGAAGGTGCAGAGGTCAGCTGGCCTTACTACAGGTAGGTGTCATGTCTATTTATGCACTTTTCGGGACAGTTTTCTCCCTCAATTTTTATGTCCACCATGTAGTGCCATATATGCTTGGAAAGCTCTTGATTCCTACTTTCCAATGTTTTTAGAATCACCTCATTTGGAGCTCTATAACTCAAGTTATTCTTGTTAGAAGTATACTCCTTCAGGCTGTGGGGAGCAACGTTTCCAGCAATGTTGGAGCACCAACTTTGGCTCCAATGTTGCTTCTCTTTGTCTCCTTTCATGGCCTTCTTGTTGCCCTTTTCTTAGCTTATTTTGTGCCTTTTTTGCTTCTTCTTCTTCTTATTTCCTACAAAGTTTATAAAATTAAAAGATCAAGGAAATGTACCAATTAAGCACAAAAGCAATCAATATTTAAGCACAAATAATCAATTTCTTGTATGAAAAAGCATAGAAAAACATGACATGATGACATGTCATCAACGGTCAAACTCCACAGCAATAATTTCAAGTCCTTCTTCTTTCAATTCATGAATACGAGATGTCATCTCGCCTTTTGTCTTATCATTTTCCTTAATCTCAGCTTGAAGAAGACAAATTCGATCTTGAAGCTTCACAATCTTCTCCTCCCCACATTTCATCTTCGCGGTCACGTCGATGATAACATCATCCCTCTCCTTCACAGATCGCTCTAAGCCAGTGACCTTATCTACAACAACCTATTGGTCCGCTCCTAGCAACTCGATAGCACATCCAACATATAACAAACATGAAGCCACCATCTACAAACAGAGCTAAACAATGACGAATACATATCGAAAATGAATTCATAAAGCAAAAAACTTGCTAACCTGGATGCACTTCCCCATGCACTCTACACCATTTTGGCGAGTCAGCCGCATATCCCTAGGATAAAGGGAAACTTTGTCAGCAAGCTCCCCAATGAGAAATTGGTCGCTCCAGAGAAACTGTGGGTTCACCCTTTCAATAAAACCATGAAGTTTCTTCTGTCTCTCGAACACCAATCTATCACCAACTATAGCACCTTTATCTTCCTCGGATATGACCTCCAGAAATTTATTCGATCCATTTCTCTTCCTCTTCAAAGACACATAAGGTTGAGCAGCAGAATAAGTGGCATCCCCACCAGCCTCCTTCAGCACCCTAGAACTATTACCGCCTTTTTCTTTTTTTTTTTTTTATGCAAAAAGATTGAAGTCGAGAAGTATTCAGATGAGACACTCGTCCACCTACAAACGGAAATAATACATCAAGAATCAGAAACCATCAAAATTAAAAACACAGGTTTATATTACCTATATATGCTTTTAACCATTCTTTATCACTCTCCTTCTCGAAATGTATCAGATCAGGAATAGACAAACATTCACCAGTAGAAAAATTTTCTATTAGAAAATCCAAAAACATATCTTCCTCCTCACTCCTTTTCGCAGCCTCAAGAATCTGCATTGGCTCCGAACACCAATACAAATGGTAATTTTCTATCAGCTCACTATCTAAATAAAATGGATACTCGGTCTCTTAGGATCGAACCTTTACAAACATGGATTTAAAGTTTTTAATTGAGAATTTATACAAGAGAAAAATGGAACGTCTAGAAAAACTACTAAGAAAAATCCAAAGACCCTTCCACACCCCCTTCGATTGAAATAAAGAGAAGAAAACATTTAGAGAAGTAGGAAAATCTGAAAAGTCCATCAGACATTCAAATGCCCCAGAAATACCCAGGAATTAGAGTGTAACTGCGAGGGAGCACAGTTAAGTTGAGTCAAGACCTTACACTCAAAATCCAAAAAAGAGATTTCATGTTCAACTCAGTAAAAACAAGGAGTATATATGTAAAAATACTCCCAATCCCCTCTCTTTTCACAAACTCTCTCCTTACTCGTACAAGTGAGAAGTTCAACACAAACCCCCGACCCCTCCTTCACAAGCTTCAGAGCTTCCAACTCACGAAGCGACTCGGCATCACAGTAAGACGATGCGTGAGTCTTTACATCCACATGCACCTAATGGTACATATTTTTCTTGTTTACTTCAACTACTTTCACTTTGTCCTTCTCCTTTTCTTTCTCTCAAACCACCATTTTTTCGAAGAAAAGCAACACAAAGACAGGGACAAGAAGATGAGGAGACTAACCTTTTAAAGTCATGTCATTTTTCCAACTTAAGCTAAACTGACTTGAGTTGTGTTTTGTGTTTTTTTCCAAGGAGGAAACGGCAATAAAGTATAATTACAACCGACTAATTTATTTAGTGGGAAGGTCAAATTAAAACTATTCGCATACCTAAACATGAACGGTCCACTTTACAATTGGGCAAACAAAAATTTATTGTGGCCCAATTAGCAAGGTAAAACCATTATTAAACTTCATTTTTAACCATTAAAAAATTCCAAGCTTGAAATGGCAATAACGCGCTTTGAGCTTGGGGCTAAGATATTTGTCCCAAAAAATCGAAATATAACCACACAAGGTAAGCTAAACTTGATAAACTATGTTTTTCAAATCAAGCTTGGGGGTTATGTATTGTACCCCTTATACATTGGAGAAATCGGGTTATACCTCGACACGTTCACCCACATTCAAAATTAACAACCCTATCCTAACAAACATCTTTTTCAAAATCTCGCCCTAAAGTCGGCCACGAAGATCTCGACTCAAGCCAATGACTCGTTCAATCTCAACGAAACTATAAATCAGGGTGAAGGCTGATGATAAGAGCGAAACGCATTCAACACCATCTCACTGATTATACACACATATTCTTAAATGATTCTTCACTGACTTAAGCGTCGAGATCTTTTTTGCAAGTACCACGCTTAGGTCCGAGTTCACGAAGATACTCCAAGTCTGGATCAAGTTGTTAGACGCCTCGAATTAGCACAAGACCGACGTACAACTCGAAAAAAATATTCTTTCCAGAACATATTATAATATTTATCTCCCAAAACTTGATACTTATTTGATTTGCTATCCAACTCATTTGAAAATGATGGAATATATTAATTTATGTGATTGGTTCAAGTAAAGAGCTTCATCGATGGTGCAAAATGCAGTCCATCTATCTATCCCAAAAATTTCTTTTAAGTTGGGGGTATGTATATCATAGCTTGCTTGATCCTCTATTAAGATACAAGCAGTTGCCCCTATCTAAAGATTTATTGAAGAGTGAGTGGTCCGTTATGTGTGATAGGAAAACATGAGTTGAAATCACATGCAAAGGGAATCATTCAATTATGGTATTATGTCTTCACTTGAATTGAAGTTGGCGTGGGTATTCAGAATTGAATTATTATTCTTCAATCATAATGCATAATTATAATGCATATGCATCAAAATTGACTATAAAGATCAATCATAAATATAAAATACATATTAAAATATAATATACATTAAAAATAAATTAAATTATATATATATTTATATATAAATATATTAATAATTAATTTTAGTAAATAAATTTAATATAAAAATAGTAGGTTTGATTATTTTTAATATCACGTGCGAGTCCTACCATTTATAGAGCGTAACATCGTCATCTTCACACTGGGACCCAATAGGGCTCTATAGTCACGCACTTTAGCTCTACTATCAATTGAATGATGATACAAGACAAGGGAGCTTTTGAGACACCATTAAATTTCCGCACCAATCAAAATTAAATTTATTTATCTGTGTATGAAGAAAATTAATTAGTATATATATATCAAAGTATGCCCCATCTTGACATTATATGTGAATATTGAATATTCTGTCGACAATAATGTGTTTTGTAATGAGTAATGGTGGTAGTTTGGATCTTACGATGATGCTGATGCTGAAGTTGTTGCTGAGCGGTTAGTTTGGCTTGTGGAAGGGCAAGTCCCCACGTATAACCGAGCTTTGTGGTGATGATGCTGCTGGGCTTTGGGTACATATGTAATATATTAAGTAGTGTTTGAAAGAGATATTGAGATTGAAAAATTGTTATTGAAAGATAAAAACTAAAATAAGTTTTATTATTGTAAATTCTTGAATGAGTTAGAGTAGATTTAAAATTTTCAGTGGCGACGAGAGTTATTTCAATGGGAGGTAGAATTAGTAAACCAGCTTTATACGATTCTGCAATCAGTGAAATTGATAACTCAAAGAGAGGATAGAGTGGTTTGAAAATTTAATAAAAACGTGTTTATTCTACTAATTTTTGTGTGCAGGTGTTACAGGCAGAGGTACTTCCAACAGATATCACAAGCTATAGCTTCACTAATATTATTTGGAGAGGATTTGTCCACCAAAGATTGATTTGTTTACTTGGTTTGCACTGGTTGGTAAGATGAATACAAGGAAAAGACTGTGTAGATTAGATGTTATTGGTCAGAATGATAACATGTGTATTTTATGTCATAAGTCTGTTGAAACTGCTTTTCACTTGTTCATTGGTTGTGAGTTCACTTGGTAGGTGAGGTGTGCTTGGTTGTTTGATTTTCGAAGGATATGGACTATTCCAAGTATGCTCAAACAACACTATAAAAGTTGGACAGATATATCAGCGAGAAAGATAGAACGGAAGCGGTGGCTGGTTGGCTTTTTTGCGGTCATATGGATAATTTGACTGAAAAAATGATAGAATCTTCAAAAATCAAGGTTCAAGTGTGGTGAACATTATTAACAGATCCTTTACAAGTTACGATGAGTGGATTGGTAGTGAACTCTGTGATTGTTGATGGCAATACCGAAAATGACTAGGAGTTGTTATTTTGAGTGTTATGAACTTTTATCTCTTTTCTTTTACTCCACCTTGTTGTGTTGAGTTTTTTTACTTCAAAAAAAAATGTCTTATGTTTGATGTAAAGTGAAAAATAGATATTGAAATAAAAATAAAACTCTAATTTAATTTGCACAAAAAATAAAATTAGAATTAATTATTGAAATAGGAGTATTTTAAGTATAAAATATTATTAAAATTTTAGTTTTCGTCTCCAAAAATTTTCTACGTCTCCACTTTTTAGAGGTATTAAAATACTGAAATTTTGGGAATAAATTAAAAATTTTAGTACCAATTTTTGGACTAATAAATAACACTAAATCTCAATTTTTTGTTCTCTATCTCAATATCTTAAAAAAAACGTTACCTTAAAGAAGCAATATTCACTTAAAATCTTAGTCTAGTCATTTCAACATTTAATTTGTTAAATCAATATTTAACAGAATAAATAATAATTAAATAGTTAAATCTTATATATACCTCAAATGAAATGGTAACTTTAATGCTACAATTCGGTAACAGATAATGCAACTCATATTCTTTATCGCGGTTAATCCGGTTATTAATTCTCACATCTGAAGATTTTAAATAGTAAATTCATCGACTATAAGAAATGTTCTCGAGAGTGCATAAGATATGTTTAAAATTTTTTTAAAAAATATTTGTTAAACTAATTTGAATGTTAGCGTCTTTTTATATATATATATATATATATATATATATATTTTGGAAAAATAAAGTATACCTCATCTTCTGATAAGAAGCACAAACCTCAAATTTTTTAAGAACCGACATATATATATGCAGATCGAATAAAGTTATTGCATAAGAATAATATTATTTTTTTGATACATCTTAATTATATATATATATATATATATATATATATATATCATCTTTATTATATTGAATTTACAACTCATGAATTCAAGAGTGAGATGGATTATATGAGCAAGCTAGATCTTGGAGTAAGTTGGAAACTATTATTATTTTTTGAAATATTTAATGAATTAAAAATATTATTTATACACTCAAATTAATTATTTAAATTAATTATTATATATTTTTATATAAATATATATAATAATTTATTTTTAATATATATTTTATATTATAACTAATTTTAATAATTAATTTTAATATATATCTAAAATAGTTGTTAGTCAATAATTTTTTTTGGTTTAATATAACTATCTCCATGTATGTAATTGAGTTATGAGCGGGGTGATTAATTCTCGTATAAAATGCAGAAATTATGGTATGGGTTAAGTATAATTTTAGTCTATAAAGTAGAGATCGAAAATTAATTTTATCTCCAATCTTTTTTTTTTGCTACAAAATAATTCTCAAGGTTTCAGTTTGTTTTAAAATCGTCTTTTTTATCAATTTTATTTTTTTATTATCAAATTACTTTTCATTAAAAAATTATAAAATAAAATAATATAAAATAAATAAATAAAAGAAAGAAATGGATACAGAGAATAAGGGAGAGAAAGAAGGGAGCGCGAGAAACGGGGGGAGGGGGGAGGGAAGGGAAGAAGGAGAAAGGGAAACCGTCGTACCGCCGCCACCACCGTTGCTCCTCTCCCCTTCGCACTAACCCCAGAGTAGGGGTGTGCATGGCCCGGACCGGCCCGAAGACCCGGTCCGACCCCGAACACTTTAGAGGCTAATTTGGTGTGATTTCATCGGGTCTAGGGCTAGGTAAGGGTCTCAAAAATAGACCCTGTCATTATTTCGGGTCGGGTTCGGGCCATGGCTCGGGTCACCCGAATCGGTCCGGTGGCCTGGTCGTCATACACAATTAATATTTTGTATTATTAGTGATGAATGATGGTTATTCTTATGGGGAGTTTAAGTATTGTAAACATTAATATTTTGTATTATTAGTTATTCTAAAACTATAAGTTAATGTTTTATGTTTAAAATGCATAAGATTTTAGACTAATACATAATATTATGTTATTTGTATTGATTTAAATATTTAGTGTTATTAGATAATATTAGTATTGATTATGGTTATGCTTTAATTTTAGAGAAGAGTTGGTTCTTGTTATATTTTTCTAAGTGAATTTTATCATGTCAAATAATGGTTGGAGTCTTAGAAATTTGGATATTTTCACATGCTAGCTTATTAGAAGGTATCAAGGTAATGAAATGTTAATAACCCGGTTTTTACCCGATTTTTACCCGTTATAATCGTGACTCGAAAGTGTATAGGTTTCATCGGGTCTAGGACCAGGTTCGGGTCTAACAAATAGACCCGGTATATATTTCAGGCCGGGTCTGGGTCACATCAAACCCGGTTTCACCCGACCCATGCACACCCCTACCCCAGAGCAACTGCGACCCTTTCCCCTCCTTCTTCCACCGGCGAGCCTCTCCTGCTTCACCATGGCGCAGCAACGTGGAGCCTCCCTTGCTTCACCACCACGCATCAACGTGGAGCCTCCTCTGCTTTATCACCGCTAGCGAGCCTCCCTGCTTCTCCTCCCTCAGTCCCTGTCGTAGAAGGAATCAGAGCCACCACTGCCTGTTACTCTCCCTCCAGCCCCTTCCCGTGATGCCCAGACCGTCGACGTTCCACCACTGTCTCCCCTATCCCTTCTTTTATATTTTCTATTTTCATAATCCAGGTTATCATTTTGCTTTTAATTTCTGTTTTTGGTTAGTATTAGTTCCTTGATTTGATTCTGGGTTAGTTTAACTGAATTTTAATTTTCTGTTAGTTGATTTTAGGTTATTAAATTACTGAAAATTGCTACTGAGTTGTTATTGTTGTTGTTGTTGAATCAGCTTAGATTTGATAGAATTAGCTTAAGTTATTAACTTTCTGTTAATGGTTAATTGTATACAAGATCCATGGTTGTTGTTCTTCTGCATCTGATTGTTGTTGTTTCATTATTTTTTGTTTTTGCTGTTCTTTTGCTTCTGGTTGAGTTTGTTGTTATTCATTGTTGTCTGCTTTTGTTTTTGTGTTTGTGCATCTGTTTCAATTTTTGGTTAATGTTAAAAAAGAAGATAGGTGTTGAAGAAGAAGAGAGGAAGGAGGAATATTTTCGTCCGAAAAACGATTTTAAAATAAAAGTCAGAGACAAAATCGATTTTCTGCCTCTATGTTAGAACCAAAATCATACTTTAACTCTTATGATATCATTGACATATAAGTTTTCAACATACGTAATTACGTACGTAGTAATGTCTTGACTTGCTGTTCTGAAAGATGAAGTTATACTAGTAATATATTAATATTTGATGTTACTACCGTAGATATGAATATATTGTAGCAAGTTTCAACTGTAGCTACTTTATATATGGTTACTTAAATTGTCAATGCCACATATTCTAAAAAGTAAAAAGTCATAACTATATATATGGTTATTGTGGTTAACAATAAATTCGTTATACTAAGAAAAAAGGTCACCATCAAAATCATGGAACTTCCGGTAAGTGATTTAATACACTAATACTGTGATTATTATGTGCCTTCAACAATATTGCCCGGCATACAGCGTAGTTTTGCAATGTTTTTTTCCGAAAACATAAGCAACATTCAATTATAATGCTGGAGATTCATAGCTTAAAAAATATAATTTTGTTAAGTAGACAATAATTTTTGTAAATAATGTGAATAATAAATTTTAAAATTAACTTAATAAAATAAAAAAATACTAAATCTCTAAATTATTTCATAAATCTTAACATTAGGATAACTATCTGTACCTCTAATAAATTGAACATTCAGTTATTATTAACTGTACATAAATAAATCGAATAAAAAAATAACTATCTAATTAAAAATAATAAATATAATTATTTACATACTTATTGAATTAAATATTTTACATATTTATTATTCACATTATTTAATATTTTTATTATCTATCTATATTTAAAAAAAAATAAAAATATCTAGTTCTAAGATTTAGGATACATGGAAGTGCTAAATCCACCAAAATTCCGTGGGTTGACGTATGCAGGTCGGGAGTTGCAAAACACATACAGTTGTTAGTTCCACCCCCTCACATGGATAGCTGCAGACTAATATATATATATATTTTACCGTATTTCCAATTCTACATGCCAGCTAATATGTAAGATTTTGTGTTAGCCAGTAAATTATCATATACCGAAATTTGAATTTACAATATTTATTTAAATAAATTAATAAATTAATCATTCAATTAATTTAAATTAATTAATAATATTTATTTTTTGTATACTTTAAAATATCTTGAATATAAAATTTCTTTATCTGTTTGTTTAAAATATGTTAGTTTATACATATTTTTTTTTATTTACGCACAAAGACATATACCAAATTTAAAAGTGTTTACGGATCAAATTATATATAACTAAAATTTTAATTCAATCTTTACAAAATTTATTCAGTTAGATCCAATTCTGAATTGGATATTAGATATATTCATAAAATAAAAAATATATAAAAAATTTTATTTTTATAAAAAACCAATAAAACCTTTTTCCTAATAAAATCTTTCTTTTATTTTTTAAACATATTTATTTTTAAAATAGTATTATATTAATTTTTTTAAATAATAAATGTAAAATAATATAATATACATAAATAATAATTATTAATTAAAATAAAATATAAATACAACATATATATTATATATTTATTTATTATTTGATATAGATCTATAAATTCGTAAATATAGATATAATATTCATGATCCCATCTGATTAAAATACGAATTGGATTGGATCTATCATCATGTGAATTAAATCATATTTATAAATTACAAACCAAATGCGAATGAATACTATGGACATGACTAAATTCATTAACACTCTTATCTAAATTGACCCATACCTAGACCAGTTTGTTATTGGTTATACACAAATATTAAATATTATATTTTTTATATTATTAAAAGTAATATCTTTAGACTTCTTCTTTTGTATGATTATCAAAATATATGAATTTGAATTAATTGTAGTATAACATCTGTTATATTGTGAAGAGTATACAAATTTAAAGATCAAGTATAATTTTAATTTCTGTAATTTTAAACAAAATTAAATCATCTTTAATTTTTTTTATATTCAAAATAGTCTCACATATTAAATTTTATTCTAAAATTATTTTTTGCCGTCACAAACTTTTGCTAAAATTAAAATTACGCCTTCATTAAAGACGAACTAGAAAACAATGCGAAGACCAAAGCAAATTGGATTGATTCGACCTAAGAAAACATATTATTTTCCAAAAATATTAAAATATGAATTTGGAGAAATAATTTAGTTTTAGTAAAATTTAGCATATTTAGTGTTTAGACAGAACATAATTGGGCCTAGTGCGCCCTAAACGCCAAAAAGGCATGGAATTTGTATTTTGTTTAACACTTATAGCTAGCAATTAGAGGATCGATTAATTTATGAAAATATTTTTTGTTTTTATTTTTTATTTTTATTATTTGAAAATAATGTTTACTTTTAACTTTTCACATTTTAGAAATTATAATTGGTTTGTAAGAATAAAATTTATTTTCAAACATTAAAAATAATAAAACTATATTTGGTAAGTGTATTTTAGTTTTTATTTATTGATATTTTATTATTTGATTATTGATTAACCAAATTATTTTCATAACATATTATTTTTTATTTATTGTGTTAACAAAAAGATGGTCATGGTGTTTGAAAAATAATATAAAAAGAATATTTTAAAATAAAAAATATTTAAAATTAATATTTTTAAATACAAAAGTAAATTGTATTAATATTAAAAGATATATATAGAGTATAAGTACAAAATATATAAAATAGGAATACGGTTGAATCTGTGTTTGAAAATGAGAGTACGGTTAAAAAAGAAGAGATTATATTGAATAAGAACACACATTGAGTCTTTATATTGAATACAAATACAATTCAATTTTTACCACTCTTCGTTAATTATTGTCGAATACACTTCTTTTTTAGACATTCTTTTATTTTCCGGTTTTGAATTAGAGAAGGAACACAACAAAATACACCAACAGAAAAAAATAGTTGAAAGACAAAAATTATTATATTTCTATCAAATTGAAAAATACACTTTTAAAACAATTAAAAAAAACTTAAAGATATTGAAGATATAAAGATAAAAAAAATTGAATATAACAAAAAAAATTAAAACTCAACAAAACAGCAAAATAATAAAAAATTTTGAAAGAAATAATCTTTTGTCTTTGACGAAAAAAGAAAAGATGAAAAGGCCGATGAAGAGAGCTAGGGAATTGGGAGTTGGAAGAGCCACTGGAAGAGAGTGACAAAAAGTGGGAGGGACTCGCCTTACATTTTTCAAAGTACGAGTGAAGATTTAGTTCTGGTACGTGAAATAAAAAGAAGAGGTGAAAGAATAAATCACGGAGTTCTTAATTGAAAATACTATGTTTTAGATTGGAAATATTTTTATTATTTTTAATTGAAAAAATTAAAAATGAAAAATATTATTTTTAATTTTATATTTTTTTATATTTTTGTTAAAAATAATATTAAAAAATTTAATTAAATCTATTTTTATATTTTATTTTTATTTTCATTGAAAATGAAAATAAGAATAACCAAATCAATCGACTCATAAGTTTTTTTTTAAATACATTTATCAAGAAGTTTATTTTTGTATGTATTAGATTTTCCAGTGAAATTTCATATGCGCACAAATAATGTGTATGTATGTATTATTAGCTTGCTCGGTGAATGAGGGCGAAGTACGAGTACCAACCAAGGATTCATTGTATCAAATTATCAATTATGAAACATGCATTATTAACCAGCGAATAATATTATAGTATATAATATGTCTTAATTTACTGTCAATAATCATACTATACTCGTCATCCATGTTCCATGATCATCAAAGGTTAAGAAAGGCAGGGAAGCAAAGGCATGTGGAATCTGCAACATTACACGGCGGTGCATGTGGAAAATAAAAATAATTTAGCTAAGTTGAGGTGGACAAATAATGATAATCAAGCTAATTAGCCTAATAGTCGGGTCCAAAATCATGCTACACAAGAACTAAATCGGCGATTAATTACGGATCCAGTTTCTGTTTTATTGGTTTTGTTTCATTGTCAATGACGGCAAACATCATTTGGTGGTGGGTCTGGTGGGACCCAAAAAACACCAGCCTCACAAATAAATGAATAAATCAATGTGGCAACTGAGTTATTCAAACAAA
This sequence comes from Arachis stenosperma, assembly GCF_014773155.1. Classification (NCBI taxonomy): domain Eukaryota; kingdom Viridiplantae; phylum Streptophyta; class Magnoliopsida; order Fabales; family Fabaceae; genus Arachis; species Arachis stenosperma. The sequence goes on from NC_080386.1 coordinate 56,820,917, forward strand.
CTACGAAGTGTTGCGTCTGGGCCACCGTCTTTTGTGTCATCCAATCAGATCGCGCCATGCTTATCCTTTAACATGTGGTGTAAAAACAAGACCAGAGAAATAATAATATCTAGTAACATACAAAACCCATGTAATCTGACATGGCGGTATATATTGCATTATTGATTTCAATCAACCCTACTTGATACTGTGACAACAAACATATCATCCCCTTTCACATGTCTAAATTAAAAAAAATCCTTTAAACAAAAAAAGCAACTGTTCAAATAACAGATGTATTTACTGATCTTTAGTAATAAGTTCATTTGTAACTGACATCAATTTATTTTATTTAATAATTACCACAATTTCCGTTTAAAAAATTGAGTACTTTGTAGTGCGTAGCATTTTTTTATTTAAATTGTTGGTCAGATAAAAAAAATCGTGTGAAAAATATTACATGTTGAAGTAGGGGATGGATGTTGGAGTTGGATTTTGGACTTGTATTCAATGATTATGATTAATTAAGTATATAATTATTGAGCATGATTATTAATTTATTATGATTGTTTAGCAAAAACTAATGACAACTAGTGTATTTACTACTACTAATAAAAGTCTAAAACCAACCTCAAACCAAACTCTGATGTGGCAGTGATTTGGCTTCTAGAGCTTTCGCTTGGCGTGGTTGTGGCGTCTTCTTCTTTCCAATGAGCTACTGCCAAAATTAAAACGTGATTTTTTAATTCTTACGCTTGTTGGTTGAACCGTTAGTATGAGTGCCTATTTGCTGAGAATTTTAAGTTTGGAACATTATTGAGGACTATTTCATTGGCCCTCTTTTGCATACTATTATTGTTCCTAGGTTTTTTGAGTTTTATATTATTGGCACACGTTGTTACCTTAATTGAGCTCTCACACGTTATTACCTTCTTTATTGTCTTCATTTCATTGAACCTTCTGAACCTTTTAAATTATTATTATTTTCTGTATATGAATATTCTTGACTTTATATAAGAGGGGTAGAAGATGTTTGGCTTAATTTTTGTTTAACTTTGATCAAATTTATATTAATAATCTCAATTTAAAAAGTAAATACAACTCTTTTTAAAGAAATGAGCTCGACTCAGGATTTATCAACTTTAATATTAGGATAAACTTTATAAATAATAAAAAATTACTAAAATTCTTGTAGCAGTGATTATGAAGTGTATAATAAGATGTTTAACACCAATAAAATTTCAAGTAAAATCAAACAGACTTAAAATGAAATTAAAATTGAAAAAATGAAATAAACTTTGCTTAAACAAGTAAAAATAATAAGAAAAAACTAAAACTTGAATCAAAGAACTAAATTGAAAAAGAAATGCTTAACAAAAATAAACAAAATAAATTAACTCTTAATACTCATATACAAGTATTCTTAGTACTCAGATGTACTTATATTTTATGATATTTTGGTACATCAGTGTGATTAAAATTTTGTAGAATTTTTAGTGTGATTTTATGTTATTGAATAGAAATTTCTTTTTAATTTGTTATTTTTTTATTTATAGAGTAGAAATCTTTTTTTATTGAATTTTTTTCTATTTCACGATTACAGTTTTTATTCTCTTCATTTCGACTTTTCTAGACTTCTAATTAATATTTGAATTAGTAAATCTCAGGTGGACACACGTGCATTGTTGTCCAATTTTACTATTTTGATGTCGAAATTACTCTATGATCCAATTTTTACATGATTAGATTGGTGTGCTTCATAATAATACCAATAAAGCAAGCAGATAATTATAGTTCGATTGGAGCATAAATAACTTCGGATAAAATGATAACAATAATAATGCTATAATCTTATAAAAAACAAGGTTATAACTTATAACTCAATAACGAATAAATAGTTTAGTCTTCATCCAAAGATGAAAATAAGTATGTTCTAAACTCCTTTAATTTTAAGAAATCACTCAAATAAAAACGCTTAAAACGTTTTTTTAGATGTGTTTTAAAAATTAAAATTCAATACATACAATGATTAAATTATGTTATTTTTGTCAAAATTAAATTAGACAAATTAATTTAGCTAAAAAATCGATAAATTACATCTTGAACCAGTTTGAATTAATAATTTTTATAAAAAATAACTATAATATCCCAATTATAAAAAAATGACTAAAATACAATTATTATTATTATTATTATTATTATTATTATTATTTTGCGAACCCTGAATCGTAACCCTTCTCTTCTTTCTGTGCTGTCATAGGGTTAGGATTTAAGATTCTCAAAATTAAAATATATATATATATATATATATAATATGAGTATTTTAGTCATTTTCTATAATCAGATTATTGTAATAATTTTCTACTAAAAAAAGAATATTAATTTAGACCAGTACAATGATTGGTTTACCGATTTTTCGATCAAATTAATTTATCTGATCTAATTTGACAAAAAAATACGATTTAATTTAATATATATATTAAATTTTAATTAGTAAAAAATATTTAAAAATAACATTTTAAACATCTTTATTTGAGTGACTCCCTTAATTTGATCAACAAAAGAATTATAAGCTCATCCTTTGCAAAATAGAAATATACTTTAACAGATCATCGTACAAAAATAAAATTTATATGATTAATTAATAAACATACACTTAATTTATTTAAATAGGTTGTGCTTATATTAATAAAACTCTACAATGATCAGCTCAATTTTTTTTTTTAATTTTACTTCTTCTTTTGATCTAACTATCTTCATCTAACAACTATATATATTTGTGCATATATGTAATATGCTATAATTAGGTGTTAAAAATACCGTCGGATAGTCTTTACCTATAATTGAGCTAGATTTTAATATATCTAAAATAATTATATATATTATTTTGCAGTACAAACTAAAATGAACCTATTAGAATCAAAAAAAGTATTTCAAATATCAAGTTGCAATAATGTCATAACTCTTCTATATATTATATACATTGTAACGCTATTATTACTAATATTATATTACATAGACAGTCAATTGTTACAAGCTTCTTCTGTACCATAATATTAAATATTACATTATTTGGAAGGAACAGTAGAAAATTAGACTTAAAATTATTGAAGCAATTTTAGGAAATCGATCAAACAAAAGTTACAAAATTATCAATAATAAGAGACAGAAATGATTGTTATTGGAAAATTGTAGGGCCAGCAAGCTCAATTATTATGTATTATTAACCAGAAAAGCGGTTCGGTTTTCCCTCTCAGTTCCAAGTGGTTTGGAAATAATTACATCGAATGGCACATGTGAGGTCTATCCTGACAGGCAGACTCTATAAATATTCCCATGTGGCAAATACGCTCTCATACTTGTTCAATTCTGTTTTCATTGTCCAATTCATTATCATCATTTTTCTTTCCTTAGTTACCACCACACAATTCATATTGACTCATTAGCTTCTTTATTTGATTATATCCAATGGGAACTTCTACTAATAATAACGACTCTTCTAATGATATTCCATGTTCTTACGTTCTCGTGCCGGATAACCTCGATGCGGCTGGCGCTATGGCAGAGCCGCGGAGACAGGTGAAGGGGTTGCTTGTGATCCTTTGTGGGCTTTTAGTACTTTTTTCATTGGTGGCCTTCAATTGGTCTTATAAGGGATCCAATAATGCGCATGAACGAGCGTCATTGGCAGCAGCATTAACCAGCATTGTTGACGAAAAATCTACATCATCAGAAATAGTGCCTTCTTCTTTAACATGGCAGGAGGCAGTGTCTCGCGGTGTGTCTGCTGGTGTGTCGGAAAAGTCCAACTGGCTTTTCAGCAGCAACAATGGTGAAATGTATCCATGGAACAATAGCATGTTATCGTGGCAGAGAACAGCTTTTCATTTTCAGCCTGAGAAGAATTGGATGAACGGTATTTTCTTATGCTTTGACTGACTCATTCTTTAAAAAAAAAAAAACAAAAAAATGAATCAGAAAGTTGTAAAAAGTCGTTATCACATAAAGTACAAAGCGGTTAACGTGGAAGTATATATAATTATATATATTATATATAAACAAAATTTACATGACTAATAGTTTTATAATCAATTTATAACTAATATAAGAAAACAAAATAACTAAATAAATAAATTAGATAAACTTTTTCTTATTACTGTGAAAGAAGAAGATTATTAATTACATGTTAGTAGAGTACATGAGTACATATTTGTTAGTAAAAAAAGTGATTGAAAAAGTATTGACAGTTTGTAATAATTCGGAATAAAGATTAATTCCTAACAAAGAGCCTAGCTCAACTTCTCTATTTTTTAAGACCTTCACTCCTTATTTCTTCATCCCTTTTTCTTTCTTCATATTGGTTTTTCAATGGCAAACAACACATTTCACAATACATGTTGAGAAAAAAATTATTAACCACATTAAATTTCTCATAAATGAACTGTTAACTTATATTATATTGATTTACTATTTGATACTCTCCATCCAATAAATATATTATTTTTATCCAAACTTTTGTGCTGCAACATAAGTTATTTTGTCGGTTTAAGAATATTTTAATATTTTTATTAATTTTTTATTTAATTATTCACTAATAAATATTTAATAATTTTTAAATTAAAATGGTTTATACATTTTACATATTCCAAGATCTCCCATAAAGACGGATGAAACGTTTTTTGTAAAGACATTTACGTGTCACATTATTATTAGATGTATTAATGAACTGGTTATTTTTGAATTTCTTAACAAATTAGAATAAAACTGATTTTTTTTATAACAATAACAATAAACTCAAATTTTTTTAGGAATTTAATTGTATTTTTAAATTTTTAGAGATTTAAATATCCGAAAAACAAAATGTCAGAGATATAATTGTCTTTTTATTAAAAAATTTAAAGATATTCAATTTAGATGGTATAATTTGATCGGATCAAATCGGGTCTAATAATTATAACACAGACAATTGAGTTTATTATTGTTGCTATAATAAACCGATTTGGTCCTGATTTATTAAAAAATAAATTATTAATCGATTTAATAAAAATATCCAATAATAACATGATATATGTGAATATCTTAAAAAAAAAAAAAGACATTTTTAATGTCTTTATTAAAGTGGTCTCTATTCTAAAAATTAGTCATTCTTACAGAGGTCGTAACAACTAGATAGTCATGATCTGGCGGCAATAAATCCTGGAAACCAAGACGAATACTTGTTAATGTAGGTATCTTTGTGATACGTAAAAAGCAAGATATGTTTATTGACCGGATCAGAGTAACCTGATTCTCGCCGATAGTCAAATAGGTCTTGTCGGAACCATTCCTTTGAACAGCATATACATAATAATAAAAAATAAAATGTACCGAATGTTTGATGTTTGCGACTAATTTTTCTCTTGTTCTTGTCTGGCGACTCTGGCTTGCGCTGACGGGGTTCTGCTGCTATCCTCTGCTTCAGATCCTAATGGTAAGAGACCACCCTCTCCTTTTCCCATAGGTTTTTACTTTTCACAATATATAATCGGTTGTTTAACAACAATAACAATGATAATAATTTGCTGCATTTTTTTGAATGTCTACCATTGACTTAACCCAAGTCTATATGTTTTGGCAAGAATTGGTCTATAAATATATGAGAAGTTACGAGGATGTTTACCTCGTTTGTTGGTCAGTCAAGGATTTGACATTTATGTGACCAAATAGTATTAGTAATATAATAATGGACTGAACAGGGCCTAAAAAAAGTGCATACACACATGGCAATTAAATTAATTGAAAGCAGAAAAAGAAAAAGGATTAAGCAATGAAATGAATTTTCAGGTCCACTATACTACAAGGGATGGTATCACTTCTTCTACCAGTACAATCCAAACGCAGCTGTATGGGGAGACATAGTTTGGGGACACGCCATCTCAAGGGACTTGATTCACTGGCAACACCTTCCACTTGCTATGGTTGCTGACCAATGGTACGACAAGAACGGCGTTTGGACCGGCTCCGCCACCATCTTACCCAACGGCAAAATCATCATGTTGTACACTGGTTCCACCAACGAGTCAGTGCAGGTTCAAAACCTTGCATACCCTGCTGATCCATTTGATCCCCTCCTTATCGATTGGGTCAAGTACCCTTCCAACCCTGTCTTGTTCCCTCCACCTGGCATTGGTGCAACTGACTTTCGTGACCCAACCACCGCTTGGCTTACCTCCGAAGGCAAGTGGCGTATCACCATTGGATCCAAGCTTAACAAAACTGGCATTGCTTTGGTTTATGACACCCTGGACTTCAAGACCTACGAGCAGATAGAGGGCTTCCTTCGTGCTGTTCCTACAACCGGCATGTGGGAGTGTGTTGACTTTTTCCCTGTTTCCAAGGAGGTTGAGAATGGCTTGAACACTTCTGTTAATGGGGCGGGTGTGAAGCATGTAATGAAGGTTAGTTTGGATGATGACAGGCATGATTACTATTCAATTGGCAGCTATGATGAGAAGAATGTCAAGTTCATACCAGATGATGTTGACAACGATGTTGGTGTTGGATTGAGGTATGATTATGGTGTGTTCTATGCGTCCAAAACTTTCTTTGATGATAGCAAGAGAAGGAGAGTGTTGTGGGGTTGGATTGGAGAGTCTGATGCTGAATATGCTGATGTTGCCAAAGGCTGGGCTTCACTTCAGGTATATACTACTACTACTACTACTATACACCATATATGGGTGGCTACCTAGCAATAACACTATACTAATTACACTGTTTTTAATGTTACAGGGTATTCCGAGAACAGTGACACTTGATACGAAAACAGGTAGCAACTTAATTCAATGGCCTGTTGCAGAGGTGGAGAGCTTGAGACTGAGAAGCAATGAGTTTAAGGATTTGAAGGCAAAGCCAGGATCCGTGGTCCCAATAGATGTTGGGACAGCTACACAGCTTGATATTGTAGCTGAATTTGAGATTGAAAAGGAAGAGTTGGAGAAGGCAACAAGCGAGTCTAATGTGGACTACTACAGTTGCGAGAGCAGCGGTGGAGCAGCACATCGTGGTGCCTTGGGACCTTTTGGTCTTTTGGTTCTTGCAGATGATGGGCTTTCCGAGTACACTCCTGTGTACTTCTATGTGGTTAAAGGAAGTGATGGAAATCTCAAGACTTCATTCTGCTCCGATCAGTCAAGGTCGTCTGTGGCAAGCGATGTAGTAAAGAAAACATTTGGAAGCTTGGTTCCAGTACTTGAAGGTGAGAAGTTTTCTGTGAGGATATTGGTGGACCATTCAATAGTGGAAAGCTTTGCGCAAGGTGGAAGGACCACGGTGACATCAAGGGTGTACCCAACAAGGGCAATCTATGGAGCTGCTAGGTTGTTCTTCTTCAATAATGCAACTGCTGCTTCTGTTACTGCTTCACTCAAAGTTTGGCAGATGAATTCTGCATTCATAAGACCTTACAACCCTGACCAGACCAACTAATATTCAGGGATACTAGCTTTGGCATGCAAAACAAGACATCAATTCTGTTTCATGGGAAGCCTTATTTTTTGTACTTCGCTCCGTTACTTACTTTCTGTAAATGATTATATTTGCAATATCATCTTTCTTTTGCTTTTGTTTCTTTAGTATAAAGCCTCAAGCATCGTTGTTTTAATCTTATCAAATGGCTTTTCTACAAAATGAAGATCCCAATTTACAACTATCTTTGACGAAACCAAGTACAATCCCAAAGACTAGATAATCAGCTACAGAGGAAAACAATAAAACAAAGAATCATCATCTCCCCTTTCGTCAAAATTGGTCAGAGACTAATGGGCTTACAATTTTTGCTGCGTTTTTGGCGAAAAGCTACCATTCTATGTTGGGCCTTTCCGACAACCAAGTTATAACAGGCTCCTTTTTTAGTTACTCCACTCTATTTCAATTTTTTGGCTGGTTATAGCAGGAAATTAAAATTTAATAGACAAAATAATAAAATAAAAAATAAAAAATTAAATAAGAAAATTAATGGGAAAACTAATAATTGGAAAGTAATCAAAGTAGGTCTATACGCTTTCATAGCATAAGTATTTAAATTTAAAAGTGACGAATTTTGTTAGTGGCAATGGCAAGTGTTCATATCCTCATTCAAAAATATAAACTCAGCTCTAATAAAAATAAAAATTTCACTAAAAAAGGGTAATCTTATTATATACCTGATTTTTTTAAGAGGGTCAGACATAATGTAAGAGATCAATTTTCTTTATCCAAATAAGTAACTATCTCCAAACTCCTACTATTTCTATCTCTATTATTAGAAACAATTTTGAATACTTAATAATATTTTAATAAATTCTTTATTTATATTTTAATAATATTTGATCATTATTTTAGTTTTTTAAACTCAACAATAGTGTTATAAATATAATTAAAAACTCAGAATAGCATAAACAAAAATAATTAACGGTTATAAATATAAAGCCTACTCACAACTTGGTCCCAAAGGACCTAAGAGACCGAATCCCTTAGAGACGAGAATGAAAGGAGCGTGGGGTTAAGCAAGCCCAAAACAGCAACTGAGACAGTTCATCAGCAGCGACAACGGTGATGTCTCCAACGGCAAGCTCCATTGGTAGCAACAGCAACCGCGATGATGGTGAATGGCTCCTCCACCGCGACTCTCTTTTCCTCCCTTCTCTGTCCAGCTCAATCTCTCCCTCTTCATTCAACAATGACAACAACCCTAATAGAGACGGCGGTGGCCTCAACAGCAATGGAAACAGCAGTAGCAGAAGAACGGCTTCTCTCCTGTCGTGTTTCTCTCTCCACAAGCTTCTTCTCTCTCCTTCGGCACCTTAATCACGGCAGCAGCGACGGAACGGCGATATCTCCTTCGACTGTGACAAAGGCTTTCATCGTCGCCTCCTTTCCTCTCCTCTGTTCATTGCGTCTTCATTCCTTCTCTCCCCCGCTCTCATAGTCGACGTCGTCCTCTCCTTTCCTCCCTTTTCTGCTTTCTCTCTCTCATTCATTCTCTCTTCTGTGTTTTCTTTTTGTTTCATTATTCAGTGTGCGTGGGAGAGTGAATGGTGAGGTAAGTGTTAGGAAAATTAGGGTTAGGGTTTTAAAAAAGGAGCAAGGGATAGTTTAGGTATTTTTATAAAATTAGAGGGTAAATGTAAAATGTTTCAAAAAAAAAATTAGGATGTTACAGAATCAAAATTGATATTCTTGAGTTTAAAAGGAGACTCCAACCTGATGATTTTATTGACTGGCTTTGCACAGTAAAAAAGTTGTTCGAATTAAAAGACATTTCAGACGACAAGCGCGTGAAGCTTGTAGCAATCAAGTTGAAGAAGCATGCGTCAGTTTAGTGGGAGAATGAAGTTAAAGTAACAAAGTGACGTTGTGTCAAATTTTCTATGGGGAGAAAATATAAGGATAAAGTGTGGTGCAATGTCATCCCGATGGATGCGTGTCACTTACTGTTAGACGTCCTTGGCAATATGATCGTTGAACCATTCATGATGATTTCAAAAATACATACTCATTTATCAAAGATGGTAAGAAGATCATATTAACTCCGTTACAATATATGTAGATGGTCAAAAGAATCAAGCTAAGCTATGTAGGGAGGATAATGTAGGAGTTCTTTCCAACCTAAGAAGAACAATGCAGGAGCATATATCTTTACATTTGTATTATTATATTGTATTATGAGTCCTCCCTTATTAGTATAAATATGCAAATGTACCCTTTTTGCTTACGAAATTGAGTTGATTGAGTTATATATTAATAAGTTCTGTACTTATTTTTCTCTAAGCTCTTTAAAAGTAAGAAGTACATCCTTGACTTAGCCAACTAAGGTGGGTTCGGCTATTTTTATCATAGTAGGGTTATTAATCTCGCTAAGATTGGTGACCCAAACAAGGGAGTGGATCCTCTCCAGTGGAAAAAAAATTGGATGGTATCCAATGAAAAATCTCACCCTTCATTGCTCTTTCTCTCATTAATTTCTGGTCTCACTTGTAGAATTAAAGGTGAGAGATCACACTTTATTCTCTCCAGTAACAAAAAAAATGGAGAGGATCCATTTCTCCCAAACAACGTCCCAACATCACCAAACCTCATATCTTATTCTTTGTATTTTATTTCCATAAGTTGAATACAGTCTGTTGTTACAAATTGCTTGAATGAAGCATCTCTTCTAATTTTAACTGTAATGGCATAAAGAAAGAAAATAATTGATGAAGCATCATAATAATTAATTATTTTACAAGAACACATGATCAATCCTTTATCTTTCTTGGATGTTTGTCAGACTTATGTAATTGATGGAACATGCTCGATCATTTCTAAGAGAAGACTCTACATCTATCATAGTCTGCATTTGAATGAATGCTGACTGTTTGGGAGGAGGAAGATTAACAGTCTCACTATTAAGCATCGAAATTACTGCAGTCATAGTATGCCTATAGCTTGCAAGTTCTTGTACACACAAAAGGCCAATATGTATGCACCTCGTTATGTCTTCTTTATTGCTTGAATTTGATATTTCTGGATCTATTAGTGATGCTATGTTGTCATTTTTCCACAATTTTCATGCCTACAAACATTAACAATAAGCATGTACTAGTTGTTAACATTCACATTACTAGGAACTAGAAAGAAATTCCTTTTGGAAAAGATTAAATTGAGGTGAGTGATTTAAAAAAACTTACAAACCCCAAAAGGCTCAAAGATTCAACATTCTCATAAAAGCTACTATATTTTCTGCCACTAATAATCTCCAAAAGTAAAACACCGAAACTAAATACGTCTGATTTTTCTGAAAATAGTCCTTGTAGAGCATATTCTGGTGATATATAACCACTACATAAATTTTAAGGTTAATTTCTTTAACTATCATTTCAAAATTAAATTCCAACAAAAGATAGAAGAATACTTACAATGTTCCAACAATTCTTCTAGTATTGGCCTCATTTTCAGTATTCTCAAAAATTTTTGCCATACCAAAATCTGATATTTTCGGATTTAACTCGTCATCTAACAATATATTACTTAATTTTAAGTCTCTGTGTATAATCTTTAATCTAGAATCTCTGTGAAGATAAAGTAGACCTCGAGCGATTCCTTCAAATATGTTAAAACGTTTTTCCCAATTTAATACCTTTTGTTTAGGCGGATCTGCAATAACAACAAAATGTTATAATGAGTATTTTAGCTATATATCAAAGAAGGACCTAAATTAATTGAATGATAACAAATTCATCCACTGAAAAGAGATTCATTTTTATCAAATAAGATGAAATGATGGGAACTAACCAAATATATGTGCATCCAAACTTCTGTTTGGTAGGTATTCATAGATCAAAATCTTTTCATCTCTTTCGATGCAACATCCAAGAAGTCTGACAAGATTTCGATGTTGAAGTTTTGATATTACCATAACTTCATTCATAAATTCTTCTACACCTTGTCCCGATGTTTTTGAAAGTCTTTTAACTGCTATTTCCTGTCCATCTTCCAATCTACCCTGAAAGATATGAATAAAACTCACAATTTGTGGGATATAACACTTACTGTGTTAAGAAAAAAGATACATTTTGTAATACTAGTACCTTATATACAGATCCAAAACCACCTTGTCCTAGCTTATTATTTGAGTGGAAATTATTTGTTGCAGTAGCAGGCTTTTCAAGCTCAAATAGTGAATTCTCCGGAAGTTCAACTTGACTCGTATCATTAAAATAACTATTTCTATGAATTCTTTGAAGCGCTTTCAATGCACAGAAATATAAAATGTTTCAAACTATTTATTCTGCATAGGAAAATATATTGTATGAATTGTAGTTACCTCATCTGATTGCCCTTTTCCTCAAGATATATGCACAAGCCACAATAAGAGCCATTGCTATTATAACCGAAAGAACTATGATCAGTGTGTGATTTTTCTTCTCTTCAATGTTCAAAGAAATTAAGATAAAGTTAGTTTTGGTGTTTTACATGTCATCATGTACAAACAAGGCATTGAGCAATGAAATTCATAATAAAGTTACCAAGTTCCGAAGAGGAATCTCGAATGTAAAGATCAATTCCTCCCATTGAGAACTGCTGTATGTCAATCAAGTTTCCACACCATAACATGCAGCCAATGCCAGAATCACAAGTGTATGCAATGCAAGAGCAATTTGCCAAGCACTCAGTTCTGCAATCATAAGCAATGGAAGACAATCACTGTGAAAAATCTGGAACCTTGACATTTTGCAGCTTCACAAACCTATCACTATTCCCATTATTTCTAACTCTCTCATCACACTGCAGAGGCTTCTTCCTCACACAACCGCTGCTCCAGTTTTATTTATTCCACTCTTGAGCATTCTTTGGCTCAAACCCTCTCAAACAGCTGCAGATAGGTGAATTTTTAGGATCACAGATTCTAAAGGGACCACACTCTCCATAAACATCACACACAGAGCTTATAGCAGACCAGTCCACAATCCAATATCTCTTTGCATAATCCCAATAGGTTTTATGAAGGTTTCCATCAGAACTCAACACATATATCATTGACACATTCGCATAGTTGTATGAGAGGTAGTAGGTGCCGTTGGTTTCACCTTCACCATCTAAGGAGAACCCGTCAAGATAGTTCACGTTCATAGTAGGTATTTCAATGAAAACTTGACCGTTCCATGGACCACTTTGCTAATAAGGTTGAGTTCCTCTCCATATGAACACTTGAGCGATGTGAAGGGGTTTAAGACTCATAGTGAAGTCTCCTATGGATGGATCATTAGGAGTTCTCCATGAGGTGAGTTTCACTCTCTCGCCGGTAATCTCATTGGTGCTAAGCTCTATTTTCGGCAAGAAAGTATCTATAGGGTGCTGGAAACTCTGCCAAAGGATCCTTCCTGTGGTGATTTCTTGCAACACAAGGTTTTCGGTGTTCTGAAGCTGTGCCGTTGTGTTGGATGTAATATTTGTAATGTTTGTTGACCAAAGAATCTGCTTCTGTTGATTCATGACAACAAGGTTTCCATCCTCAAATATTTTGAGATGCCCTGAAGAAGAATCCTTTATAGGTTGGTTTTTGTTGGCAACACAGACCACAGAGAATTTGGACATGTACCAAATTCTGAGATAGGACAAGGTTGATGAGTTAGAAGGGATGAAGAATCCTAGGTGGAACAAAGTGTTGTTGGAGCTTAAGGTTTCGGGGTCCTTAAGGATGTAATTAGAGGAGGTTATGGTGTCTAATAAGGAATCAACATGATAAAAGCTAAGTGTTAGTAGCAGCAAAACTGGTATGGGCATGTCACCTTTGATGAAGTGAAGTAACATCATAATTACATGAAACAGTTAAAGTTCTTGGTTGGATAGGAAAGTTTGGAAGATGACTGTGAACAGGTTTTTCAATCACAAAGATAATAAGTTTCTCCACCTTAGATAAATTAAATAAATGGTTGGTTTATTGAATATTGTAGATATAATATAACCTACTTCTGACACCAGCTGTTTTACTTTTTCTATTTTATCTTTAATTTTTCTTGAGAATGGTACGTACATAATCATTATTGTTCATGTGTGTTTACTCTACATTTTATTTAGAAGAGTGCTATGGGGCAGAATTTGTAATGTATAGTAATCAATTAGTTATTATTAATATTTTTAATGGTATAAGATGATATTTAATAGTGTAAGATTATTCAATTTTTTTAATGATTAAATACTGGTCAAATTTCAATAAAAATGCTAGCCCCTAGATTTTTCTTTTTATTTATTAATTTGTGTCTGTATAATATTGTAGTTGAATCTTTATTCTATTATATATTTCTAATTTTACAATTAAAATGTGTCACATGTTATTTTTTCATTGTAATTGGAATCAAATTTTTTTCTCCAAAATTAAAGAATTCTTCTCCTCCTTACTAATTTTACAACTAAACTGTGCCACATGTCACTCTCTCATTGTAATTGAAATTAAATCCTTCCCACCAAAATTAAAGAATTCTTCCATCTTCTATACTACTTTTACAACCAAAATGTGCTACATATTACTCCCTCATTGCAATTGAAATTAAATCTTTTCCTCTAAAATTAAAGAGTTCTCCCCTCCTCCCTCTTCTTTTTTCTATCTTTCATATTCCTTCAACCACTCTATCTATTTTATATATCATTATTAATATTAATATCAATTATAAATTACTAATTTGACAATAAAAAATGTGCAACATGACATTCTTTCGTTGCATTAAAATTAAAATTAAAATATTAAAATTGAAATTAAAATATACCTATATTATGTATCATATATTACTATATAAATTAATAATCAAATGTGTCACATGAAACTTTTTTATTAAAATTGAGCGAAAATATTTTTTTTCAAAATTTATAAAATTCCTTCCTAAATTCTCTCATCTACTTCTCCCTATTTTTCTACTTCTCTCTACTATTTTTACTCTATATATAATTTATATTTTATATTAGTAATTTGACAAATCAAATTCTGTCATCTGATATTTTTTTATTACAATTAAAATAAAATTTTTTCTTCCAAAATTAACAAACTCTCATTCTCACTCTCATTCTTCATCTTTATCTTTCTCTCTCTTTTCTCTCATTATCTATTTTTTCTACCTTTCTGTTCTACAGAAAATAAAATTAATAAAATAATATAATTCAAATAAAAAATATTATTATTTTGTACATATTTTTTTAATTTTTTATTTAGTTTTAAATTTTTATCTTTTATCTTTTTACTATATATTTTTATTTCTCTTCTTTCAAATACTTATTAAATATAATTTGGAGAGAATACTAATGTTATAATTAAAAGTTAGAATCAAGATTCAATTGTTTAAAAAAAATTAATTTTGAGTTAATTTTATAATCATCAGTATAATTTTTTATGCTAATATCTAATTATATTTTTATATACAAAGAGAGAAAAAATATTATTTTTAAAAAATTAGACTTTTTCATATAAAAATAATAACTAAAAACTGTATTATTTGATTTTTTATCTATAGATACATTGGTATTTTTAATCCGAAATTTTTGTCGACCTACGACTTCTTTTTGTAAAAGTAGTTTGATATTATAAATCTTTTGTACTATGCATAATCTATACTCTCAAAATAAAGTGGATCATAATTTTAAAAAATATATATTTTCGTAATGTTATTACAGATAAAAATATCAGTAAATTTATATAGACAGGATTTAATAATCGTCTAATGTTATATTTAGTCTCCCTAAAATTTCTCGACATCATTCGAGGATTTTGACAACGAACTGATAGATATTTAATCTAATGTTATTTTATATGTTTTAGATAAAAAATTTTAATTAATAATTTTAACATGTATTTATAAGATATATGTTATTTAAATTCTAGATTCTTTCACAAAGTTTAATTTTAAATATAAAGATATATCTTAATAAACTCTCAAGAATGGCCAAGATAAAAGGAATAGTTATCCATTAATAAAGATATAATTACTTCAAAAAATATAGTTATCAACTTTACTATAAATACACTGCCTTCAAGTATATTCACATTCTAACCTACTAAAAATCTACTCAAAACTCTTGTTGTAAAATTCCTATAATACCCTTATTCATCTTTTTTCTAAACCAAACTTTAACCCTAACTTCCTAAATTACCAACACACACCCCCTCCCCCAAATAAGAGAAAAGAAGCAGAGAGAGTGAGGATCGGGAAGAAGAAGGAGGGGAGAAAGGGACAGCGCTGGCGGGACTAAGAGCCGCCGTCGTTGTCATTGTCACGGATCAAGAAGATAAAGGGAGAAGGAGATCGAAAAAGGGAATGGGGAAGGAGAAAGGAAGAAGTGCGAGAGAGGAGCTGCTATCCCGCTATCCTCGCTCGCCCCTGGAGACCGTCCCTGCCGCAGCCGGAGCTTCCACTACCGTCGTCAAGGACTCCATCGCCGCCACAAGAAGCCACCGCATGTGGAAGAGAAAGACGTGACACACAGAACAGAGGAAGAGGATAACATCTCGTTGCAGCCGCCCCTTGTCGCCGCCGCTGAATGGGGAGCTCCATCATCGCCATCGCAGCTACGAGTATGGGGCTTCGAAGAAGGAGAGAGGAGCTCGCAGAGGAGATAGAAATGCAATGGCCAGAGAGAGGAAAGTCTTGCCAGGAGGCGGGAGCAGGTATGCCTCCGCTGTTACTGCAGGTTGTGCCACCGTGCTTCTGGTAGCCGGGAACCGCGCTGACATCACCGGAAGCCACTGCCGGAAACTCTGCAAGTTTGTCCTAGCTCCACTTTTTTCTGCCGATCTGTCCTTGCCGGTGATCCTCACCGGAGCTGCTGATGCTCCATCCTCTTGTTTCCTTTGGTAAGACTAATCTTGTCCTGCCCTGTCTTTCTGTAAAGCTCTATTATTCACTTTGTTCTATCCTGCTTGATGTCCTTATCTATCTTTGTTCAATTTTAAACCACCGTAGACTGTTGAATTCGCTGTTGACCCTTGCTACTAGGGCTGTTGTTGATGTTATTGCAGTGAGAATTGAAGTTATTGCTACTACCTCAGTCCAAATTATGTGCAGTTTCATACCCTTTAATTCGACACTTCGAATTTGGTCTCTTCGGTCTGTTAGGACCATGCTGTGAGTAGGCTTTATATTTATAACCGTTAAGCTTTTGGTTTATGCTATTATGAGTTTTTAATTATATTTATAAACTTATTATTGAAGAACTTTGATTTGATTAGAATAATTGATTTATTATTGCTCAATAATTATTTTTATGAAACTCATACTTTAGAAATTTTACATGAGACTATATATATGCTTGATAAAACTTTATATTATTTTAGAATATTGATTTTATTCGAATATATACTTTTGAAATATTAAAATATTTGTTGGCACTCACTTTAATTTGAAATTATGAAATATGTTTTTATAATTGAGAAAATATTATTTAAAAAGATTTCTGATAAGAAAATATTATCTAATTGATTTGATTCGATACCTTATATATTTGAGAGATTAAATATTTATTGTATTTGAAACTATATGTTTTGAATTGGTTTGGGAGGCTCGTATTAGAAAATCGTAGTTAGTGGCGGTTATGACGTTAACTTATATGCATCTGACTCAGACTCAAACTAGCAGGGGTGTTGCTAGCCTAACGTGTAGGCCACACGTTATATCTGTTATTCTGTTAGGACACACAAGAGGAAAAGGCTACCCATAAAGGTGGAGCTGCCCATGTGTAGACTTTTGATTTGATTTCTGTATGAACTCCCTTATTGATACACCTATTATTATCAACTATTACTTTCTAATTAATATTACTTTGATAATAATATTTATATGGTCTCATGTCGATTATAGATGTATTGTCTAGTCACTGAGTTGTAAAACTCACCCCGTTTTCTAAAAATATTTTTCAGGAACAAATATTTGACTATGTGAGACTTTCTATTCAAGAGTAACAGTCTGCAATAAGTACTTATTCTTTGTTGAATTTCTAGAAGTATATGCTAGGCAGGATCCAACCATTCTTAGTTATTTTAATTTTTTTGTTAAAAATATATAACTGTTTATTTTAGAACTTATAAAATATTTATAACTTGCTTATTTAACTTATATTTGAGTATGTTAGGCTGGCTATAGGATTATTTTCCTGAGTGTCGATCATAACTCATTTTAGGTCGTGACACTTGATAACTTAAGTATCAAAATCTCTTGCAGGTACTACCCCACCTCCTCACGAGGAACTCGGTGGCACCTCGGCTTAAGAACAAATCGGACGCTGCCTCGCAAAGAATCTGGACCTCACTTTCAAACTCGAATTAATGTTTTAGACAAGTCTCAGAACAACAAGCATTATTCATCACAGAAGAAATCAAATATAACAAAATAAATAAATTATTTTCATAAAAATATATTCAAATAATTAATAATTTTAATAATATATATTAAATTATCAGCCAATTATTATCTTGAGATGAATACTTCTTCATACAATAATAAATTAACAATACAGGTTGAATAGTAAATGTAGTCCAATTAAATATATTTAAGATACATTAATGATAAGGAGAAAATAATTTAAAATTATTTTATTTAATTTAATATTCATAATTATATATAATATCTAAAATAATATACTTAATATTATATATTTATTTTAATAATAATTAATAAATATAAAATAAAATAATTTAAAAATGATTTAAAATAATTTTTATTTTCTTCTAAACAATTTGTTTTGAAAAAATAAGCTAATTGGTAATTGTAGAGAAGATAAAATTAAAGTGTGTCCCAAAGCATCAAGTTTGAAGAAGCATAGATAATAGGCTCAGGATTCGGTGGTCTAGGATTTTTTGGACTATTTAGTGGTCCAAGTAGAAAACATGTTTTTAGAGTTTTTTTATCAATTGTTATGTAGTCCTTAAACTAATTTTAATTACAAATTAATCTCATATATTTTATTTAATTATAAAAATAGTTTTTTATTTTATAAATTATTATTTTATCAATTATCTATTATATTTATTAACAATTAAATACAAAAATAACAACCAATTATATCCTCCATTCATCCTAATAATTCCAATTGATTAAAAAATTAACTTTGATCTCGTTACGTTCGTCCATGGCTTCCAAATCGTGTTTTCTTGAAATTCAATCGATTGGTTTTTCAAAACAATCGATTGAATGATAACTCAATCGATTGATTTACACTATATCACAAAACAATCGATTGAAAGTTGTAAGGTAGAATGGTAAAAAGCTTAAACCAATCGATTGTTTATACTTTCCAATCGAATGAATGCCTCAAAACAATCGATTGTTGTTGTTACTCAATCGATTGAGTTCACGAAAACAACATGGATTTGCCAAATACAATCGATTAGAAAGTGATGACATTGAAGTTTTAGCCAAATTCAATCGATTGGTAATGTAATCCAATCGATTGGAAGGTGATGAAGTTGAATGTTTTGCCAATTTCAATCGATTGGTAATGGTATTGCTCATTCATCTCAGTGTCTGTAAATATACCTGACATCTTAAAAATGTCCAATGAAAAAAATTATTTAATACACACAAAGTCATATATTTCTATTTGTGGTAAAAGTTAAAAATTAAAAGTAAATAATATTTAAACTTTTTTGTTTAACAAAATTAAAATAAAGCACAAAAATAAGAAAAAATGTGTATAGTTTAATAATTAATGTAAATTTTAAAAAATTGGATAAATTTATATTTCTTGTGATTACAATCAAAAGTGAATTATATGTATTCTTATAATCAAGAAATATACTTAACTTCTTTTATAATAAGTAAGTCTGTCAATAATTTAATTTATTAAAAAATCTCATTTCTTTTATTTATCCTACAAAATAAAATTTCATATTAATAGTTTTGAATAAGACAATTAAAATAAAATTTAAAAATAAAGCTTGAATAAAAAAAATACAAAGTTTTTAATCTAAAAATATAAAATAGTTAAAAAATAGAATACTTATTTAAATATGATTTTTCAAGACACTCTATAACCTAGATGAATAAATATTATTTTTAAAATGAATCATAATATATTGATACAAAACTTATTGTATGTATTTTTTTTAAAAATTAATAAACCTCTCTCGTTAATAACAATATTGGAACCTAAATTTGAACGCTAATTGATATTATATATTGTGTAGGTACTTAGAGTATATTAGAAAAGTACGTTAATAATTTGAAGAGAAAAATTATTAGTGTAAATTTATTTTTTTTTAAAATTAATCCTTATTGAACTATTCTATTTTTATTCCTTCAAAACATATCTTAATAAAAATATTTGTAACAATAATTTATATCCAATAAGAATATCTTAACGAGCAGTTACATCATTCTGTCATGGGGTAAAATATGGGTAAAATAGGAAAAAAATAATCGACACCTAACTCTCTGTATTCCTAATATAAATTGTTATAGATAAGTATAGTTTCTTAAAATTTTGGGGTGTCCGGGCCACTACTTACCCCCTCTAGGTCCGTCGCTGGTTGCTAGCTAATTAATTAATAATAAAAAATAATAACATCTATTTATTTTTTAGTATTTCTCAATTTCTATGCATTAATAAAAGATATTTTTAAATTTTTTTTCTTACACAATCAATTTCACGAATAAAGTATCGAACAGAATAATTACAAAATTAGAGATTCTATTCGCTGACCTCGATTTTGTAATCAAAACGATGGTTTATTTTTTGAACACTACAATGAAAAACTTGATTGGACCTTTGCTGATTGCTGCAACGGTGATTAACGATGAAGAAATAGTGGATATTAAATAGACGGATGAAAATTAAAAAAATTGGATATTGAGTAGATGGATGTTCCAAAGAAAAACAATTAAATTTTTTATAATCAAAGAAAATGATACACGATTTTAATGGTGGGATTGAATAATTAGTGATGGATTATTCACCAATTTATAATGTTAATATTAAGGAAAAGATAAGATTAGTTTATCTACATAAAAATAAAACAGAACAAATTGAAGATAGAATTTTAAAGATAAGATAGATGAATAATAAGATAATTTCTAAAAAGATAACAAGATTGAAATAGCCGCAGATCACATTTCAATCGATTGGGTACCATTACCAATCGATTAAAATTGGCAAAACATTCAATTTCATTACCTTCCAATCGATTGGATTACATTACCAATCGATTGAATTTGGCTAAAACTTCAATGTCATCACTTTCCAATCGATTGTATTTGGCAAATCCATGTTGTTTTTGTGAACTCAATCGATTGAGTAACAACAACAATCGATTGTTTTGAGGTATTCATTCGATTGGAAAGTATAAACAATCGATTGGTTTAAGCTTTTTACCGTTCTACCTTACAACTTTCAATCGATTGTTTTGTGATATAGTGTAAACCAATCGATTGAGTTGAGTTATCATTCAATCGATTGTTTTGAAAAACCAATCGATTGAATTTCAAGGAAACACGATTTGGAAGCCATAAACGAACGTAACGAGATCAAAGTTAATTTTTTAATCAATTGGAATTATTAGGATGAATGGAGGATATAATTGGTTGTTATTTTTGTATTTGATTGTTAATAAATATAATAGATAATTGATAAAATAATAATTTATAAAATAAAAAACTATTTTTATAATTAAATAAAATATATGAGGTTAATTTGTAATTAAAATTAGTTCAAAGACTACATAGCAATTGATAAAAAAACTCTAAAAACATGTTTTCTATTTGGACCACTAAGTGGTCCAAAGGTTCCTGGACCACCGAATCCTGAGCCTAGATAATAGTGGAACACGTGTGCTACTACATTACCACCAGTCAAGTACTCAACTTCCATAATGAGTTGCTGAAGTGCAAATCCAAACTTACTGCATCTCTTCTTCTTCTTCTCCAATGGCACTGAATTCATTGACTCCGCTTTCCACAGGCTGTCTTCACGCATCCAAGACTTGCAATGTACACCAATCTTATTTCCATCCAAAGGGAGCTTTTAAAGTTGTATGTGAAATGAAGAGAAACACAGAACCCAGGAGGAAGTGGGGGAAACTGGTTTCGGCCACGTTGGCAGCGGCAGTTATTGCCTTCAGCTCTGACATGTCTGCCCTTGCTGATCTCAACAAATTCGAGGCCGAAATGAGGGGTGAATTCGGCATTGGATCCGCTGCTCAGTATGGTTCTGCCGACCTCAGGTTCCTGAATCCTTTCCTTGCTTTTTAAATCTCGGGTTTCTTGTAACCAAAACTATAGTCGCCTAATTCTTTTGTTCATTACTTTTAGGAAAGCAGTGCATGTGAATGAAAATTTCAGGTAATTTCAAAGTAGTTATTCAATTTATTCCCAATGTAAAATTTTTCAATGTGTCCTCTAATCATGATCATTCTAAATTACTGACTGATACAGAAGAGCCAATTTCACAGCTGCTGATATGAGAGAATCTGATTTTAGCGGTTCAACCTTCAATGGTGCATATCTTGAGAAAGCTGTTGCATACAAGGCTAATTTTACAGGTATAAGCTTGGATATGAATATCTATGGAGCATTAGTTTCTCTGCAGAACTTCCAAAATTTAGTGACTATAGTTTTGTTACATTTCCCTTGGACATTTTTCAGGTGCCGATTTAAGTGACACTTTGATGGATCGAATGGTAACTAACACCTCAAATTAATTACTTCTATGCATTAGTTGGTTTGATTATATGTGGTTTTGCTTGTCCGGGGAGTACAGGTTCTTAATGAAGCCAATTTCACAAATGCTATTCTCCTTAGAACAGTGCTGACACGGAGTGACCTTGGAGGTGCCATCATTGAAGGTGCTGACTTCAGTGATGCTGTGTTGGACCTTCCACAAAAGCAGGTACACCAATTATTGTTTGGTCTGTGGTACTTACATTGCTTGACATTT
Organism: Arachis stenosperma; assembly: GCF_014773155.1. NCBI lineage: Eukaryota > Viridiplantae > Streptophyta > Magnoliopsida > Fabales > Fabaceae > Arachis > Arachis stenosperma. The sequence continues at coordinate 56,843,306 of NC_080386.1, forward strand.
AACTATGTTACAACTGTTCGATGAACTTAATGTTGTGGTGTAGGCTTTATGCAAGTATGCAAGCGGCACAAATCCTGTAACAGGAGTAAGCACAAGATTAAGCTTGGGTTGTGGCAACAAACGACGAAATGCATATGGCAGCCCGTCGTCTCCCCTGTTAAGTGCTCCACCACAGAAACTGCTTGATCGAGATGGTTTCTGTGATGAAGCAACTGGCCTTTGCGATGCAAAGTAGTTGCACGCATTTGGCCATATGTTTTAAGAGACTATGAATGAGGCATCTCTATGCAGAGTATATCCTCCTCAAACCAACTCACGCCTACACTGATTGATCTTTGGGCAGAACCTGTTTGTGAACCCTGTTTTTCTCCCTGTAAGATAACAGATATATTTGCTAATTTGGGGAGAATATAAAGTTCTCCTGTGTTTTGATCACACGATTTCTCATGCATATCACATAATACTTATATATATAACTTGAAGATCAATTTGTTGTATATTTTTGTCTTACAATTTGCAATGGGTATGGACATAGAGTGATCTCGTGCATAGTGCAGCATACACTAATCACCACTAATATTGTATGTAGAAACTTCTCAAGACATTGATGCAGAAAAAAGCAGAACTGATCAACTATTTACTGATTGATCCTCACAGTCTTCACGATCTTTTTAGTTTACCTCATCCTTTGGACAAAAAGGTATATCCACCATGTTATGATAGTCTTAGCTTAGGTAGCATTTTTAGGTCTTAGAAGCCAGCCAAGTTCAACTTGCGAGAAAGCAACTTATGGTGAAGGTAATAATACAAGGAAATACTCACATTGTAACATCTTTACATGAAGATAATATTGTAAATCCTTAGATAATTAGTCAAATATATTTGGTCAAATATGTCAAATTGTCTAATGATTTACAATACTATCTTCATGTGAAGATGTCATTATGGGAATATCCACCATAGTATAATCCAATTCTAATTAGAGCCCACAATTATACAAAACTAGAGGTGAACATTCCATCTATCCCTACTCGTAACCCAAGCTTTGAACTAATCTCTAATTAACGAATCAATCATGTTGCTTGCAATTTACTCTTCCTTTTGTCTTAGTCATCTAAATATTAGATATATCGCCACATCAATCATGTTGCTAGCTCTAGAATTTTTGTAAATACGATACTAATTTCACGCAAATAAACAGTGCATCTCAATACAGTGTTTGATACAGTATATAACAAAACATTTCCATTACTATATAGTGCTCAATGAAACTTTTTCATCCTCGATGTTCAAGTCACCTAAGTTAATATCTGGCACTAGAAATTAATAATAAGATATCTGAGGGTTTTCATAACAAGTTAGTGGAGCCCGAAGAAAGAGAATAGAGTGAATTAACAACAATGATGAAGGGAGAATAGCCTGTCCCACTCCTCCACCTTCCCCAGCAGTGCACTCCGGTCCATGGAATGTTCCCCTTTGGCGATACAGCTCCTTGCTCATGGTTTTCAAAAAGCAATTTGGATTATTATTGGACCGCCTCATCTAATCCACGCCTGAAATCTAATGTTATCTTGGGTTTCCATCTCCATGCCGCTTTTATCTCTTAAAAAGTTGGTTCTGTTTTCACTTGGTATATATACATGTAACGTGTCCAATTTGTGTCAAACATTTGACGAGGATGGAATCTAATAAGTTTGTCTTTAACCAAATTCAGACAAGAAAAGCAAGCATCTTTTATTTTATTAATCGTTTTATTAGAAGGAAACATAATAAGCAGAGTATCTGTGGGAGGTTTACTTTGGTTTTTGGGGAAGTAGTTATAAAGAATGTCATGCGTGATGTTGCATAATGTAAATATGGCCGCCGCACATGGTAAAAAAATGGTGCTAGCTTAGCATGTGTGGATTATTAAAATGCTCTTTTAACAAACCCCGGCCCCATTATTACTCACACATTCCGCATGTCAATGCGCATGGTGTGCTGCTAGTTTACTTTTTAATTTTTATGCAAGGAGAACGCGACCAATGAATTGACCTAGCTAGCTAATTCTCTTCTTCTACTATTATATGATAAACACTATATATTGAGTCAAATTAAAGGAGTAACTTTGTCTTAACTTCTTGATAATTTTTAGTTGCTGCAGATGGCTACAGTAGTGGAAGCATTACGATATTAAGTTGATGGAAGCACGCCTAATCATTATGTCGTGCCATTGCATTGCATTGCTCTACTACTCTATCTTCACTCCGATACCCCCACATAAAAAGGGCTACTTGTTTCCCTTAAATCACATTCAGCCAAACCTCTCCATTATCATCATGATGAGGTGCTTAATGAATGTTTTAATTTGCCTTCATACTGCTCCTATGGGTATATATAAACCATGCATTATCAAAGTTTGAACATACGCTACCTCAGCACTAGTGGAGCATCCCTCCAACTCCTCCTCCTCCTCCTCCTTCACTGAGTTAGCTATGACACTAGCTAGCTAATTTACAGCTGAATTTGCATGCATCCACATGCAGGTACGTTATCTCCTATTTACAGAGACTCACTATATATCACTTCATTCTTTTACCAAGAAAAGTATAATAAATCCACTTGGCTATAAGGCGCAAATTGTTGGCTTAGGTTTCAAGACTTTACAATTGCCGGTTCATGGAGAATCAAATAATGAGCTCCAGGTACATATACAATTATTAATTGATCGAGACTACATGTGTATACAAATTTAATGAGTAATAAATGCAATTAAACTACATATATATAATGAAGAAACCAGTTTAACATCAACAGACACACTTAAATTTAGCATCTGGTGGATGATGATAGTCATTCATACAGCACAAAATAAAGGTTCAACAATAAGAATATTTAATACGACGTTTGGGCGTATTATGTACACAAACTCGGAGCAATGCCTTGTTTTTCTTTTTTTTTTTTTTCCAGTAGAGCTAAAACTGTACTTAATTGCTATATATAATTAGTATGCATATTCTAGTTACTATATATAATATAATAATATTGACTTCAATTCCACAGGTGAATATCGCAGTTACTGGAGGCAGACGTTGAAACATAGTCATCCTGAGGCGCCATTTCCTGCTTCGTGGATCCATTTGGAAGCACAGTAGTAGCAACATGTTGTTCATCAGCCACGCTGCAGGTTTCCTTGGAAGCCTGATCTTGATCTTGACTCATGAGTTGAGAAGCAACAAATTTGTCAAGCACTCTCCAATCCGTGACTTGGTCCATCACTACTGCTTGCTCAATATTGCTACCATAAAGCAAGTGAAGTTGTTGCTGAATGCGTTCAGATGAATAGGACTGCAAAGCACTAGTACTACTAGTTCCATTATTGTTGTTGTTTTCGGCGTATGCATAGGGTGCAATAACGGGGCTGCCGCAACTCAAAACTTGATTAGGGCTCTCAAGGTGTGGAAGTTGGAGAAAAGCATCATGGGTGTTGTATTGGAATTGATGAAGCTCGTGCTTGCAGGGATAGTGAGTGGATGGAGATCCTTGCATGAAGGGAAGTTGATCATCATAGTCTACCACGTTGCGTAGGGTGGGCATCCGCTTCTTGAAGACTCTGCACACAACCCAGCCATCTTCCTGATTGGAGTCAAGACGATACTCGTGCATGATCCAGTTTGATTTGAGGCCATTGGGAGCTCGTCCTTTGTAGAACACAAGAGTCTTTCTCATACCAACGAGACAATGGCTTGAGCTTGAGTATATGGCTTTGTCTCTTCCCGTGGCTTTCCAGAATCCTGCCTTTGTAGCTCTATTGGTGCGAGTCCCTGTTGGGTACTTCTTATCTTTATGGCTAAAGAAGTACCATTCATTTTCATCCTCGCTTCCTATTTTGCATATTTCTGCATGCATCTCACTCCAGTTATAATTCATTTCTATCTACTAATGTATGTTAGTGGTTCTCATACGTACCTTGAAGATCCCATGGCTCAATCTTATAGAGATCCACATCTTTTATCACATCCAGATCAATCCTTTTCGAAGCTATCTTTTTCCTCAGGTAGTAATCAACAAGTTCTTCATCCGTCGGATGGAACCGAAACCCAGGAGGAACATGTGAAAATGCGTTCATTTCAAACCTACTGCATTTCAATAAATCATATCACTTCTGTTACTTGTAAAATTTCAGCAAAATTTCTGTGTATTAATGTGTTATTAGCCACGTAATTTAATTTGTGTTTATTAATGTGTTATTTTACATATTTTTAAATTGTATTATATATTTTAACATGTATTTTATATGAGTAATTGGTTGATAATTGGTTTTTTGTTTACAAATAATAACATGATGTACATATGTATATACGTATTGTATGGTAAATTTCACAGTTATATGTTAAATTCTTAACAACAGTTTTAAAATAAAAATGAATGACAGCAATAGCTAGTAGTGTTGACTGTATTTGATAGGGTCTAATTCGAAGGAATCTTCTGCTGCCTGAAGTCGATTTGTGCTTACAAGTTAGAAGTTTAACAAAGAGGAAAAAAGATATGATAGTAGTGTTGAGTGGAAGTTCATGGTTAAAAATTGAAATTAAAAAAAAAAGGTTCAACAACAGCAAAGGACAAGAAAATGAAGAATAGAAGATAATAACATATATAATTGTTGATAATTGATGTTCCCCTTTAGATACTGTTGCTATATACAAACACTATATAGAATTAATATAGAAGGATGGAAAAATCAACCGTAAACAATTACGGCCTCGTCAGCTAATAAAATTTCTCCAAAACAACCCCATTAGATTTAGGGTTTGATTATATAGCATCAAATATTTACCCTATTTGAAGCCAACCCTACAGCAAAATTGATAGAGCACTCAAGAATTTCACGCAGGTACGTAATGGCTTACAGCATAGTTTGCTAAAATTGCCTAAGAGAAGAAGCGATGTTACTGACTTAGGAACTGATGACTGATCATTCAAACATATATAAAAACGGTTTGGGAAAATCTAATGATCATGGCATCTATCACAGGCAGATAAACTAAAGCTAGCATGGTTGTTTTGCGGTCGAATGATGAATAAGCAAAGAGATCAATATCTGTCGGGTGCAAATTAAAACCAGAACAAAGGGAATAATAAATAAATAAAAAGCTGAAGTAAAGCACATGAATCACGGTAGGTGTAGAACACAAAAATTCCAACCGAAACACACAGATCGAAGTCATGTCAAAGATTTTAATTATGTCATGTTTTCATCAGTCTTTTGTTGTTGTCTCTTTTTGTTTTTTGGACTTATGCTGGTTGACTTGAGTTATTAAAAGAAACAAACCAGTAATATTTTCTCTCGTCATGCCTTAATAATATAGATAGAGATACTCGCATATTAATATGCTAAAGTAGATATGCATTATATATAATGAGAACAAGTTTAAAGAACAACCTTAGCTTGATATATCTTGCACCTAAGAACTCCAAGTAGAATCGCTGTACGTAGATCTGTTGTATATGAAATTAACCAAACTTTTCTTGTACGTGGTACAACTTGATGGGATATTTCTCTATCGATAAGAATCCTTTTAAATCAATATATATAACCCAAGTCTTTGTAAGAGCTACTTCCAGAAATTGCACCAAAAAACAGCAATGGAATGAACAGGATGGGGACAAGAGAACAGAAAAAGTGGTAATTAATGAGAGCAACTAAAAGTGATCCTCGGGAATTGAAGTGGATCACGGCCTTGTGCACTCAAGAATGATGGAGGTGATGAGATAGATCCCGAGGATCCTTAGCTTCAAAAAGAGAAGTAAAAGGAAAAAGAAAGAAAGGTTGGTTCGTTCAGGGAATGGGAGAATGAAGAAGAGGTAGGGTTAAATAGGAAGTAAAACACCAAGAAACAAATATATAAATTTAAAGAATAAAGAATGATCCCTCTCAAAAGTTTTTCTCTCTCCTTATCGATGTATTGAGTTGGAGCTAGATTACTGGAAAAGCTTTCAGTTCATAAAAGTGTGGCGCTAGAGAGAGAGAGAGAGAGAGAGGAATCTCTCTCCACCCACCAGCAACTGATGGTGACGAGAAAAGAATGATGTGGTGTTAACGTTTCAGAGGGCCAGCATGGGACCCCAGAAAGAGAATGAAGAGATTATAGATGATATAATAAACAATAATGAGAGAGAGTGAAAGAGAATGAATATATATGATCCATGTAGCATAGCATAGATCAACTCATCAAATGCTGAACCACGAATGCACATTTTCTTTTCTAATAAAAGGGACCAAGTGTTGATATATTCAGACATGTGAGCGAATAAAATTCAGTTGATGATATGCTGAAATTTTCCCAATATCTAATCATCAATGGAGTTTTATTTCTCTTCATCATTACTACCCATTTTATTTCATCTCACTTTAAACAAAGTTTTGGGTTTAAATTATGTGAACATCTAAATTAAACAAATTCTCAGCAACTAGGATTTAATACCTTCAATTAAATAAAGAATAAGCATGCAGTTTATAGAAAAAATGCTGGACATCCTCCATGGCATCAAAATTTCAAAAAACCTTGCGTTTTTTAACATTTTTACATCGCATTTGGTGTATAAGATCACATTTTGATTTATATATTTATTTATTGTTCAGCATGCCTTCTTTTTTGTTTAGTATTTGTTATAATAATTGCAACACAGGTACTATATATGATGTACAGTTCTTCTAGATGGATCACAAATCACAATAATGCTTTATCCTTAAATAAATGCTAAAAATATGCAGTATATAATTTTTTAGTAGTAATTATAAATGTAATTGTAAAAGGGAAGATTCATCATACCAATTAAACAAAAAGGTAACAAACTTCTAGTACACTCATCATCAACATTAAAGTTAATTTGTCTCAAATTCTGTGTTGAGCATTTTTTTTGGGGAACTCTTTATTTATATGTATGCGTTGCTGAGTAGCATATCCCATATATAATATATGCTCCTTGTTCTGATATAGTATTAACCTAATATTGTTAATTTATATCCTAATAAGCATTACTTGATTATTGTTGATCAAAGTTCTCTAATATAATTTAGTTAGGCTTGATAATTATTAGCATATACTACCAGCCTTCCAGTGGTTGGACGTTGCATTAGCTAGCTAGCAGCTTGTTATATGTTGAGTGTGGTGTGTTACATTATATTGACATATTTTTGTGCATTGCGGCATGAGGGTGAGGAAAAAAAGCGCAAATAAATTAGTGAGAGACAAGACAAGAAAGAGGAGTATAGTATATAGTATTTATTATTTAAGGGTTTAGTAAAATAATAATTGGTTTTCAGTTGGAGCAACCGCACGCGGCCTCTGGTTGGTTGGTCCGCAATATAGTATATAAAAAATTAAGCCTTTTATTAAATTGTATAATTAAATCTGTTGTTAAAGCTTCCACGAGTTGGACCCACCAAGCGACCGACCATAGACAATACGAAAGTGACTCCTCTCCAAATACATACACCCGGGTCTCCACAGCTGAAGAGCGGTGGCTGCACTTTTTGTTGACTTCCAATTGAAAGATGACACGTGGAGGAAAGTGTTTGGCACGTGAAGTGAAGACACACGCTGGAGTGGATAAGCTGAGTTATATAACAAGATTGCGAGAACCGGACCGGTCAATAGATCGGTGAAATCACTGATTCAATAGTTTATTGGTTTGGCCGAAATTCAACCAGTTTAATTAAATATTAAATAAAATTATTAAACTTAATAAAATTCAATAATTTATAACTTAATAAAATTTAATATTTCAGAAAAAATTTGAATGAGCTGCATAATTTCAAATCGAAAAGCATCAGAATCGGTAGATCCAAATCAAACACCAAAGGCAAGAAGCAATAAGAACAAAATGGCAAAAAAATAGAAGCAAACAATGGATGAATCATGAATTATCCCTATACTCGTCACTGAAGCAAACAGAAGCAACAGAACCCTATTTCTAAACAGATTCATGAAGCAGCAAACAGAAGCAGCACAAAGTACAAATATTCTCAAAGCCACATAAATTTTGAGATACCATTCAGTACATTATTACAAAATTGTCAAGCTAATAGATAACAATCTAACAACTATTGGCTATTGATTACAAACACACACAATAACAAAAAACAACTCTATAAATAAGCACACATAAACACACAGAGAAAAGAAGGATGAGAAATTTCCCAGTTGCCTTCAACGCCCCAGTCTCAATTTGCTTGCAATGATCATCATTCAATCCCAAGTCACCAATAAACGCATCATAATAGAAAGCCAAAAACAGATTGAAGATTAAACAGAAGCAGCAAAAACAGATTGAAGATTCATGAAGCAGCAAAAATAGAGGAACTAGGAAGCATGTTCAAACAGAACAGGCGAGCTCAGAATTCAGTAGGAACTAGGAAGCATGTTCAAAATCAAGAAGACAAGAAAATCAGTCTTACCGGCGAATGAGAGGCGGGCTCGGCGAGCTGGTCGAGGTTCGGCGACGAGGAGGCGGCCTCAACGCGGTGGTGGTCGCGGCTGCTGTGCAGTGGATTCGGTGGCTAATGACGAGCGCTACTGGGTGGCGAGTGGCGACTGAGGAGCGCTGCTGGGTGGCGACTGAAGAGCGCTCTGGAATCTGGTCTCTGGAGCTTGGTGGGCGGTGCTGCTGGCCTTGGTGAATGGTGGGTGAGGGGGAAGAAAGGGGAGGCTGGGTGCTGGGAGCTTGGGTGTTGTGTTGCTGAGTGTCGAGTGATTAGTGATTAGCATATTAGGGTTAGGTTCCGCCATTTTCTTTTTTTTTTTAAATAGCCAAAACGACATCGTTTTGCTTTTGAATTTTCAAACCACTGAACCGCCAAAAAAGCGGACGGTTCTTTCGGTTCGTCGGTTAATCGTCGATTCGACCAGTTTTTTAACCGGTTCTTTACCATTCGGTTTTTAAGGTTATCCGGACCGGCTAGGTAACCGGTTCCCGGTTTTTTCGATTGAACCGACCGGTCCGATCCGGTTTTTAGAACCATGTTATATAGTATTCAAAAAGGCAATAACTAGACATGTAAATAACTTAATTAAGTTTTTTTTGAAAAAATAGTTTAAATAATAAATAATTATATTAAAAATAATTTATAATTAAATTATTTTGTATTTAAATTTTTAATTCTAAAAATACTTATTTTATTAAAATATGGTAAAAAGTAGTAAAATTAGAAGAGAAGTCATTTTTTTAACTTCTCTATAAGTTCCTAAATAGCTTCTTAGAAAGCCACAATTTGGTTTTGAAAATTGCACCGGACATTAATACTACTACTTTTTATAAGTCAAAAGCTAAAAAAATTTACTTTTAAAGCTTTCCAAACTGGTCCGAAATCTCTAAAGTGATCTTTTAGATTCGGTCTATGCACTAATTTGATTCTTGAAATTTTAATTGCACTAATTTAAACCTCCAGATTAGTCCCTCAACTAATTTCTAACATGAGTCAACAGCCAAACTGCCGATGTGGCACCACTACTGTCACGTGACATCATCACTCACTTCACCTCATCATCATCTTCTTTTTCATCTCTCTCTCCCTCTTCTTTTTTCACCCTCCACCACCTCTCCCTCTCCTTCTCACCTTCCACCACTTTCTGTTGCAAGTTTCTTTGCCATATACTATCTCCTCCGATCTCCTCCCCTTTTCTTCCACTTCCACTGCCACAGCACCTGTCACCACTCTCATTCCCTCACTCTCTCACTAACTTCACTCCTAAACTCTCTTCAATCTGTCCCAAAAATTGCGTTTGCTCCTCACTCTTAGTTTCCTTAATAATGGCTTCAACCTCTTGAAAAAGTAACAAAATAGTTATAACAATTCAAACAAAATCTTATACTTACTCACTCCCATTACTTACTCATGTGCTATTTAAATTTAAAATTGTTAGGTCTTAGTTTCGATTGCCAATGGCGCCGAGCCTGTGGAGGCTATCATCACCGTCGATGTGCTATAGCACTCCGGTGCCAATCGTCACTATTGCATCCACCGAAAATTAGCTTATCGTTCAGGCTCTCCACGGCGTTAAGATCGTAGCTAACGTTGTCGTCTCTGAACTCTGATGTTGCTGACCCCTCTCTCTCTCTCTCTCTCTCTCTCTCTCTCTCTCTCTCTCTCTCTCTCGCTCTCTCTCTTCTCTCTCTCTCTC